>NC_141248.1:17202459-17677459 GCF_054856555.1 Leptonotus elevatus | reverse complement strand
TTATTGTAGTTTTGACAGAATTAAATGGAATATAAAATAATAATCATAAAATACACAATTTTACCTGCAGATTAGACAGCTGAGTGAAGGCCTTCTCACATCCGGGTTGGAAGCATTTATACGGACGATCCCCCGTGTGGATTCTGAGTGAAAATTTATTTTATTTATTTAAAACAATTTTCTTTACATGCCATCTCATGTCGTTGAGATATTTCATACACAAAAATCTATCATGGAGAAATATGTAGGACCATCCAACCTGGTGTGCTGCTGCAGGTGCGAAAGCTGTCGAAAGCACTTCTCGCAGTAGGCGCAGCGGTACGGCTTGAGGCCCAGGTGGATGCGCAGGTGCTGCGCTAGGTACGGGGCGTTGGTGAACGTCTTGGTGCAGTGAGGGCATTTGTACGCCTTGGCCTCCGTGTGCGTCTTCGAGTGGATCTGCATGTCCGACTTGGAGAAGAAGGTCAGCGGGCACACTTTACACCTATGGGCGGGATACAAATGCGTAAACGTGGCATGCTTTGGATCGTTGTGGATACAGAAAAGGCACACAGACGATATCATGTGTGCTGTATACCTTGGATCATGATAGATAGATAGATAGTGAGATTAGATAGCGAGCTAGCTAAAATTATATAAAACTAGATAACGAGCTAGCGAGCTATGATTGGATCAGCTAGCGAGCTAGCTAGCTAGCTAGCTATGATTGGATCAGCTAGCGAGCTAGCTAGCTAGCGAGCTAGCTAGCTAGCTAGCTATGATTGGATCAGCTAGCGAGCTAGCTAGCTAGCTAGCTAGGATTAAATCATATAGCTAGCTAGCTAGCTAGCTAGGATTAAATCATATAGCTAGCTAGCTAGCTAGCTAGCTAGGATTAAATCATATAGCTAGCTAGCTAGCTAGGTAGCTAGGATTAGATCAGATAGCGTATTAGATTAGATATCTAGCTAGCTAGGATTAGATTAGATAGCTATCTAGCTAGCTAGGATTAGATTAGATTAGATAGCAAACTAGCTAGGATTAGATTAGATTAGATAGCAAACTCGCTAGTATTAGATTAGATAGCTAGCTAGCTCGGATTAGATAAACTAGCTAGCGAGCTAGCTCGGATTAGATAAACTAGCTAGCGAGCTAGCTCGGATTAGATAAACTAGCTAGCGAGCTAGCTCGGTTTAGATAGCTAGCTAGCGAGCTAGCTCGGATTAGATTAGCTAGATAGCTAGCAAGCTAGCTCGGATTAGATTAGCTAGCTAGCTAGCGAGCAATAGATAGGGAGATAGCTAGATAGCGTACCTGTACGTTTTCGCTTTGGCAGTGATGCTGATGGCGGACTGGTCGTTGCTGGACGCCAAGATGGGGTATGGCACCACCAAGAGCGAGGAGCCATTCTCCGCCTTGATTTTCCGACGTCCTTCCTTGGGAGGCTTGGACACCCCGAGCAGGCCCATGAGACCTCCGTTGGTTCTTCCGGGCTCCATCCCGTGGGGGTTGGTGAAGCTGGAGAGCAGGTGGGGCGTGGAGGCTCCTGAGGGCGGCGTGGCGGGGGAGGTGACCTCACAGTTGTTGAGGTTTCCTGTTCTGGACGCCAGCGAAACGCCTGAAAGACGAGAGGAAATCGGATGTATCGCAACACATACAATGCATCTTAATTATTATTTTTTTAAATGTCTTTTCCAACTCATGCATTGCATGTTCAATTAACGGAATACTTTAGGGCTGGGTTTGAGGTTGAGGAAATTAGAATTGATACTCAGCCCTACAATTTTTCCTTTCTTTTAAACAATAATTGAACGCATCAAAATATTTTTCACCTGAGAGATGGTTTGCCCGAGCGGGGTGCTCGATGAGTTGACGCCAGTCCTCCCACAATCCCCTGGCTTTGATGGCCGCTTTTTCGTCCAAGTTCAAGTTGACGTCGCCGAGAATGCGACCTTGAAAACACGTTACCGTCATCAAATCGGGCCGCGCACGCTGAAAAGGTTCATACGTAATCATGACAAAAAATACCCGTGAGCGAGCTGGAAGTGGGCCGGGCAGGGCTGGAGTGCAGAACCATGTCTGGCTGCTGGGCTTTCGACGTCGCGTGCTGGCCGCCGTCCGGCGACAGCAAGGGCTGCTGGGAAGGGAGCGTAACAGGGGGCGGATGAGACGCTCGGATTTTCTCCGCCATCAGCTGCTCCTTCATTCCATCAATGGAGAAGACTTAGTCGGATATTTCACAAAAAGTCCCTTTTCTTTTTGGAGTTTGTCATGGTTGCCGTGCCTAAAAATAGTCCCGCTTGGATGCTTTCTTTCTTTGTACGACTCCCTACTGAATTCTGTGATCACGTTGCCAGGTAACACGACATGAATAATCAGAGATTTTGATGTACCGATGTATGCAAAAGCACCTCATCACTCCTTTTTCCTCTGGACATTTTTTTTTAAAGGCGAGCAGACTTGAAATAACACTCACCTGACTGACAGTCATGGCAGGTGGCGGGGGCCAAAAATAGGGACTGTTAAAGCGAGGTTCCGCCATTCTGGAATACAAACAGAAGGGAAAAAACTCAAAAGTTAAAAATTTGTTATAAAGGGACTGTTTTGGGAATCTACACTGTTATTTTTTCCCCCCCTAACTAATTATCCATTCATTTTAATTTCTATGCTAATAAAGTTTTGTACTTTAATGTATGAGTGATGTCACCCATTTAGTGTAACTCCTCCCCAATTTTGCATTATCCATCAGCAATTAAATTTAGCATCACCACCCGCAATTTCGACACTTTCTCTTTGGTGTGCAAGTGCAAATAAGCGATCGATCTTCAGTTAGCTCTTTGCACAAACGAAGTGAAGAAGACGTTTGTAAGAAGCGTCCGTGCCTGTTGTTAGATATGCAGTCACGTGTGGGCCGCTCTTGTTTGAGGGGGCCGCACTGTCAAAGCGTTATCAGCGTAAACACACATGATGTTCAACAACTGACTGGGAAACGCAGCAGTCAGAAAGGTTAGTGAACCAAATAATACCATAACCATTGTTTTTTTGTGATTATAATGCATTTTTTCTAGTATTTCAAATAAGTGTTGGTGATTGGCGATATTGTGTAAAGAATGAAGCGCATCAACAACAAGGCAATTGCAATAATGCAATTCCCTCGTCCACGTAGAAGGATTAAGATCATGGGACTGTAGCATTTTTCATTGTGGTGCAAAAGGAAAGCGGAAGAAGCCATGCCTGAAAAGGCATTAAAAGTCGGACATTTTGATTTGAAGCAGCCATTTTAAGTTCATTTTGGGTTGTTGTCATCCCCAGCTTCAGATTGACAACTTTTGAAGTTAAGGAAAATGTACCCCATTATAAAAATGAATGGTACAGTCCTGTATGACTCTCTCAGTGAACCAATTATCCTGCTAAATATTATAGAAACAAAAAATAAATAGATAGAGGATTTTATTTCCTTTTTCTGGTTATTAGTTTGGTAGATCACAGGGACAGTACCACTTTCCATTCTGGGCTTAGGTTGGGGGGGGGGGGGTCTTCTTCCATTATGTTGCAAATCATCCAAACAATGCATTTTAACTTAGGCCAAAAGGCATGGTGGTAAAATATAACCTGCAAAAAAAAAAAATACTCGTAATAACTGTCAAACAGGTCCTAAGTGAGGGAACAAACCAAACAAAGATTTATTTTTTGGGTTGCTCCGAATCCCCTGGATCAAAAGGACTATACCATTTTTTTTTTTATATATATATTAAGGGACAACAATATATTTTATAGGGTGACTGGTTGAACAGCTACATCTGACTAAAATGAAAGCATCCTTCAGCATTCTGACTTTGACATAATTCATATTGGTTACTTGTGATTTTTGCCCCTCTATTTTTAAACCCATTACACCAAAACCAAATCTTAGTTGTCATGGCTACAAAATAGTGGTGACGAAACATTTTGTACATTTTACTGTACATTCCGCGCTTCTGTAAATACCAAGCAGAGATGGTAAATCCAGGTCCAGAAAGTAAAAAAAAACTGCCACAGTTTGCCTTTAGCCTTAGCTAGCTAGCTCCAATGGCGCTCGTTTACCTGTTAGTCTAGCTAGTTCCAATTGTGCTCGTTTACCTGCTAGGGAGCTAGCTAGCTAGCTAGCTAGCTAGCTAGTTAGTATCAGAGGCTAAAGCCAAACTGTGGCAGGCTTTTTACTTTCTCAGGACTGGATTTGCCACCTCTAAAACCAAGACTTCTGACTTGAGATTACACTCGTGTACTTAAAAAGCATTTCAGTGTCCTATAAAAACCAATGCACAGCGCCGGTGGAGCGTTTTTCGAGTGTCGCGGCAAGTTAGACGAGCCTGCAGGAGGTGAAAGCAATCCACTGCACCCGCCATCATTAGACAAATATTTAAGGGGGGGGGGGGGGTGTACAGGACCAATGTTTTTTTTTTTGTTGCTGTTGGCTGGCGTACGCGGCCCAGTGTTATGCCTCGGCTAAAGCAAACACACGCAGGAATGGTGCAAGAGTGCCAAAGTATGCAATGAGAAATGTCTCCAAAAGACTAAAAACCAACCCAGAGGGAGGGGGGCCTGGGGGATTTTTGTGTGCGTGTGTGGATCTGGACCACATGTAAAGACAACCTCAGCCGACCATGGAATCAAACCTCCAAGCGCAATTTAGGCGTGAGGGTTACTAGAGGGTCCCTCGGGTTACAGGCTAAATTTAAGCTAAATAAAAATGGTATCTAAAGTAAATATTCAATAAAAAACACTTCTTAAGTATTAACATGCAAATGTGTTAAACATCAAGGACAAGTGCGCTGTGATTCCTTGATGTACCACCAGAGGGAGCCTCCGTACCACCCTATGAGAATGACTGTGATAGAGCGTTCCAACTTAAATAAAAACACAGAACTCAAATCAAGATAACGAATGGTACAGTCTCATTGGCCTAAATGTCGTCCACTGTATCCATGAACCAGGAAGTAGCCTGCTGACTAGCAAACCTTTTCACCAATTTTTGAATTTGAATCAGAATCTATTTATCTGTATTTAATGCATGTAGTAGTTCATTGAAGTAGTTCATTTCACACAATTTAGGGTATTAACTACCCTAACAAGGTGGCAGAAAGTCGCGGGCCAATTACTGGCTCAACTGCGAACAGAGAGGGGAGGGGGGAGCGAAGGAGCAAGACGAAAGAGACACTGCAAACAAGGATGCCATTTCGTTCAATTGATTCATGTGCACATTCCTAAAAACAAAAGAAAAATAAATGGTGCTAGCGGGTCCTAATTAGTCCCAAGGACAACGTGAGTAGCATGAGAGCCGCCACGTTGTTGTACTCGATGGCTGCCGTTGGTGACGAGCATGCACGGTGCTATACTCATATCTGATCTTAGCGGTTTACTTTCTTTGAACTGCATGCACTGGCTCCTTATTTAGTGCCACTGTGAATAATCGAACGGCACTTCTGAAGCAATGTTCTCTGAGTGAAGCAATGCGCTTGGACCAAATAAAATAGAATTAATATAATTAATTAATTAAATCTAATATATAAATAAATATAAATATATATTTTTTTTAAATCAATATTTTTTTGGACTGGGCTGACTTAGAAGGAAGAAAAATAGTAAGAAAACCGGCAAAATAGCAAAGTAAACCTGCGAGTTGGAATTTGTATTTTTCAAAATTTTGACGCCAATGTTTTTCCCCTTTTAAATATCAGTTATCGGCCTACTTGACAAATGACTACTATATATATCAGATTTGAAATCTACTCGGGTGGGTGGACTCCGGGGGTTGTCAGTCCTGCTACTTGCGTCTCCTCTAACCTCATGATCCACAAGTGAGTGACAGCGAACTAATGTTACATGCGGTATATCCGGTCGAGACACGACCAGTTCAGTTGGGTGGCCCGCCCAAGTATTAACATGGTGTGGGAAACACTGTGTGTGTGTGTGTGCGCGTATGTATGTATGTATGTATATATATGTATATATATATGGCTATATTAGATATTTTTAATTTATAAAAGCGCTTTACAAAATAAATGAAGACAAAGTACTATTTATCTTTCATTCTTTTTTTGCTGATCCGAAAAACGATCCAATCCATGACTCAAATCCGTGATTCAATCCGAACCGTGACTTTTGTGATCCGTTGCACCACTATATATATATATATATATATATATAAATAAATATATAAATGCTACGGTACAGAATATAGATATGCAATACAAAAATAAGAAAAAATCCAACTAAAACAAAATAAATACATTTCATTTTGCTTGTTTTGGGGTTCCTGTTGTATAATCCGTCAACATCATCATCACCAACATCATCATAAATTCAGTCATGTATTTATTATTGCTATTGCGAAACGACTTTGGGAGCATATCAGCTGATATGAATATGAATAATAATCATGATGGAAATGTGGAGCTCCGTGACGCAAGGTTCCATTGTGATGCTGGCGAGTTTGCAGCCTGGCGTCTCCTCTCGCCTGCTTTTGGCCCAAAATGAGACAAAAGGGAAACAAAAATGGCAGCCACTTCCTCGCATTTATTTTTATAAGCAGCGGACGCCATCCACGATTGCGAGTGGGCACAGGCGAGCATTTGTCCTTGTGCACGTCGGGCGGCTGTTTTTTTTTCTTCTCCCTCTTTCGCCTTGTTGACTCGCATTTTGCAGCTTTAAATATCCCGGCTGCTTGAAGGAAGGGGGGGAAAAAAACAGCCCTGATGACACTTCCTCCGACAAACACGACGTCTTTCGTGGAGGATGTGCGAGATCAACATTCACAGTGCGCAATTTAGAGTGGATGCAATGTCATGTCATGTAATGGGAAATAAATACACGTTTATCACCGGGGCACCGCAGAGTGGCTCGTTTTTTTTTTTGGGGGGGGGGGGGTGATGGCAACTTAGTTTTTGCACGACTTGCGTAACGACGACGCGAATCCAGCGAGTTGAAAGCTCGGCGACGTCGACGAGACATTTGTAGGGAAAAAGCCACATACTGTGCTTGTACATACCTGCTGGAGTGAGCACGGCAGCCGGTACGACGATTCTTTGGGGAACGACCGCCACTAGCTTCTTTTCGTGTCGATTTGCACTCAGGCGGACTTCAAACCTTCCGGGTCGCCTGTTGTTCACTTCTGGGTCCTGCAGGAGGCGAACCCCCGGCAGCAATAAGATTTGTTTTCCTCCTCTTTTTTTTTCCCTTTTAACCCATTCTATTCCACATTTTTGGGGGGATTTTTGGGGAGAGAGGACGATGAGAGGGAACGTGAACGCGCTCCCTCCATGTTGGTTGAAATTGGTGCACGTCACGTGAACGCGCGCGCGCGGGCCTGGCTGATGTGCAAACATCAGCACCAGGTGGTGCTCATCGCACGTGACCGAACGAGCAGGCCACGCGAGGAGCGTCATCACTATTATTTACGTTATAAATAATTGCTATTAATATTATTGCTGTTATTTTTTTTTTTAAAGATTAATCTAATCGTTGATATTATTAATAGAACTACTGTTAATACTTTTAACATTATTGACATCCTATGTGTAGCCCAGCCCCAATCGAAATCTGTGTTTATTAATATTATTGTTATTATATTTTTTATTATTATCTTTGATATTGTGTCTGCGTGCATGTGTGGTGGTTTTCTCAATCACATTAAAAAAATTAAAGAATATATTTGACAATAACATATGTAATGGTGAACTAAATGATAAGCATGTAAGCCTCTCAGTTTAGAGTTTTCGGGCTTCCTCTTTTATGCCCCACCCTTCTTTTTCCAGTTTAGTGGAAACAAAGAGTGCTCCTTTTGAGTTGAGGTGTTTAAAAAAAATGAGGTATCCATTTTCCTTCAAATTACTTGCCTATTTTGTTTGAATCAATTTTTATATTTAATACAGAGCCATGAATATACTGAGATTAGTGTGTGTGTATACAATCATCTTTCCTAATCCTCAGTGTGAGCAACGTGTGTGTCTGCATTTTGTAATCCAAAACGGTAGCGGGGCAGTTGTCGTCACGCCCCCTGAATTCTGCCTAGCAACAACCAAAGGTAGCACTGCTCTGCTTTTGCTTTTTCAAAGACGGCGGCGTGAGTTGGCAACCGTTTTGCTCTGCCCTTTTTTTGTCAGTTTTTTGTCTCTTTTTTTTGTCATATGGTGTTTGTTGTCCTTGGTATCGACCCACTGTGGACAGTTTTCATCATTTTCTGGCCGTAATAAAATAAAAGGAGTAAGTGAAATCGGTGCTTGATGGTTGCGCTTTTTCAGCAGCATGCTTGTTGTACCAGCAGTAATTTTGATCAAACATGACACAGATGTATTGTACAATTAATATATTTTATCATCGCGTTTCACCTGCGTAGACTTCCCTTTCTGCTTGGACTCGCACGGCTGTTTTATACTGCCCCCGGTGGCCAAGGAAAGCATAACAAAAATGGTTGAATTGTTTTTAACTGTATTTAACGACGTCATTACTGTTTGTTTTTATGAAGTCCAATAGTATAGAGTATTAAAAATATGTTGCAAAATTTGAGGATTTGGCAGGCTGGAATGGATTATCGGCATTGTCATTCATTTTAATGGAGAAAGTCTTTTTAAGGCATCAATTGTACTTTCCGCAATAAGCAAAAGGTGTGAATGAGAATATAAATAAAAAACATCGACAAAAACTGAAATTACCAAAACAATTTAGGCCAAAAATGTAGCAAAAAAACATGCAGAGCTTTTATAATTCCATATAATGTCTGTGACTAAAATAGACATGAAGAAAATGAAAGGCTTGTAAAATCCAACAAGTGTATTAGCATGCAGTTGCCTGAACAAGTTAAATGATTCCCCCTCTCTGTTTCCCTCTCACCTTGTTTGTCTTGACACGCTCATCTCGTGGGCCAGCTAGTTGCCCGACTGGTTCCCCGAGCCTGTTCAAACAGTGCCACGCCCGCCACTGCTCCAGGTGCAAGTAGCAAGGTGTCCTGGGAGGCCTCAAGGGAGGGAGAGCCGAGGAGGGTGGGGGTGTGGGGGAAGTAGGGTTATTAGCAACAACAAAAAGGGGGTGGGGAGGGAAGAGGAAGACAGGGCGCTGAAGAGCTCCCGACTGACATGCGGCTCTGAAGACTCCCAGGGGGCGAGCAGGTATTGAGAACTCATAATATGTTGCCATTGTTTTGTATGAGTTTGTCAGTGTTCACTTAACAGTGTTGTGTTGCTGATTAATGTGTACAGTACGTGTGTGTTTGTAAACTTTGCGGGCCGTGAGGAATATAATTCCGAATTAGTGCTTACACGCACTACTGCGCTCACATACTACTGAAAGGATCTTGCACGTGTTGCAGAATTTTTTTTGCTCAAATGCAAAATTGAAATGCTCTCATGTAAAAATGCATTTTTCAGCGTATGTGTGTATTTCGCTATATGTTCTGAGGGTATTTCAGTATAACATGTGAAATGAATGTTGAGTAGTGAATGTGAGAGCTTTTTAGTAATACGTGTGAGAGTGATTAAGCTTTGTATGTTTGAGTTTTCAGTAGTGGGCGAGAGAGGGAGCGCTTTAGTAGTGCGTTTATGGGAATGTTTCAGTTGTTGGTGTGAGAGCTTTTCAGTTCCGCATGCGAGTGTTTCAATAGTGTGTGTGAGCTTTTCAGTAGTTTTGGTGGCGTGTCTAGTTCAGTAGTATACATGAGAGAATTTCAGTAAAGTGCATGAGAATATTTCAGTTGTGTGTATGTGATAGCATTTCAGTAGTGTTTGTAAGGCGGTTGCATTGGTTTGTATGAGAGCATTTCAGTATGTGTGAGAGCTTTTCAATTGTGTCTGATGGGGATTCAGTAGTGTATGAGAGCATTTTTAGCAGTGTGTGTTAAGGCCTAGATACACCAATCCGACGTCGGCCAAATGTGACCGACACCTAGACGTATTCCAACTCGATCCGACTTCACGACAGTAATTTATACACTGATCAGACGGCGCATGCCGTCGGCCCAACGCTGTCCGACTCCTGACGTCGGATTGGTGTATCTAGGCCTTTAGCTTTTCAGTAGCGTTGTGAGAACATTTCAGTAGTGTGTATGAGACAATTTCAACAGTGTGTGTGAGAGCTGTTCAGTAGCATGGAGAAAAGAGCATTTCAGTAGCCCACTTGAGAGTCTTTCAGTTTGGTGTGAGAACCTTCCAGTTGTGGGTTGCTGAGAGTGATTCGGTAGCGTGTATGACATTATTCGTGTATGTATGAGAGCATTTCAATAGTGGATGGGAGAATTTAGTTGCATGTGAGGTTTTCAGTAGTGTGTGAGAATGTTTCAGGAATGTGTTAGAAGGCTTCAGAGTGTAAGTATATTTCAGAATGTGAGAGTTTTTCAGTAGGGTGTGAGAACATTTCAAAAGTGTGAGAAGACTTTAGTGTATGTGTGTGTAACTATATTTCAATTTGTGTGGGTGTGCTTTTCACTGAAAGCTGTTTTGTAGTATGTGTGAGAGACTTTCAGGAGTGCCTGAATGGGAGCATTTCAGTACTGTAGTGTGCGCGTGCAAGCTTTTCAGTAGCATATGTGAGAGAATTTCTGTAGCACATGTATGAGAGCATGTCAGAAGTGTGTGAGGATATTTCAGAAGTGTGTGTGAGAGCTTTTCAGTACCATATGTGGGAGAACTTTTCAGCAGCAAGTGCGAGAGCTATTCAGTAATACGTGTAAGAGAACTTTGTGTGCGAGTAATTAAAGAAATCCTGTGAGACTTTATGTGAGAAAAAAAATTCAGTAGTCTGCATATGAGAGCATTTCATTGGTGTTTTGTTCCAGGCAGTGCAAATGATGTCCGTGATGCCCCCTCATAGTAAACAGTGCAAAGTGCAAGTATTGATCTCCAAGCACAAATTGGATAGAAGCAAGTGCAGAAATAATGACTACTTTCCGAGTCTGCTTAGCGGCTGACATTCCGGAGCTGGTGCACCTTCAGGCCAAAGTGGCAAACCTGTTTTTGAGACACGCATCTGTGTCGTGTCCCCCGCAGACATGGACAGCGTGTTGGACGGCGCGTCGGTGTTGTGCGTCTTCAAGCTGGTGTGCAGCCTCCTGTGCTTGCCGTCGCTGGCGACGTCGCGCAGCTCCGTGGCGTTCTGCGGCTGCTGCATCCTCGTCTTCACCGACTTCCTGCTCACAGGTGAGCGCGCCCCGAGGGTGACGGCTAGCTTAGCGTTGGCTGCTAATGACGTCATTGTATGCGTCCTAGTGTGGTTTAGATCCTCTTTGGCAGGTGGGACTTTTTGTGTTGTCGGGTGTGAGCTCCACTCTGTCCAACTGTTGTATGGTGTTCCACAGGGTTCAATTTGGGGGCCTCTGCTATTTTCATCATAATTGTTGGCCCTGGGTTCCATCTTAAGGAAGTGTGGTATTTCCTTTCCTTTTTGAAGACAGTTTCTGATGTTTACAAAACATGTAGGTTGTGAGGTTGTTAGGTTATTGTAAAGCGTCTTTGATGTAAAAAAAAGAAACACAAAAAAAACGTGTCTATTGAAATACAAAAAATGTCTTTGTTATTTACAAAATGTTGGGTAGGTTCCGATGATTTACATCTTAGGTCATCAGAAGAAAATGGCTGGTCTATTGAAAGACTAAAAGTGTCTTTGATGTTTACATGTAAGATGGTTGGAATACTAAACGTGTCCTTCAGGTTAGAAACGTCCTAAAGTGATGTTTACAAACATTTTAGGTAGATTAAAATATTTTCATGTTAGGTTATTAGAATACCGAATGTGTCTTTGATGTAAAAAAAACAAACAACCACATACCTAAAAGGTCTTTGATGTTTACAAAATTTGTTAGGTAGGTTCCGATGATTTACATGTAAGGTCATTAGAAGACTATCGTGTCTTTGATGTTCACAAAACACTGGTCCATTAAAAGCCTTAAAGTGTATTTGATGTTTACATGTCCAGTTTTTAAAAATACTGACCACGTCTTTCATGTGATATTTACAAAACATTTTAGGTAGTTTACATGTTATGATATTAAGAATTCTAAATGTGTCTATTGATGTTTGCAAACAACTTACAAAAGTTTCTGGTTTTTATATTTGAGGCAGGTCGTGATGTTCCATTTTAGGCAAACTCGAAGGCAAATGTGCCTTTGATATTTACAAAAAAAATTTGCATTAAAAGGCTAAATGTGTTATTGGATTACTAAATGTGTCTTTGACGTTTACAAACAACTTACAAAAGTTTCTGGTTGTTATATTTTAGGCAGGTTGTGATGTTCCATTTTAGACAAATTAGAAGGCAAATGTGTCTTAGATGTTCACAAAATACAACGGCCCATTAAAAGGCTAACTGTGTCTTTGATGTTTTACAAACGCTTTGTTTGTTTGAAATGTGCTTTCTGTCCATGGTGGACATTTGTCCTCTCCATCTTGAACCTGAACAGGAAGTTGAGTGAAACCTCCATGGTGTCTGTCAAATTGTGTCTTTGTGCAGTCTACCTGAGCTTCCTTGGCGTGTTTGAGTCGTGGTTCGCCGAGCTGACGCCATTGCCAGGCGTCATCGCCCTGCGCTTCCTGCTCTTCCTAAGCCACACCTACGGCGCTGTGCTGATACTCATCACGCCCCTCGTCGCCGTGGAGACCCTCGCCCGATACCTGTGGACGATGAGAGAAGAAGAGGATGATGATGATGATGATGACGACGACGAAGATGTGGAGGAGACCGGCGGCTGGCGCCGTCACGCGCTCGCTTACTTGTGCTGTTTGTCGGTGTGGGTGGCGGTGGCGCTCAGCCTGCGATGTCGATGGAAGTCGGAGGAAGGCCGGGCGACGGCTTGTTTGGCCGTCAGCGGCTCTTTGATGCGGTGCCTGCCGAACCTGCTGAGCCCCCTGCCCGGCGCCATGCGCCCCTGCTGGGCCGTGGTCTTCCTCTACTTGATCGTGATCCTGCTCACGTGCTCGCTTCTTCTTCTCGGACGAGCGATGGCGGCCAATTGGCGGAGATGTCCGTCTAAGGGGAAGGAAAGCACAGCGACGCCCCTCGAGACGCCGCACGGGTGTCGGGGGCGGGGTTCGAACTTGACGCTGCCCTCGCTGGCCGTGCTCGGCGTCCTGGTGCTTCCGCTTTACCTCGGGGTCAACGTGCTCCTGCTAAGGAGCGTGGAGACCCTCCTGGAGGCCTGCGTCAGCTTCTTTGCGGGCTCCGCCCCCCGAGGCCCCAGCGCAGATGTCGTCACGTCGGTGTGAAGCCATCGGACGCCGATGGGAAAGGGATTACGGGATTACGGGACAGTGTTTACATGCGGCGGCTGGAATGCCGGCGAGATGCTGAGCAGGCAGGTTGAGGGAGGCTTGCCGGCTAAAGCCGAGGAGGATTAGCGGTCACTTTGAAGATGACCACGCAGTGAGACTGGCGCTAGGAAACAAGAAATTGATCGGTATCATCCAGATTTTTGACTGTGATCATTTGAGAGAACAAAAACACACACACACAAAAACCCCAAGATGGCGACCAGTTCAGGGTGTACCGTACAGGGAGTCCTGCTAGGCGTATTAGACCCCGCCCCCCATTCAGGATTCTTATTACTTATACATGCCACATGATGGCAGCAAAGCACTACTTTTAACGGTAAGGGAGCTCCTCCCCTCATTTCAACATCGTTCGTTGGCACCAAAATGCTCGTAGATGACGGCAAAGCAAAACTTTTATATTAGACAGGGCATGAGAACAAAAATGGTGAATAGGAGAGTTTTTCAGTCAATAAATAAGCATAGGTTTGAAAATCAAATAAAGTCAAGCACAATAGTTAGTGGAAGGAAGGGGGGGGTTGGGTCGGGGGGGGGGCAATGCCCCAAAAAGTGGGCAATACTGTGTTCAGTACTGATTGTTCTCGTGCTGCTTTTGACTGTTACACAAAAAAATATATCAATATAAAAAGTCATAAAAGAGAATCCAGTCAGTACAAAAATAGTAAAGAAGTAAAGAAAATGGATCCTCTGATTTTTCTGTTACATCTGCAAATTAGGCTGCTTTTGAAAAAAATTAAAAATAAATCATAGTCACAAAAGACAATGCAGTTATGACATAATTGCATAATATAAATCAAACATTGGCGACACTGATTGGTCAGACAAAAGGAATGGCCAATGAGATTTGTTTACGTATACAGTAGTGAGACGCAGGTGTGCAAACAAACAAAAAAGAAAGAATAGAGTAAGTGTGGATAAAAATCAAAGCACAGGAAATCACATGAAAAAAAGTTCCACAAGCCAAAATTAATAATAAAAAAAAAAAATTAACAATAAGAAATGTGTTCAGATTATCTGGGGAAATCAGTTATGTGAAGTAGCATTATGTTTCGAAATAAATACTTTGACTTCATAATTCTTATTTTTTGCTTCATAAAAAATGTAAACTGATTGAGCAACACGGTTTACTAGTGGTCAGCACGCCAGCCTTACATTCCGAGTCGGGGTTCAAATCTCAACTGGGACCTGTGTTGATGTTAGACCGTTTGTCTATATGTGCCCTGTGATTGACTGGCGACCAGTCACCCAAGTCTGCTGGATCGGCTCCAATTCACCTGTTGACCTTAATTTGGCATGAAGTGCTTTCAAAAAAATGGCTAGATGGTCATTTGTAAAATTAGCCAAGTGTAATATGTATGTCAATTTTGTATTAAATGTATTTAAAATATGAATTGCACTACTTTTCTTGATTTCCTCGCCCCCTCTCGCTTACCCTTGTGGGGAGGGGGGGGGGGGGGGGCGACGACAGTATTTTCCACCACAAGACCCAAAAACAAAACATACTTAATTTGTAGAATGCATATTATGTGTATATCAATTTTTAGATTCAGTTTACGTATTTATTTTTCCTCTGAAGAAAATTATATTTCAAAATAAAATCAGACCCAAAAATATGAAGTAATTTAGAAATAATAAAACAAGAAAATGAGTTTGATTCTAGTTTTTTTTTTTTTTTTGATAAAGGAGCCCCACAATGAAAAATTTACTAAATTGAAACACACCCATATGCATTTTTTCCCACCTAACGAGGAACTCCTATTTTAAACTAATATCAACAAACAGCTTTTTGTTTCCCTCTTTTTTTCTTCTTCAGTAAGGCAAAAAAACAAAAACATAATTGGGAAAACTTCCTGTTAATATGTACACCCATTCAATGTATTTAAGTTTTCAATAAGTAAATGACATTTCAAAAATAAAAACAGTTGTATTTAACTCGTCTTATTCTACTATTTTTGTGTGATTTTTGCTTCACAAATAGTTCAAAGACTAAAAAATAAATTGAATTTATTTAAATAAGGATTTAAGTAGTTATTTCCAGAAAAATAATTTGTGTATTTTTGTGAAGCTTTCTTATATATTTAAAAAAAAAAATAGAACATCCATCCATCCATTTTCTTAACCGCTTAGTCACTTTAAATATAAATTCTGTATGTCAGGAGTAGGACCTTGCCTTTAGTGTTGTAAAGCGCAGCGCTGCATGTAGCGTTTGAGCTCACGTCTTTCCATAGTGGCTTGTGCTTGTGGTTTTGTGGCGATCATTGTTGCAAATGTAAACAAAGATGAAACTGAACTCACGCACGAGCGACACGAACCAGCAGCTCCCTGCTCCCACGCTCACCTGGCAGATCCAAACGTGCCCACCAGAGGGCGTCATAGGTTTCCAAGGAGTAGCTGAAGATGGAATGCGAGCGGGTGGGGGGTGGGGGGGGGGGGTTGGTGGGTGGCACTGTGGGAAATGAGAATTTCCTTTCCTGTGCTTATGGTGACAATAAGGTCTCTTCATAGTTATTCCAAGGAAGGCCACACGTCAACCTGAAGTCTTTTTAAGCTTAAATGAAAAAAGAAAAAGAAAATACTTTCTCCCTCTGGACGTCTCGCAATCATCAGAGAGGAGTTACAAAGAAGAGATCAGTGGCTTTTTAATGGACAATTTCCCCTCGGGTTAAGAAAAAAGAAGAAGAAGCTATTACAGGGTGAGCGGCTTCTTTTTCTGAGATACTGTATGCAAAGAATCAAGGCTGGCATTAAACAGCATGTAGAGTTGTAGTAGTAATAATAATAGTGCAAGACTTTGTTTCAGTCAAGTGTGAAATATGGTCTCATCTGAAATGTGTCACCTCAAATGTTATGTCCTCCAAATGACAAATCCTCACAAGTAGTAAGATAATAAGGATACTGTGCAACACACTCTCACGGGTGTATATTATACGTGCTGACAAGGATACGGAAGATAATTGCAATGTGACAACCAACAAATGTGACAACTTACCAGTGTGACGACAAGCCCTGGTCTCCACTATCCCATGCAACATATACATCCTAACTAGGATACCCAAAGACATACAGATACTTCTTTTCAAACGTGTCCTGAGAAGGATACAACCACCTCATAAGAATTAGTGCTGACAAGGGTACATCGTAAAAAAAACGGGTCCTCACAAGGACAAACATGCAATGTGTAAAGATTCTCCAAAAAGATCACGCGGCCACAGGATATATCCATGAACTGACTTAATAAACTATGGGATGGATTTCCATGACAATTCGCTCACACGCATCAGTGACAGCGTAGCCAGGGGATGCATCCTAAAACGATATAATCCCTCATAATCCTCATCTTTTTCCTTGACGTTTGTGTCATTTAGTAAAACGGCTCGCTATAATCCAGGCCGGAACCTTCACAAGTCTTGCGCAGTCCGCCGATGCGAGACGCTGACGTTCAAAGTAGGCAGAGGTGATGAAAACGACAGACGGACAGAGAATGATTTCAGCAGTCATTTATTGTACATTAAAATAACATTTTCGCCACAAGCCTCCAGCAGCGCACTGGAGTGTTTCCAAGTCGATGGGAGCACAGCGGCCATCGTTTACGGACACAATCAGCAAAGTAGTCAACATCGTCATAAACAATTTGAGTTTTCTGCCAACCTCGCTGGCTCCGTACATCAATCTCACTTTAAATATTGAAACGCAAAACGGTCAACGGTGGCGTCAATGAGGTGTCGCCAACGTGGGGGGCTCACATTCGTGGCCTCTCAGTTCCGGCGTTGGTTTTTAAAGCAAACGAATGGATTGTACTCATCAAAAACCCTGACGGATCGGTGCAAATCAATAAGAAAAAAAGACAAAAAAAGACAAGCAACATGACCAACTTTGTTGATTAGACCCTCCCGGTTATTTGAAGGCGCAACATGACAAAAAGGACGCTGAGGTTTGTTCCGTAGGACCCCAAAAGGAGGTCTGGTCCTTAATGAAGGATGACTCACACTGGATACAAAATGACCACGCACGCACGCACGCACGCAAACGAGCCAGCATGCTCGATTTGGCGGCGGGACAAGAGGCTCTCTCGCATACACGTGCCGATTAAGCCGAGTGCTCGGTGCACGCGGGGCCGAGCAACATGTTGGAATCATCTGTGATTTTGTCACGGATTTTAGCAGTGAGATCTCGCCCGTCATTCGACATCAGCTCGGAAGAGACGTTTTTCGTATAATTGCGTCAAAAACCACACGGGAAAGATGTGTTGAGCCGCAGAACTGGAAGCGGAAGTCATTCCGCCAACGGAAAGGTTCTGGTGGCTCAGTGCAATATGAGCAATAAAACTCGTTTAATGTCATAAAACACCTTTTACGTGTTCCTGTAGGTGAGTGGTTTGACTTAATGTCGTTTTTTTTTATAGTTGGTATGATACCCATTTGTGCAACAAATCAATTTGGCTTTATATTATTTCCTATGGAGAATTTATGGTTTGAAATGAGAATAACTTCTAAGTGTAAGTCAAGCAGCATAAACGGGATCCTCAGTTCTCGACTCAGGACTTCATGTTTTTTGTTTGATTGTTTTGTTCTGTTTTCATGGCTTCGGAATGTTTTTCTTATGAATAATTTGTGTAATTATGACTGCCTGTATTCCACTGAGGGGCGAACATTTGTGATGCTTGCGAGTATTGAGTAACGTTCCCTAAACATTCTGTTAACAGTTTTAATGATTTTTCTTGTCGCAGGGAAGTTTTCAACATGTTCAAAATATCCTTGTGACAAGAAAAACAATAACAACTGTTAGAGAACCGCTACATTTAGAGAACATGTATTCTGTAAATTCTTCTCTAAACAGTTTTAATGTTTTTTCTTGGCGCAAGTAAATTTTGATCATGTTCAAAATTTCCTTGCGACAAGAAAAAACATAAAAACTGTTAGAGAACCATTAAAACCAAAAAGAGAACATCTAGAGACCATGTATTCCCTAAATGTTCCTTTAACAGTTTTAATGGTTCTCTTAACAGTGTCAATGAGTGTTCTTGTCGCAAGGAAGTTGAACATGTTCAAAATTTCCTTGCGACAAGAAAAAAACAACATTAAAACTGTTAGAGAACTATTAAAACTGTTTAGAGAACATTTATTCTCTAAAGTGTTCTCTAAACAGTTTCAATGTTTTTTCTTGTCGTAAGGAAATTTTGAACATGCAACAAGAAACATGTCAATAAAAAACATCAAAACTGCTAGAGAACCATTAAAACTGTTTAGAGAACATTTATTCTCTAAATGTTCTTTTACAGTTTTAATGGTTCTCTACACAGCGTCAATGAGGTTTTTTTTGCCGCAAGGAAATTTAACATGTTCTAAATGTCCTTGCGACAAGAAAAAAACATTAAAACTGCTAGAGAATGACCAAAACTCTTTAGAGAACATTTGCAAACCTCGAATGACACCTGACGGGACCTTTCATTCGCTACCTTCGCCAATACTCGCAAACATTCGCCCCTCAGTGGGATACAGCCTTAAAAGGATTCGCGGAAGTTAGTGACAGACTACGCCACAATCCAACTTTTATCTACGGATTCCCGCGTGGTGCATTATGGACGCCATCATTTCCCCCTCATTAGCAGCATTATTTTCCAGTATGGAAGCCAGATATAAGAGTACAGACAGAGACGGTCGTGGGTGTCATGAGTGACGTTCCACATAGGAGGGGGGGGGGGGGGGGGGGGGGGATGGTGCAAAATGGCGAACAATCCAAAGTGTAGTCCACATTTCAAGTCAGCTGTTGTCGACTGATGAGACGAGATCACTTGTCTCCATTTTGTGACTCTTTCGGTGACATCAGTCGAGTCCCAGAGGAGAAAAACAAAGAAAAATCAGTAATCAGCTTTCTAACCAGTCAGCTGCGATCGACGACAGCTTCCCTGCCGCCTCCAACAAAACAGATGATCGCAGCCTGATTTCACCTTTGCCTCCATTTTGTGATCTCCTGAGAGACAGTCATCACAAGTCAGACACGAGCGAGGCTGGAAAAGGAAAAAATAAAGGAAGAATAAAGAAAGACGCCAGCTTTCCTGCCACTTTGAACAGTATAAGTGGTAGAAAACGGAAGATTGCGGCCCAATTTCAACACTCTGCCACCATTTTGTATTGGATCTCAAATCCAATACAAAAGACAACACACCACAAACGCGACATTTTCAACGGATTTCGTGGACAACTTTCGAAATCCGCACACGAGTAACCAAACTGAGGGCGGCCAAGCGGATCTCTTAAAGGCGCACGGTGTTAATCCGCAGAGGCTGCACGTTCTTGCCGTTGGCGTGGCTCTGGCCCGGACTGAAGTACGGGAAGACCTTCATGGGGAATTTCTCACGGTAGGTGTACAGCCAGGACATGTCGTCCGCGTTGTAGAAGATGAGCAGGCCTTTGGGGTAGTCCAGGTACACGCCCACCTTCTCCAGCTTGCTTTTGACGTTGAGGCGGGTCCAGGGCTCGGTGCAGGCGCTGTACTGGTTGCCGTCGTGCATGACGATGCAGTGGAAGCCGCGGCCCGGTTGGATCTGGATGCTGCCCTTGCGGCTCACCGTCTCGCTGGCCACGCCGATCATCCACTGGGTCTTCTCTGACACCATCACCTCCCAGTAGTGCACGCCGCTCGCGAAGCCCTCGGCGCCCAGGACGGACACCTCCACGTCGAAGCGGCGCGGCGAGTCCTGCAGCGGCTGCGGGTGGAGGTTGCCGTAGGCCACGATGGTGCAGTCGTCGGACAGGATCAGTCTTTGGTGGGCTGTGATGGGGTCCAGTGTCAAGGAGGCGGGCACTGACGAGTAAAAACAGAACGGAGGGAAGCTCAGAATGACAAGTATTTGTCTTTGCCCCTGTTGAAAGGCCCCCCCGACAGTTTATGGGGGAAGTCAAACTTCAACATTTCTTGGCAATAATATGTTATATGTGACCTCACTACCGTAAACATGACATTCTGATTAATATTGCATTTGTGGAATATGAGTTATGCAGCAAAATCCAGCCGTTTTCATCCATCTCTGGGGGCGGCCATTTTGCCACTTGCTGTCGACTGAAGATGACTTCATAGTTGCTCAGGGCTCAAGCAACGACCAATCACGGCTCAGCTTGAGAAAACAGGTGAGTTGTGATTGGTCGTTAACTGATGTCATCTTCACTCGACAGCAAGTGGCAAAATGGCCGCCTTCTGATATTGACAAAAACGGCTGGATTTTGCTGCTTAACTCATATTCCACTAACGCAATATTAAGCGAAATACCGCATTTAGACTGGTGGGGCTGCTTAGAACATATTATTGTCTGAAGCTGATCGTAACAGAATAGAAGACAAAAGAATGAGGTAACAATTGGGGATTTATTTATTTTTTTACCGCAATTAATCACATAACTTTAATAATTAACTCACGATTAATCGCAAATTAATCACACATTTTATTTCCCCTCAGTTGGACTACATGCTGTGGTCTTAAACAGAAAAGATAAAAATGCAAGTCTTTATATTTCCTAGCGTGTGCATTACTGCAGGTCTGCGTGACGGGAGGACCATTCAGACAAAAAAAAAAAAAATCCTTATCGACGCAGGGGAATGAAGTCTGTGAGTGTGCGGGGGATGATGCGTGCCGATAATATGATGTTTACGCTGTGGGGGAAACATTCCCCGCTATCGTTTTGATAGCAAGTGCAACCCAGCAAAAGATGCCATCTCTCTTTTGTGTGTCGGGACCTCACAAAAAGAAAAACCGTCAACAACATTGCGGGAGCCGGCAGAGGCGATCGAGGCGTGCGCTTCGAGCTCAAAGATGACTGATGGCTTGTTATTGTGCGGCATGCCCACCTGGGCAGCTTCTTTTCTACACAGTTGTGCTAGCTGGTGTGTGAAAACGTTGCTGAATTTTGTCCGAATGTTGCAACTGATGGTATGGGAGCCGATGCTTGGTGGAATTCACTGCTTCCAAGTTGGCTAAAAGTGGACAGCATTTTTCTGCCCCGAGAATGACATTGACAAGTCGACCTGGCAATATTTGCATTATGAAAAGGCATCAACGTGTTTGCCAGTTGAAACTCACAGACGACAGACCAATAAATCGCCAAATTTTGTGTGCCGGTTTAAAAATAGCAGAGTGAAGTGGTTGGCGTCCAGCCGACGGACAAGCTGGAGCCTTTGCCACTTACGCGACGCGGTCGGTGTTTGTTACAGCCATTAAAGATTCACAATCCAGAGCGTGTGTTGTGAGAGGCACGCGGGAATAACAAACAACAGCCTCATGCTGGGCCTTGTGGTGAGAACGACGCTTTGTTCGGAGCAGCTAACCAAACGACGGATGGCGGATGATGGGAGAACGTCTTTGTCTTTGCAACCGCCGCCTGATGGATTGGAACCAATTGTTCCATTTGGCTGTCAGTCGAGGAAAGGAGAAAAAAAAAAGAAAAAAAGGCCCGGCCTCCCCTTTGCTGGCATCAGGTTGAAATGGGAGGACTGACGGAAGGACTAACAAAAATGTGAAATTTGAAAAAAAGTGGCACCATTGTGCTTACTTCAAACCGCACATTCCCTTTGCCCCCCCCCCCCCCCCCCACACACTTACCTGGACTAATATCTTGGAAGAGCGACTTCCATATGGAGTACTGCAAAGGCCCCATGTACTTGGATGTCGGGAAGTCCTCATAAGTCAGATTGGTCTCATGGATCTTCCCTTTAATCCTGCGACAGAAACAGATCAATGGCAGTCTAAACCCGCTCAATTGCCCCCGGCTAATAACGGAGCGCCTCGCTCGACACTGGGTGATTAATCTTGTGCGTTGGTGAAATGCCTCGCCGTTATTAGCATTAATTGACTTGAGTGACTGAATGAGGTTAGACGATGAGCTCAACTCCTGTAGGACCTTGTGAGTGGGTTACAGGCACAATGCGATTCTGCACGTATGGAGGTTGATACTGTCAGGCGTGATATAAAAGGCTTGCACTGTACGTAAAGACTTGCGACATACAATACTAAGGGTGCGCATCGCTGCAATAAAAGATGATTCAATACATATCACGATATGCTGCACAGGTACTTCTAAGTGGAATGATTCGATTCACTTCAAGGCACTCCCATCTTTTAATTCAGAACTGATTTTACGATTCAAATCTTTTTAACTTTCTTTTTTTGTTAAACCCCTACACATACCTGTTTTAATCAATTAATCAATCAGGGTTCCTACCAAGACATTTTGGACCATTCTAATATCCCCAACCTTGATCCCTAAAGAGTCATATTTCATGGTTGCACACACCATGAATAGTATAATAATGTATTCTATTTCTAAATATTTTTTATTTAAATTATTTATTATTATTAATCATTACATTCTTATTAATATTTACAGCATATATTTATATTTTAGGTAAAATATTTAAATTAATTGATGATTAGATTGAACAAAAAGAATAATTATGTTTTTGAAGTTGTCAGAAAGAGAGAGGAAAGCTCGATGGAAAAAAAAATAAAAAATAAAATAAATAAATAAAAATGTTCAGAAAGTGACCATAAATTGTCCAAAAAGAGAGGAAAAGCAGAAAATTATCAAAAAATGTCCATGAAATTGACCAAAATGTCAGAGAATTGAATAAAAAAGGCAAAAAACATTCAAAAAGTAACCATAAAATGTCCCAAAACAAAAGACAACATCCCGAAAATTACCATAAAATGCCCACAAATTTGCCAAACGTAAGAAAATTGAGAGCAAAAAAGGCAGAAAAAATGTCAGAGAAATGTCCAAAAATGGAGAGGCATAAATTTACCATAATATGTCCATAACATTGCCAGAAATGACAGAAAGGCAGAAAACTCTAGAAATTGATGAAAAATGAAGAAAGGAAAAAAAAATCAATCAATCAAAAACAGAAGACGAACAGTAGAAGGAAACAAATCTCTTTGTATTGGATGCTGCTGTCATATTTTTGTGTTCTAGCGCAGCTATAATTAGCTCTTGAGCCCTCAGTACATTAGACAAACACTAACACAGTTACCTTCATCACAGTGTTCAAATGTTTTGCAGCTCCATACAGATTTTTGGTTATTTATTTGGCCTAAAATGGCTGTTTTGTCAGGAAAGGCTGCTGACCTCTGCACTAGGCTCAATAACTAATCTCACGTATCAAGATATTTATACACTTCAATGAAATTGTCCTCTAAACCCTCCCGGATTAAACATGGCAGCTGCTTTTCGGGGACTAAAACACCATCTGTGCAAGGATCATCGGAACGTGTCACACAAATCACTACCGGTTCCAAAATGTTAAATTTTGTCAAGAGTCGCCATCAGATGGATCTTTGAATGCGTCTTTTATTCTTAATCTTGTCCCTCTGATAACGCCGACTTGCCTTACCTCTCGGACGTGACGGCCACCCCCTCAAGGAAGTCGTGGCGCTCCGTCTCGTTGAGGCGCTCCTGCAGGATCTGGATGCCCTCCTTGACGTCGCGCAGCTGCTGGCTATAGCGCTGGATCTTGTGCTCGATGTCGGTGAGCTTGCGCGCCGTATCCATCTCCAGTTCTTCCAGCATCGTCTTTTGACGCTCGCGCAGGAAGCGGTGGAGGCGCTCGAAGGCGTCACCGATGGTGGCGCGGAGACCTTTGGCTGAGGACTGGAACGGAGACACACAAAAAAAGTCGTAAGCTAAGTGCAGAAATTTTGCTCAAAACATTGGCCTAAACTGAGAAGGGCTTAAAAAAAGATGTTGTTTTGTGGGAAGAATGTTGATTATTGTGGTTAATTAGGTGATCAGAAAAGGGTCACGCAGCACATCCTGGGTGCGGTTTTCAAGAGCTGCAGAGAATAAGTCAGCTCGAGTCAGCTGAACGAGGAACAGCAGGCGCTAAAATCAGAACACTTGAGCTCACGGATTTGAGAGATAAAGAAAAGAGATCTTAAAGAGAATGAGTCATCCGAGTGGTATCAACGCGAGCGTGAGAAGCGACGAGACAAAAAGCAGCGTTGAGGTTGTCAAGTCTAAGCAGCAGGGAAACAAAAAAAGATCGTTTTTATTTAAATATTTGGTTTACAGATTCTTCCACTATCTTGCAATGACTCCCAAACCTTTTCACATAAATATTTATATGTATGTCTTTTTATCCACCATGGCGCCATCATCTGAACTCTGAAGAGAAACTGAAGAGAAATCCCTCGAGCATCCGACTATCTATTTTCCTACCGCTTGTCCTGTGTTAAGCGTCCCTGGGACGCGCATCCGAGTGTGGGCGGAAGACAGACTGCACCTAGCGTTCACTGAGCCGGGATCGATCCCACGCTGGTTCCAAGAAATGAGTAACAACACTACACCAACAACGACCTTCAATCTGGACCTTTATCTGGATACACGCTTCGATTTCATGGATTCTTACTTTGGCCCTCTGTGTCACCCCTTGACAACGTTATGAGGTCATCAGTTTTGTCTCGGGGTGTTGCGCCTTCACGCATTCAGATAATTAGATGCTCACGTCTTGTGCTTTTCACACCAACTCATTCACTCCCAGCCATTTTCACCGAAGCAACCCCCTTCGCTCCCGGCTGTTTTACTGGATTTTGACAGATTTTGCAAGGCCCACAGAATATTGTGTTCTCTTGCTATAAAAAAAAAGAAGGAATCTACCAAAAGAAAGATAAGAGTCTCTTCCTTCATCAGGAAAAAAAAAAGTACATTTGTATCTGTTTTGCAGCAATTAGCATTAGAATGTAGCTAAGTTTTATCATTATTCACCAACCTGTTAAAAACACTGGGGAAAAGAGCTTGTTGCAACATGGCCCTGGCTGAGCTCTTATACTCTGCTGCCACCTACTGGCCGCTTTTTGTAATAACTACCATTGCTTTAAGCGACCTCTACAGGTCAGAAGCTGCATCAAAGCCTTCTGTATGCTCTAGCATAAAAAAATAAAATAAAATAAAAACGTATAAATACGTTTTTAGGACCATGGTAATATAGAAAATACCCCGTGTTTATACGTTTTTGGGAGCAAATGAGTTCATGTGAATCTTCCTGAGATATAGCACACGACTCCCTGAAATCCTGTCCAACACTGTCACCAATGCAGTGCTGGCAAGTAACCTGCAGACATGAACCAGGTGGTTCCTCCAACGTAGTGTCATTGTTTGTTGCACTAAAACTACTTTGTCTCTCGATGCTATCAATCTCTCCTCTGAACTTTAAGATGTAATTACAGTGGCCTAAAAATTCCCATCCCTTTCGTAGAGTGGGGGGGGGGCAGGTACGCTCGCCGCGGGAAGCGCTTAAATGCGGCAATTTGTCAAAGAGTGTGACAGTTATGACATTAGGGCGGGCTGCGTCCCAGCCCTCCTAGCTAGTTGATGAGTGGAGTGGGCGGATGAAGCGGCTCGATGATCAGTCTCGCTGACATGCTGCTGAGGCACAGCAGAACGTGATGGGACCCGAGCAGGTGTCGAGAGCCCTTGGAGACGAGACGCTGCCTAACTTTCGGGGGCAAGCGTGCAATTATCAAGAGAATCCCCTGTGGGTAAGCGATGAGCGGCACAATGGCCATCCCTCAAAGAAAGAAATGTAGTGCGAGGTGGCCACCTTTTAAAGCGGAGTTCAGCGGCTGCTGTGGACGCTCTTCAATCTCACCGTCGGCCACACAAAACGAAACAAAGCGGCCCTTTTGGCGAGGAAGGAAAAGGCAGTTTCCCGGAATGCCGCAGAGACGAATGTGGAAATCGAACGAGATTAGGGCACTGAAGAGTGGATGAGACGAACGTGTACCGCACTTGGCACAGCAGGTGTGCCGAGGCGTTTCAGCCTCTACGTGTGTAGCCGAGCGTGGTGTGTCATAGGAACTGTCAATCCAACTCTTGAAGGAAGACAGCATTTCTTGAGAAAACATCAGCGGACTCACAATGCTCGGATGAGCATCATTCACGGCAAAAACAGTGTGGATGGTACGTTGCGGGGTTTGTGTTTTTGGCTCCGGTGTCAGGTTGAACATTTTACCAGGAGAACTGAACAAATTATCCGCTGCTAAAGGATGCTCAGATCTCAAATTCAATCCCCCCCCCCCCATTGGGAAAAACTGGACTAGAACATCAAAAGACAGATCAGTAGTAATGTTTTGATATTTTAGCATAGTAGTGAAAAATAATACAGACCATCTCTCCAAACTTATTTTACATCTGGTAGCGCAACCTAGTGGCTAAAGGAAATACATTTGATGTTTTATTCTTTGATGTTTTTCCTAGCAGGCTAACCAGATCGACCTCATATTTGATCAGAAGAGTGTTTAGGCCTTCATGTTTAAAGCTCATGTGTGATTTTTCACAAAGCTGTTGCCGTGGCAACGAGCAGTTCACCAAGAAAACAACACTCCAAGAAACTCATGAAGCTTTGCACACACAACAGGCCTGACAAAATCATCAATAACTTATTCGTTTATTGTGCAGTAGTTTTTAAATACATGGGACACGAACGCTCCCTACAAATGTTAAGCAAACCAGCCCCGGTTCTATGATTTAAGAACTGTCCAGGTATATATAATAGTCCAAGACCTATATTTAGTCGTTCAAACTTTTCCAAGTTCAGAGAGTCTACTTGGGGCTCAGGGGGCGGCATGGCTCAGTGGTAGAGTGGTCATCTCCCAATCCGAAGATTGTGGGTTTGATACTCATCCCTTGTGACCGAGTTGAAGTGTCCTTGAGCAAGACAGTGAGCCCTAAATTTGCTCCCAGTAGCGCCCCGCATTGTGATTGGTTGAATGTAAGGCTTTGTTAAGTGCTTTTGATTCCTTTGAAAGCTAGGAGTACAAGAAAAAAAAATTTGTGGGGGGGGGTCAGTACCTTTGTCTCAGTGAGTTGTCTCTGCAAGAGCTGCAGGGCCTCGGTGTGACCCTTCTCGCTGTCCTGCAGGGTGGCCAGCTGCTCCTTCATCTCCCTCTGCAACACAACCGAATGACAAGCAAAGGCGGGTTTTAGCACCCTTGTGATCAGGCCGAACAGACCAACACCAACAGATAACACCCTTCGTGGGAACATTACACAATCCTTGATTTACTTCCGGCTTGTTCAAATTGTGCCTCCTGAACAGGGGCGCGCAAATGCTAACGAGTCGCTTCAGCTCAACGACATCCTGCTCTGTTTATCCAACTTCGTATTGTTTGTTGTTCTTGCTCGCTCCGCTTTGGCACAGATTAAAACCCACAGCTTACAAAACAAGGAATGCAGATGGAGAGCCAAGACATGAAAAGATCGCATGAAATCACAGGGGACGTCTGGTGGCGTCAGAGGAAAGTGGGTCTCGTCTCTCGTCGGGGGCTCACGCTAGGTTCTGCTCAGCCCTCGTCGGGTCTGCTCACACGAGGAGCAAGACTCTGTGGGAGGCCGGCCGGGGATACTGTCACAAGGAATGCAGGTTTACAACAGGGGATCCCGTAAGATGGAGCACGCACACACACATCTGGGATGAGCAGATATTTCTTCTTCTTTTTTTTTTTTAGCACCTGGTTGATGTTAATTGGCTCGGTTTCATGCTCAGTCTTATTAAGTTGCACTTTCCTGGTTCAATGGTTTGATTTTAATGCTGGACCGGGTTGAAAATCTGTACACTTGACCATCAACCATCTCCTTTGTCTATCACAGGTGTCGGCCCATTTCTGATAGAATTTCTCAGAAGTGCGGATGTCAGAAATGGGAGTAGAATACCATAATTTTGCCAAATGTCCACCCATAAAAGTGGCAGGTGTTATAGCTGCAAAGGATTGTGGGCACTTATCGCTCTGCCTTTCAGAGTGCCCACCTGCCTCTTAGCAAAATTAATTAATGGGCAAATCAGTGGCGTCCATGTCAGCATCTTTTCATGAACTGGTTCTAATTCCGGGTGAAACAAATGGAATAAACGCAAGCGTCATCGCTTTCATATTCCACAGTTGAGGTAATCATGTTGCCTCGCCGCTTTGCTCGGGTGTCACCTCTCTTGAACACCTACGGCAGCACAAATCCCCCAAATGGAGCTGTCAGCTCAGGCGACTGGGAAGGGGGGGGGGGGGGAAGAAAATCTCACTGAGGTATTGAGCTGAAATAATACGAGAATACATCTCTGCTGGCGGAGGAAAAACCACAACAATTTAAAACATCTAATGGGACGTACGCAACAGGAGGACCTAAAACACACAAGCTATTCATTAGTGTGTGTTGGAAACTCCCGAAGCTCAAGCGCTTGCTCCAAAATGAGTCTAAAAAAAAACGCTGGCTGACGGCTGTTAATAAGATGCTGCATTTCTCCTCTCAAGGACGTGAGGAGCGGGGAAACAAACGGCTGCTGTACCGGGTGGGGCGGGGTGGCGGGGAGCGTGACTCTCCATGTTAATGATGGCAGTGCGGCAGCTGACAGACTGACCGAAAAGATGTGCTCCTCTACTATTATGTTGAGCAACGAGGAACTGACTGGTATGGAAATGCGCAACAATGACAATGGACTCGATACGAGCTCAAAATGACTGAAATCTATTAGCTGATTGATTTTGGGAATTTTTTTATTAAATTTTTTTTTTACATTTCCCATTATTACCAGCAAGTAAGAGCATTTGATGGTGGTTGTGCTGCTCCTATAGCGCCCACCAAAATCCAGGCAGGTCATGTGTCTTATTCATTGCTTACACCTTGGGGTGCCCCTGAAATTGGACACCATCAACCTTGGCTTTGCAACCTGGCCACAACAGTCTGGATGCTAATGGAACAGAATTTCTAAGATGTGTACAAGTCAACTAAAATGGCAATGACAAGATATGCTTTTGCTTCTATATTTCTTTATTACGTGAAAATAAAAATTTATGGTAACAACAGGTGGATACAGAAAGTGAACACACCCCTTCTGAATGCAAGGCTTTTTAATGAGCGGGGGGAAAAAAACCTCTGTGCCAAATTTAATGTCCCAAAGTTTAAAAAAAAAAAAATGCTGTGGAGGCTGAGTTTTTAAGAAATAATTCAGGGAGTTCAGCTTGGCCTTTATCATTTTTAGCAAAGCTAACTTGCTAATAAATATGGCAAATATTTTGGGTACTTTCAACATCCATCTCCAGTAAATATGCTGGAAAGGATATACGGCCTGCAAAGTTTGGTTTAAACTCGGTTGAAATCCTCATGCATACATTGCAAGGCCTCCATAAAAGGTGCAACTGCACCTAAGCCTTCTTTGTGCTATACAAGAAAAGCCCCCAAGTGTCCGACACAACCGACAGACATTTTTTTTGGTAGCGCAAAGCTCTCGAGTTTTATTATGACACGTGCACAAGGAATCGCATCGGAAGCGCTGGCGCACTGCAGATGCCTAGAGAAAGATGAAAAGCAGGTGGCTGAATCCTAAAAAGGGACATTTGTGTTTGCTTCGCTTGTGTGTGTGTGTTTTAGTCTAGTGCTGAAGGAAGTCTCGCGCCTGTCCGTCTGATCGGGCAGGCGCCAGTCAGACGTGACATTTCGCCAGCATGTTAGCTTGCAGAAAAGGGCAAAATATAGAGCTAATTTGATCCTGCCAACCACGCCTGTACGGAAATTACAGTTGGTAGAAGTGAAAGTGATTCTAGGACCTAAGCCTACATTTCCATGGATAAATGGTTTACAAAAAAAAACCTAATATTTTTTTATATTGACCAGTGTCTCGGGAAAAAAAATAATTCTAATGTGAGATACCTTACACATGACTGGGAATAAAATGGATGCTTTTATGTTTATGTGGATGACTAACTGTGGCTATTCCGATCTTCATTAGTTTTAAAATATTCATACCGGCGTGCGGGAGCACGGGACTGGCGGCAAGGAACAAGCGCAGCGGTGCGAGACAAAGCTTCATCTTTGTCGGCAAAATGTTATGTCCAATAATGCACGGGCAACAACTGTGTGATTATGAGGACTTTATTTATATCGCAACAACATCGGCTCACTTGTGTCGCAACACGGCATACGGCCTAGCTATGCTATTGTGTAAATATGTGATATATATATATATATATATAATATGCTACAGAACATGAGAAAAATATGCATAGGGCTCCCTAAAATTACAACAATGTTTTGTGTTATGGTGAGTCAAGTTTTTTTTAGTTTTTTTAAATCATGTGTTTTCATTTTTGTCGGCCGGGTGAAATGCATCTTTACATGAAACTGGTCCGTATACCGTGCTAAAAAAAAAAATCAATGACGACATCAATGAATCGACTGTCAACACACACAACAGAATAATGGCGCAAAGATAATCGTTTCAAGACATTTGATTTGTTATTGCGCAATTACTGATTAGAATAGTGCGAAAGTGGGTTCTTCCCAGTTCAATTTAAACCTTTCTCTAGCATACAGGAAGATTGATCTGCATTGCTTCATTTACAACCCGAGTACATTATTACGTTAACACATCATAAGAGTAAGAGATGCACTCCTTACTTATTTGAGCTTTCTTGAGGCGATTTTACCAGGATGAGCAGCGAAAGCTGAACATTGTCAGATTGGATCATTTTGTGTTTTGTTATGCGTGACACTAATCATGCAGTCCTTCCAGATGAAGGATGTCAATTTCAGGGCTCACCGTCATTCTCTGCTCCGTGCTGAAGGGCTTTATTCATTATTTATAGCGTCTGAAAGTGCACGCTTCCCCGTGGCCCTGCATTAAAAGCCAACACAAATCCCAGCTTTATTATTCTCCCCAGCTCCTTCGGGATATATAGGAGAACGTTGGGTCAACATGATGAAGAATCAAACAAAATATGCACTTTCACCAACGTAAATAATGATTTTTGAAAGGCCTACAGGATTGAAAATGCGCTCTAAATATGATCTGACATCCGCTGGACATAATTCCCATATGCAGGTTGACCGAAAGATGAATGCTGCAAAACTTGCACACAACCGGTGCATGTTTTTTTATGAAGTTTACTATATCGGGACAAATTTTGTACTTACACTAACCCAGTAATTAATTGGAGTAGTACTTTTGACTTTACGCCCTAATAGCAAAGATCACTGAACACCGCTAAGCGCATTGTGAAAAGGCCTTAAAAAAACAGTACTTTTACTCGAGAGATAACAGAAGAGACCGATACATGTGGTTTGCTGTGACACATTTTGGGATCATACATGCATGAAAAATAATTGTGATTGCTTCTTTTTACAATTTCTAGTACGGGCAACCAGTTTGACATGTTTCAGACAGGAAAAACTAAATTCTTGTAATTCTTTCCATACATGTGCATGCGTATGTATTTTTTGTACGTGGCAATAATGTGATAATATTGTTCAACATGATAATTTGTCACTAATCGTGATATTAAATTGTCATATAATTTATGGTCATCTCTAGTACGATCTCAGGCGGTGACATGAGCGACTTTGCAGAAAGAGGTGTGGCTATGACAGGTGCAATAGCGGCCTCTTGCAGTTATCGATATATAGGCCATGCATCATGCAAATGATGACTTGGGGTGTCTAACGCTCGACTTCATGGAATGCGGAAGTTCACGCGGCACGCAAATGCAACTACCCAAACTGGGATAACTAAAGAAAACAACACTGCATGTCAGTAAAAAATTGTTTTTTACGTCCCTCTACTGTAAGGAAAAGTTCAGCTCGTTTCACACAGCCTCTGTCATGTCGACAGTGAAACGGAATGGGGTGTTGACGTCATCCAAGTATCCGATTGCGGGATGCTGATTCGCTTTGAGAAAGCGCGCACAGTTGTGGCAGAGGTTGAACCTGTGAAAGATCCGTTTCTGCAATTTTGGAGATCTCTGTGTGTAAAAAGGGGGTTTATGACACTGTCATGGAAATGTACCAGATAAATGCCGCTAAATGCAGATTTGATTTGATTTTGAAAAAATACATTTATTTGCCGCTCTTATTTACATTCTTTTCCTAACATACAGCTCGGCAAGAGCTGAACACGTGTCATTATCCAAGGGCTTCCTAAGACTGTCAGAAAGGTTCTAGAACTAATGTCAAAAAAAGATCTTGGAGTATGTTTAATGTACTGTAAAAGTGTGACACCAGCTGCTGTGTTGGAAGAGCTATATTAATTACTGCATTCTGTGCAGTGTTCTTTGCAATTTCTCCTCCCCCTGGCAAAGGAATAAAGCAAAATTACAGCTGCTGTGTTAATCTAAAGAACTTGTATGCTCTATTCTCCTCTCGGCAATTTCTCCAATTCAACTATAACTACAGCAGACACGCACACAGCTAAAGTACAGTTAAATAATGTAATCCAACCTCATCTTAAATTCACACGTTAACAGATTTATCGATCAGTTTCTGAGCATAACAGCGTCAACATCTTGGCTCTCTTTTTCTTATGCCGGATGTTTATTTTCTCCAAACAAACAACCGAAGAGGTGGCTGGGTGAAGTCCACATGGAAATGAATGCACAACACAACACTTTCATCTCATTGCTCACACTCGGAAAATAAGGGGGGGGGGCTAAACACGCCCTGAAAATGACCCTGCGATGTGTTTGACTGCTAGAGGAATTTCACAACGACCCAATGACTGCCAGAAACCATCTTTTTTTTTTTTTTTTGTAAAGCCTCTTAGGATTAGTCAGACCTCTAGTAGTCAGCATGTTATTAATATAAAACCATGTAGAATGTGTCAGGAACACAAATCACCCGGTGTGGAAGCGCTGCTGCTGCTTTTGCCTGATGGAATGAACGCGGCCAAGAAGTCATTCTACTTTACGTGTGAGCACTAAACAGGCCTCCGCGGCCGCTAAAAGAGCTGCACCAAATTAAGTGCACGTCTGGCTCACTTATCACTTGGTTCCGCCAACAGTCAATACATTTTTGGGAATGAAGTCACACTGTAAAATAACACCACAGTGAGTGATCTGTGAGTTTTCAGTCCAGCCTGCAGTCAGTTATGTTATCATGTGATGGTTTTCACTCTTACAAAAAATACACAGGAACATACATTTTATTTATTTATTTATTTATTTTAAATACAGATTTCGGTTGCAGTCATGACTACTACGAGTACTACTAGGGCCTGACCCCAGGGAAGTATCCCCCCCCCCCCCCTACTAGAATAAAGCGGAACTGCACATCAACTACAGTAGGTGGCAGTGGTGATCTCATTGTTGGAGTGTGCGTAGGGAGTACTAACTACATCTAAGGTGTATTTTATTTTACTTTTTTGCAACAAACTCTTGAAAAAGACTGGCACAAAAAAAAACTAAAAAAATGTAAACTATGTAAAACAACTTATTGTTTGCAATAAGTTGATAGTAATTTCTTTGTTTTTTGTTTTCTCTAATGCTAATAAAGGCACAATGTTAGGATGCCTAGGGGAAGTTATTATTATTATTTTTTTGACAAAATGATATTATTTATAGTCACAGTGGAGAGTTAGAGGGGGCACACAATGTTTTCTTCTTCTTCCTACGGGGGCGTAACAAAATAATTGAGAAGCACTAAATTAGAACAACTCTGAAGTCAACCAGAGTCATTGACCAAATTGTCTTCAACATTGGAGCATTCATTGCATTTGTCACATTAGTAGCACATTTTTAACAGCTACCACGACTCATAGGCGACTAATTAGCACTTACAGCGGGAGCTCATGATAAGATGCTGCTTATATTAAACTGCAGCACACATTTGGACTGATGCTTGAACCACATCCCCGCTGGAAGAACTGCCTCGCACTCACATTGCCGCAGGGAGGCTCATTTGTTATACAGAGACACTTAAGCAATAAGTCACAGCCTCGTGACAGCCACCGCTTATTAGCCTGAACATCAACCTAAATGGGTATGGGTACCTAATGGCATTATGGGTAATAGGAAACAAAGTGTGAGGGACTGTAAAGCTTGTCACGCAGCAATTAGGGACTCCAGCATCACCATATACACGATTTTGCCAAAATTATACATTGACTTGCCTTGTCTCACATATCACATTAGTGTTAATTATGTCAGACATTTTTTAATTTAATCTCAGTTTTAGTCCAGTTTCAATCACGCTTGTTAGTTTTTAATTGTAGTTAGTCAACCTCATTGCGTTTTAATTTAGTCAACTATAAATAGAGCATTTTAGTCTCTCTTTTTGTCCAGGAAAACATAATTTTATTCATCTAGCTGTCAAAATTTTTGACTAGTTTTAGTCAGAATAATAATTTTGAACATTCCAGATCTAAAACAATTTCACATAAAATGTTCTCTCTTTTTGATAAAAAACATTTCCCAAATTTAGCTAGCGCGGCTTATAGTCAAGTGCACCTTATAGTCCAGAAATTACTGTAAATACATTTTCGTCTCGTCTCCTGGTGAAAGGACAGGGTCTATTCTTTTATTTGGTAGATTCAGTGTATATATAATTATTGAACAAAATATCCTGTGGGTCTCGAAAATCAAGCTATCAGATATCTTTTGTATTAGTTCTTATTATTTTGTGCGCGTTTGTGCCTCTTCCAAGGCTGGTAATTAGCCCATCACTGCTCTTGCTTACAGTGACAATTTCCCTCTGATTCAGCAGAATAAGACGAGAGTGAAAAGAAGAGCGTGGGAGTGCCCCGAGCTGTGCCAGAGTCATTCGGTGTTCCTCTGCAGCAGGACCGCAGCAGGAAACACAGGTTGGCAGGCAAATAGAAATTGGCCTTCACTCCCCTCAGTTAGACAAAAGAGACGTTTAACAGGTAAACAACTTCTGGTTTCAATCGCGAAGGAGGCGGTTGGGCGACTATGGAGCTCGAGTGAAGACTTCCAACAGCAGCTGGTCAAATTAAATCATCCGCTGCAAATCACAGGGACGGGGGAATTACAGCAGATTACAGTCCGGCCATGCCCAATTGCCAGGGAGCAACGGGCTCTAATCTGTTTTAATTCCCCAGCTAATCAAGAATTCAGCAGCGGTTCCACAATGCCAAACAAAACATCAACGTTACATGGTCAAAACTCATGGGATACATATTTATACCCGTCACTTTACCGGTCTGTCCGCCTCAAAGGGAAGTAGAGTGAAAGCAACATCTTCCGCTGTCTGCTCACATGCATTTAATGTCATCTGTGCGCCGCTTTCACTACTGATATGCATCACATTACATGGAGGAAAGGCCTCAACACTAAAGCCTCGCTTGCAGCTGTGGAACTTTAAAAAGGACCGCACTTCCTCTTTCAATTACTCAGTTCACCGGGAAGCACCATGCTCCCAATTGTTATATAATTACAACGAAAATCACCCCAAAAGTGTTGTTGTTTTTGGAGTTCAACCAACAATTTCCGGAAAAATATGACTCAAAAAGTCTTGGATGTTAGATGCAACACTGAATCGGGCAATAACAAATCTTGTGAGACTTCAGCTCACGCTTTATCACTCGAAAAAAAATCCCAGCAGAAACACCTTTTTACTGTACGTGTGACGAGATTTCAGAACCATTTGAGAAGGTAATAACTAGTAAGAGCATCACTCTGCAAACACCTTTAAAATTCATTTTACTGCGCTGACATAACCCACATTTGTATGTGAGAATGTGCCAAGTTTCATCACTAACAGTAAAAAAAGTCATAATTATAGTCAATATCTGTATGAAAAACACCATATTTATTAAAAAAATAATAATCGAATGAAAAGCATCAAGAACAGACTTTAGTGGGCCGTCCGTAACGCCGGAAAATTTGTTGTTAACCATCGTAAAACGAGGGCCTATATAACACAAATTGCGCGTTGAGTTCACAAAGGTTTTATGACGCTGGAGGGGAAAATGCTTGTCAACCCGTGCTACTTAACCGACTCAGGAGGTTCCACAGTACACTGTATCATCATCATCATACATTGGTCAGATGTTGCTTTTAGCTCCCTGCCGTCTTTTAACCGTCACAGCAATCTTTCGTGCCTTCTATTCGAACGGCTTTAAGAGCACGTGCACATGACTAATGCGCTATGCAACATTTCTAATGCACAACAGATACAACGACTTCTGACTGTCACTTAACCTAAGTGCGGGCCAAAAGTAATCATCTTAACAAGACAAAATGTTGCCTTTGATGGATGCGCTACCGGCTCTACTTTCTCGGATAAGTGCTTCTGTTTATCTCTTAATCTACAGATGATACGTGCAGAGATCAACACTATGACCTGCCACATGCATCCTTCGTGCTGTCAGGAAGAAGAACTTCTCCCCGGATGAGATCCTTAGGACTTCCATTCCTCTCATGGAACATGATTTTGCGCAAGAAGGATTGTAATGCATCAGTTTTTTTTTTTTACCACATTTGAAAAACACCCAATTTCTGATCTGAAGATATTCCAACTCAATGAGTTATTTTTTCTCTCTCTTAACACTGCCAAGGCGCACATACAAATTGTGCCACTTGATAGCAAAAGTTCAAAATAGTGGCACTTGAAACCATGCAAAGGCGCCATGTAAATCTAGCCCCCGATCGATGACATATAACCATGAAAGGTGCAGAGACCAATAAATAAGGCTCAAGGATTAGAGTAAGTCAGTCCAGTTCAAGTAACGCACGGCTGCGGCGTCCTTGAGCAAGACACCGATACCCCGAATTGCTCCCCGGGTACTGCAGCAGCCCCCAGCTCCAGTGTGTGCCACTATCAGCGTGCGATGAGTCAAATACAAAGGTCAAATTTTGTGTATACTGTATGCGTGTACGACTATGTGACAAGAAAAGGTGTTTGTATTTTCTTACTATTGTCCTGATCTGATGGTTACATGTGTCATTTTGTATCAACGATTGGATTAACGAGTGGTGGTTGACTATATTAAATTAGCTAATTATGTTTACTGTAGGCGTGTAGTTGTGTATTTTAAGACATACTAACCTTGCAACAGGCCATTGCACTTTATCTTATTTTATTGATTGTGAGATAAGACCAAAACTTTGGACATTCTCCACTCTTTCCTCCTGGCTCGCATTTAAAATTCTGCGATATAGTGAATTTTCCACGATGAAAGTACAAAAATAAATAAATAAAAATCTGTGATGCAGTAAAGCTGAGGTAGGTGAACCGCTATATAGCGTCAGACGACGATATATTTTTCCTGGTAGGCAGGCCAAGTGTTTGCTGCCTGACCAATCTTTTTAATACAGAGCCACTGCCGCCTGTGCCGGACAAATGGATTGGCTTGCTAAGTAGGTAGGATGGAGATGAACTGATTAGTCACCGAAGGCAAAAAAAAAAAAAATTCTCACAACGAAGACTCCAAGCGAACAAGAGGTGAAGCTTCTGGGGGGGAAAAAAAAAAAAAGAGGGCAGGCGAGGTGATGCAAAACCACATGGGTGCTGGGGGCGGCATGTGTGGGGTGCCCTTGAGAAGGCCTGACTCATTACTGCAGCGGCGCAACCAAGCGAGGGGGCAGCGGCGGGAGGGACAGTCGGGAGGAGTGAGCGGCAAGCCTGGAAGAACACTTCAAAAAGGTGGCGAAGACCTCCCGGCGCGCCGTTGACGCAGGGGGCAGAAATGCAAATGCGCTTTCATATTTCATGTGTCTGGCGGGCTGCTAATCGGCCAGCGCGAATGGCGATAGTGGGAGATGACATGCAAGGTGCATCGGAATGCCTTTCGATGGCAGAACTGCGTGGGTGAATTCACCGCAGCAGTCATTTAAGTCTCCAGCAACGTGGGCTTTATTCTACCACACGTTGTCCTGATGCTCTTATTCCTTCACATGTCGTCCACTGTACCCGTCTACTCTCCCAATTAGGCTCTAATTAACAATCCCCCCCCCCTCCCCCAATCATGCATCTGGTTGAACGGTGCTGTCAAGTAGAGTGTAAAGACTTCTTTAGGGCAGACAGACACACAGCATGAGTCACACACACACACATACAACTCCACAAAGGATCTTAACTAATGCATGCATCGCAGGTCCAACTAACTCCTCCTAGTGTAATTGTACCAAATTGGAAACGGGCAGACGAGCGAGATTGGTAGCGCTTTATTGCCAAAGTTGCAAGTTTTTACAAACGCTCGTAACTCAGCTCGACAATCTCTGCTCTTAACTGAATGTACTGTGAATGAGGAAGGTCGCACCCAGAGGAGATCCATACATCACATTCAATAGGTTGTTACGCGTTGACCTTCTCACAACGGAATTACTGGATCTGTTCCAAATTCCGGCAGAGTATATTTCATATTTAGAATTCTTACACTGCACTGTCCTCGCTTGGTGTTGAACTCATTAGCCGGTTTCACTGTGTCCTTTGCACTGGCAGAAGGTCACATTGTTTATCATCATACAACCGACACACCTGGTATTGTATAAAAAAAAAAAAAAACATAGCTGGGAACGTGTATGTTGAGAAATCAGTGCAAGCAAGCAGCTGGATGAACGTCTGCCAGATGTGTGCGCGCATATGTGAGCGCTTGTCGTCATGTCGCCGTGGGGAGCTTTTGGTAGGCTTGTTTGTGCATCGCAAATTTGGCCGAAGGATGCAAATCAGCGGGAGGTTAAGCCCCCCGCATGCAATACGCCTCAAGGCCGGAGGTCAGCCGAGTGACATGCCAGGCTAAGGAGATTATAGCCAGCTACAGACCAACCGGGGGCTGCCCTCTTTAGTGGGCACCAGCAAGCAGAACATGCGGTCCACATGTACAAGTGTTCAATGCGGAAACGGAAACTGACTATAATTTGTTTTCGTCTGTCAATTCATTTAAAACACGAGCTAACAAAGGACTTTGTGTTCTTTCTTTTATGAATGAGACTAACCTGAGCAAAATGAGACCTTGGGCTATGTTCAGACCAGCTCATATCTGAGCCAGTAGGCCAACGCCAGATTTAATTTTGTTTTGTCTTTGAAGAAAGCTTGCGAAAGAAGACTAACAATGACTCACGCCGGCGAAGCAACACCCCGAACTGTGTCCTAACCTCTTTGTAGCTCATCTTGCAGGCAGAGAGTGGACGGCGTGGTCACAATTTCTGCTTTGTGTCGTGTCTACAACATGCATGGAAAGATATTTGTGGCGCTGATCATGAAACAAACCAGAATGAGTCAGTGGGGGATGCGCTTGTCGAGAGGGCGATTCGGCGAGATGACGCAAGCTCACAGCACCGACGGTAATAGAGGACCAATGCTGCACACATCAGTCGTGCTCCCTTGTAGGTATTCTGTTTGCTATATGGGCGGCTAAAGGAAGTTGGATTACCCGGAAAGGTACTTTTTTTTTTCTTTTTTTTTTTACATATCAGAAAAGGTCACAGGCACGTCCAAATCTCCAAGCAGCCCTCAGGTAATATTGGAAGTATGACCTATTAAAATCTGTCCAAAGATTCAAGGTATCACGATGCAAATATAACAGATATATTAAAAGAAAGTGTATTTGCACTACATTAACTCATTCACTCCCAGCCATTTTCACTGAAGCAACCCCATTTGCACCCGGCTGATTTACTTGATTTTGCAAGGTCCACAGAATATTCTGTTCTATTGCTATAAAAACTTTGAAACCTACCAAATTAAAGATTAGAATCTCTTCTTTCATCAGGAAAAAAAAAGTATATTTGTATCTGTTTCCGTTTTGCAGCAATTAGCATTAGAATATAGTTAAGTTTGATCATCATTCACAAACGTGTTGAAAACACTGGCAAAAAGTTTGTTGCAACATGGCCCTGGCTTGATCTCTTATACTTTGCTGCTACCTGCTGGCTGTTTTTTTGTTATAACTATCATTGCTTTAAGCGACCTCTTCATGTCAGAAGCTGTATCAAAGCCTTCTGTATGCTCTAGCATTTAAAAAAAAACGTATGTATACGTTTTTGGGTTTGAATGAGTTCTTCTGAATGTGGTGTTTACATGTGATATTGATGAATAATTATACTCGTGTACGCAATTGTCCCTTTCTCCAAGAAGAATTTCTCTGTCTGATGACAAAACTCCCCCCCCAAAAAAGGGACAGGTGAGATTGAAAGGCAGACCATTTGGCTGTGATAGCATGCCACTTACTGTTGGCGATGCGGACAGGAACAAACAACACTGCCAGAGCTCCGCAGTCTCAACATGTAATTCTGGCACTTGAGCATTGTTGATGGTTTGTGCCTGCAGGCGACGTTCTTAAGCATGCTTCTATCCGACAAGCCGTTCCTATTCACTCGCAGGCAAGGACTAGGAAACAATAGGAAACCTTGTACAAGCTGGCCACATCATGATGTCAAAGATTAATTCTACGCCAATAGACCTTCTATAGCTGCGCTTTGACGTTTTTCCCCTTGTAGGAAAATTCCCACATGAAGACACTTGTCGGTCTAACACTCACCACGGGACACTGCTTTGTTTCCAGTGCTCATACTTCCCTTTCAGCTCCGCAAATCTGGGAAGCCTCCAAGGCTACGGTCAGAATACAAAACGCCAGATTGTTGAAGAGCTTCCGAGCCGCGGGACAAGCTGGTGGAATCCGAGGAAAGAGAAAAATCATGTGCTGCGTCTGATTACATGTCCTCTATCGCTGCACGATTTCCACCTTTCTCAGGCTGACACAAAGACCGGTTGCCAACGATATCCTCAGTGAAGTCGAGATGAACATACACGAGGGATGAGCATTTCCATTAATTTCGACTAAGGAAAACATAACGCTCAATTAATTAGTTTTTTTTTAATGCTCATTTTAATGTGGAGTAGAATTATAAATGTTCCCTAGGAATACATTTGAAATTCAAGTCCACACCAAACAATAGATTGACTATTATGCCGGATCACCAATCAAGGCATTTTAAGACAAGCACTTTTGTTTTGAGCCTACCATTCCAAACCAATAAGATTGCTGAAGCATTGTGACAACTGGCATCAGTTTGAAATGTGACTAGCATTATAGGGGTGGGAATCTTTGAAGGTCTCACGATTCGATTCGATTCCGATTCAAAATGATTTGATTGACAATGATTTTTGCTCCAATCTATAGATGTGCAAGGAATTGTAATGATCTACTCCAGTCTGACTCTCTAATGCTAACTAGCGCGCTACTTGCGGCACTTTTATCACTCAAAAGAACGGCTCCACACAGCAAAAAAACAACTTTTATTGGAATAACTTGATCGTGACTTTTTCCTTCTACTCTCTAATGTGGCTACAACTTAACAGTGTATTAGACCGCGTGGAACCACACTGCCCCTAAGTGGCCAAATCGGGTACAACATGAACAGCGCTCCAAATAAAGGCACACACAAAGGCAAGACAGTATGAAATAATTTAAATAAAATCGATTTGGGGACATTTTAAATCGATTCTGAATCGTATTAACTCTTTGACTGCCAGACGTTTTCAGAAAAGGGATGCCGCCAGTGCCAGCCGATTTAAGCATTTTGACTGATCTTTCAAGGTCCACAGAAAATGTTCTGTTTGGACTATGGAAACACACGTACTACCAAATGTAAGATTGGACTTTCATCTTTCATCAGAAAAAAAAAGTTTGTTTCTACCTTATTCCGTTCTTTAGTAATCAACAATAGAAAATGGTTAGTTTGACCCAATTTCGCCTGTTTTGGACCAAAATATGGAGAAATCAAGCTTTTAGTGAAACGATATTATTTCATGCATTCTAGTGAATTTTACACTTCTTTTTGTCCATGAATGATGCCACAAACACCTAAATAGTGCTTTACTTCTATAAAACACTACCACCAAGAATGAAAAAGTGTTTTTTGATAGCAAAATATGTTTATTTACATTCAACAGTGTAACAATTTGACAACAATTTGGCAAACTATTTACAAATGTGTGCAACTGTGGTGCTATTTACAAATATGTGGATGTTTCAACGACAGTTTTTCTTTTTGTAACACTCTCCTGCGTGCAAAGAGACGCAACAGCATTTGCACAACAGATTGCCTCTTCGCGTGCGCCACTTTCTTGCAGGCCGTTTTTTTCCGGGGAATAGCAAGTATATACTGCAGTGTGTCATCAAGTCTAATATCAGGATCATGCTACGGTTTCGTTACGTCTCGCTTCCCCGTGTCCTTCAGTTGCTATACCGGGTGGTAGGAGATGTTCTGATCCATTTTATCCACTCCATTCATGATGGCATCGTAGTCCAGAAACAGTGTCTTCTCCGTGATCAGACTGTACCCGCTCCTCCGATGAATATGCATTGGACTCGGGGTACTCTTCATTGTCCGACAAAATGTCCGCATGTGGAGCTCCGGCGTTAGCAGAGCTAGCCGGTGATGCTTTATGACGTGAGAATAAAAGCCGCGTCCAACTGTGGCGTCCAACTGTGGCGTCAACCTCGGGAGTGACCATCATCATCATCATCAATGTGCATTGGTCGATGCTTTTCGACTACTCTCCATCGTCCGATCGAATGTCCGCTTGTGCAGAAGTACCCGGCCGGCTATTGTGCGCGTTTTCCGGCCTTAGCAGCGCTAGCCGCGCTAGCCGCGCTTAGCCGGTGAGGCTTACTACGTGTTCATAACAGTCACGCCAAAGCTTCCAACTTTGGCGTAGAGCTCGGAGTCATCATCATCGTTGACATCAATGCGCTTTTTAGTATTGATTGATGCTTTCCGTCTTTGAAAAAAATGCTCAAGCGTGAGCTGCTTGCAACCGGTTGCTTGGGCAGCCATTGTGGGCTTATTCAGCCATGTCTCCTCAACACTCTAGCTCCGCCTCACGTCTTCTACTGACGCCCACGGTGGGCGGCCCATCCAACCTTGTGCAAAGAGAGTCATCGCTGCCCTCTAGGGGCCAAAACGAGTCTTTGACTAATCATATCTGCCTGATACTTTCAGCACAGCTGCCCAAGGCTTTCCTGCACCCGTTTTTGAAAAAAAAAAAAAAAAACATAGGGGACGTCTTTTAACGTCCTCGGCGCCCTTCCCTAGGTTTATGCTAAACGTTTTATAACGTTTATGGCAGTCAAAGAGTTAAATGAGAATCGCGATTCTTATGAGAATCGTTTTTTTGGCACACCCCTATAGCATTACCTATAAGACTAGAATATTTGTATGAAAAATAAATTGACAGTGAATATAAAACAAGCAAAGTTAAAAACAGCAAGGCAGCAAATGAGCGTGTGACACGTGATAACATATTCTTACGCCCAAACTAGTTAATGCCATGCTTTTCGCCTTCCTTTTCTTAGGTTCATATGTCGTACCATTGGAGACTGAGAACCCTCAGTAGTTAAATCAGAAATATGTTTGAGGCATCAGTGTGGCATATTTACTTGGAAAATTACACTAAAAGAAACAGTCAAATTTGACATACAGCTACCAAGGGCCACGTTCAAAGAAAATGGAACAAATGTTGCCAATTTACTCGGCGACGCACATTAAATCTCCAGCGAGCCATCACTGGGACCTGGCCCATTTTTTGGGGAAGAACATTCTAAACCATTCTGACAGTTCATTTGGAAAATATACCTGTACTGCCTCAGATGTATTTTAGATTCCAGTGGAAATAATCATCTTTGACTCACCAACAACAATAAAAAAAAAAAATTCTATAAGACAATGTTGTTTTTATGTCATGTATGTATGTCAGGTTATGCGCATGTGCACCAGTATATACACTCAGCCTCTTTGTCTAAAGTAGTCGATCTTCTGGATTACACCTCCACAAATGCACTGCGCTTGGGATTCATACTAGCACTATCAAGATATGTTTTCGTGTTACATTTTGTACAAGGCACACAAACATCTGCCTTGAGAAGAGAATAAATATGACTCTTTTCTGCTTGGATTTCAGTTCAGTGGAAAAAAACATATTGTGTGGCCCTAAAAATGCCTCGAATAAACACGGTGCCCCAGTTTGTGTGTCTCATCCATCCAAGATAAATAAACTAATACTTCAAAAAGATATCATTTTACAACCTGGAAATAAATAAATAACGGGCTGTAACGGTAATTATCAAGACATGGACTTTATTGTTCACAGCCTATTTGAATTTTCCTTACTGAACGAAAGAGTAGCACTTACAAAGAGACATGAGTCTCAGGTCAATTTAAGTGTAGTTAAACATAACATTCAACGACTAGAACTTATTTTTTCTCCTCAGGAACACAAGTAAATCTCAATCATACAACGGCGTATTCGGGCCACGTATATATATTTTTTTTTCCAGAGTGGGTGGTGGGGGGGTAATATTCTGACAAAAAACTTGAGAAAAAAACTCGCAAGTTTGCGAGTTTATCAAGTGGCAAATTTGCGAGAGAAAAATCAGAAACTTACGAGAAATACACACAGCGCAACTGTAGTCTAATGTGAGGATTCATTGATGGTTAATGGAACACTGTTTATAAAATGAAAAGGCAGGATGGAGATGAATTCATTCTTAATTTAAACGTTACTCGTCATGCACGGCAGCTAGAGCGACAACACTTCCTGATCCCTTATCAGCTGACTAACACTAACCAATCAGAAGCTAGCATACTTTGGGTAAATGCAAGTGAATGATGGAGAGCAGCAGATTCGACACATCAACTTAACTACTTGTACAAAAAAAAATACCAGAATGTATGAATGTTTAAATAATAATTCTGGAAACAAATGTGCAAGTAAATATTTATTTTAACAAATTAACTTAAATGCTTGAGCCTCAGGGCGTGGACCTTCGCAAAGCGAGGCGTCTTTGTCGCTGGCCGTACCCAACGCTTCAAACTTCTTATGGTTAATCGCTGCTAAAGTTATTAATATCTCCTTAATTGAAAACCCGACCAAAAAATATCGGCACAAACATCCGAGTAGTACGCTACACATATTTGTCGTAAGTTTCTGAGTTTTTTCCTCGCAAATTTGCCACTTCTAATAGCACATTTTTTCTCGGAATATTACCCCCCCCCCCTCTGAAAAAATAAAATCTCCCTCTCTCGCAAAAAATACGCAATTTTTTCCATTGTTTTTGGTAAAACTGTTAAAAAAAAAGGATAACAATAATGTCATTTTAGGATTGCAGTACAAACATTAAATTCAGTTTAAAACCTTTCAATTTCCTTTGATTTCTGTTCAATACTAGATCCATCATAAACATACCAATAACATGTGTGTGTGTGTGTATGCGTGCGTGACCTACCTGGATCTCCTCGTAGGCCTCGTCGATGGTAGTGACCTGGTGCTGCTCGTGGAGTGCCGGTTCGTCGCAGAAGAAACACACCAGGCTCTTGTCAGTGAGGCAGAAGAGCTTGACCTTCTCGTGATCCTTGCAGGGGTACGAGCTGCGCTGGGCGTTGAGGATGGCGTCGAGCGGGAAGGCCGAGTAGCGCTCCACGATGTTGGACAGCTTGAGGCTGGTTGACAGCAGAGGGTCGGCAAAGGTGCGCCGGCACTCGGGGCAGTCGCGTGAGCCGTGCGGCTCCTGCCGGCTCCAGTGCTCGGTGATGCACTTGCGGCAGAAGTAGTGCTCGCACCCGAAGCTGACCGGATCCTGGTAGATGCTGAGGCAGATGGAACACAGGAGCTCGTCCTTCAGACAGCAAGCCATTTGCGAAGAAAAGGGGAACGTCGCACCACACTCCGGCGCGCTTTAATCCTGAGTTGTGCGGTTCTCTGCCATGGAAGTGAAACTATTTGGAATCCTTTGTTGTTGTTTTTTTTAAATCTCTGTTAAAAGACAAGTAACAAATCATTAACCCTTTTTTTTTGTTAAACATTACCTCCAGTGCAAGTGCAGTGTCATCTAAACAGTCACTACGTCATTTTCGTCAACATGCGATAGCGATCAGTTGGAACGCTACACCGTAATCCAGCCCGTAACCTGGCACTAAATTCCACAAAGAAGAGGAACATATGATACAATAAACAAAGGACAACAATGGAAAACATTTTGTGTTCTTTCTTCTTGGAACTTCTTGCATTGAGCAGAGTAGCAAATGGAAATTCCCTATTGACTGCAAACCATACACTTTCTTAAGAGGATTTGTGGCTTAAATTCCTCTTAAGAAGTATTAAACCTTGTTGTACACTATGTACAATTAATATTTTTATAGATATGAACGAAATGAGGAGAGCACTTGCTACCTAGCATCGCGTTCCAGGCTGAGAAAAGCATTCCAAACATGCAAACTGCAAGCACCTGTTGGTGCTCCTTTATCGGCTGCTGCACTCTAAAAAAATCTCTCCGCCAGTTTCTCTCCTATTAGACGCACGTTTTGACGTCACCATAACATCGCCTTCTTAATTCGAATGCACCTTGTAGACATACACAACGAATGTGCTCGATTACACTGTGCGCTGCTCAGTGCAGTGTGAAAAGGCCTTTACAGTGGACCCCCGCATCTTTGTTGGTCAACATCTGATTTTGACTGCAAGGAAACAATGAGATTATGAAGTGCACTCGTACGTCAAAGCACTCGTATCTCAAGGGACCACTGCATATCATTATATTGCACTATAGTGTCAATTATTCGCAGTGTTTCGCAATTTGCAATCGGCTTAGTCCCTTTCCCTAACAAATATACATGAAAATACTCTCATATGCCCATTAAAATGCAATTTATGTACATATATCTTTGCTAATAAGCTTTCTGTTAATGCTTAAAGTGCGTTTTTACTGTTTTTAGCTAAATGTGTTCGTTAATTCAATTTGCGCATGGCTGACAGTTATTTTCTCTTTTGAATTCCATTAATATCCATCCGCTCGTCTTCCCATTATGATGCTTTTTTACCATAAGGGTAGAGAAAATATCTAACCTATCTATACATATACTATATAGACAAATATATACATATTGATATATACATGTCGAAAAAAATGCATTTTCAGAAGGGGAAAAGATGCCAGGAATAAACAGGAAAAGTAATGACATGATGAAAACAATTTCAAATGTACACTTACACGTGTTCATGTATTTTAATTTCAAGTGTCTACATTGAACGTGCAGTAGCCAACTGACGAGCACCTGCAGTTCCTCCCTGCAGGGGTCGCTATACAACAAGCCGCTTTCCTAAAGTCACCTTTTCGTGGAGTTTATCAGCTTGGCTAAATCACATAAGGTTAAACAAACACACAGTGGGGAAAAAACAGCTTTAATCCTGGGCCATTTATTCGCTTTTTGTCCTGCTTGTTTGTTCGTGAGCCACATTTGTCAACACAAGCGAGCACCGCCACCAGCAACAGCGGCGATAGCGAAGAGATGAGACCGGTCAGCGAGACCGTTTAAATAGTCCTTTAACATGCAACACGTGAAGCCGGAAACCTTGAGAGGCAGCATTGAGGATTAAACACAATGTAAAGTTGACAACTACAAATAGAATAACCGGACAAAAGGAGAGAAAATGTTTGGCTTACCAGAAGCTGTGTTTGTTGCGGTTACAGCAGCTCCCAGTCCTCGGAGGCAAGTCTCGACCAGGAAGGAGAGCAACACACAGCGGCAACAGGCGCAACCAACTGGCCGCAAAGACGAGGGGTGTTCGTGGGGCAAATATTTATAGGAGATAAGTAAAGTAGTTCGTCAAGTAATATTGAAAAACACAAGACAGATAAAAACCGTGTCTTTTATTGTAAAATACATTTGCCACTGCAGTGTCCTCGTGAAATGCTGCCTTTACAACTTTATTTTTCTACCTCCCCCTAATGGTTGAACATTCCAAATTTCTTCCAGGTTCTCATCTTCGGGTTTGCAGGTAAAAAAAAATTAATAATAATAAATGTAGTGAAGCACATGAGCTGTAATTTACTATATCAAAGCAACGGTTTAACTTTTAAGACACTTGGGTTTAAATGTAAAATGAGCACTCGAACGTATTTCATGCATATTATGAGTCAAAAAAGGCTGCAGTTTCTGCTTTCATCCAGCAAGTGGCAGCATTTTCTAAAGAGCTTAATAAAAATATATATATTTTTACTTTTTGTATTCACATAGTTGACTCTCTCTCATTTGATAAATTAAACAAGTAAATCACTAGTTGTGTGTTGTTGTGAAAATGTGTCCGTGAGCAAGCCATTTCGCACTTTGCATCCAACTGTATATAATACATAGGAACGAATTAACATAACCACTCAATGGTAATGATGTTCAGCTTTGTTGACGTTTGGTGGTGGGTATTTGTGTTTGATGACGTCATGCTGCAGCGGAAATATTTTTGGGCCACTGGGCACGCACTTGAAGTAAAAAGAAAAGTGTTTGCCTCTTCTGGACAACATTTAATTGTTTGGTGAAGTTGAAGTTGTTTAGTGGGGATGTATCCGTGCCCCACAAAAATGCTTTCAGTGCCTTGAGATGCAGAGCCATCCCGAAAATAAGCTGATTTCACCGTGGTAGGAAATTTGTAAAAATGATCCTTGGGATATTTAGGGGGGGGGGGGGGTGAGCATGTGGCAGACATGTTAATATAATAACACATTGGCATCTACATTGTGCTTGTATATTGGAAATATTGTAATTTGATATATTTAACAAAATTAGACAAAAAAGTGTAAAAATGCCCATTCACAAGTGCTGTAGATTGAACATTATTATGAAAGTAGACTTCGGGTACCTGTTTAATACAATAAATCTATCCAAAAGCATCTCATTTATATTGTATATACGCAAAGGGATTGGTAGTCTTAATCTTCTTCAACATGGCCTTCACTAAACTTAATCACAAGAGGGGGGAAAATGTTCCAATTAGATCTGATCATGGTTGTGATCAAATCACACAGTAGGCGGCGGTTTTATTCTGCACTCTCCTGCTCAGGCAACTCTTTTCCCGCTTCCTGTTTCGGAGTACCGAAGGACTCTTCCTCCTGTCCAAGGCAGAGCTCAGAGTCTCTTGGTGTTGACGGTGAGCCTCCGTCTCCGATGTTGAACGTGATATTAACGTTAACGTGCGGACCGCCGCTCGTGGGGCTGACGCTGTACGAATGGACGCTGGACCCTGACGGTGAATGCTGAGGGTGGCCGAGGGCTAGGGTGGACAGCAGGGCTCCAATAGACTCCTCCTGTCTGCTGTGCGAAGAGCTGGTGTCGTCTTCACCGCCACAGTGGCTGGAATCGCAACTGACCTCCGTACTCTGCAACAGACGGCGTTGTTCACCCGGCGAGTTGGCCGTGAAGGAAGTACGCAGAGTTTTGACCTGTAGCAGGTGGAGGGAATCAGCATCTCAATGTTTTATGTCCGCGACAATGAGCCACAAGATGACGACGATGACTCACTTCGTCGCCGCCCTCAAGGTTATCAATCGCGGTGTCTTTAGAATGCAAGTTCGCAGTGCCTGACAGGGACAGCAGATCATGTGTAAAGTAAGGAAAGGTGTGAGAGTTTTGCCAGTGTAACATTTAGATTAACATAAATAGTTGTGCACCAACATGGAAACAAACTTAACTTGTACTCTGACTAAAGAAGTGCTGAATGCAATTAATTGCAACTAGCTAGTCAACCACTTTATAAAAACTGTATTATAGTTTTCAAGTTCTTTTAAAACATTAAAAAAAATATTTTTTAAATACAGTATATTTTTTAATCATTTACTGTAAGTGTTTTTATTTAATTTTGTTTCTTTGACATTTACAAATTGTTTTTCAAATTAATTTTTCCATTTATTTATTAATATTTTTAGATGATTTGTTTTCATCGTGTTTTATCATTTCCAAAATCATTGTTAATGATTTTAAGTACTTTAAAAATGTATTTTCTGTATTGACTGACATTAAAATGCAGTAGATCAAAGTGTTCAATAAAAACAAGGCAAGTTTTATTCTTACATAGTATATTTAATATAATTGGGCGCCATTTAAAAAAAAATACACTGTGCTTAAATATAGGATAGTAAAAATATTTTAAATGTTATATTAGTAAATAAATAAAAACTGTACCTAATTAAATGTTTGCATTTAATCTTGAACATTTTGTTTATAACCTTAATAAATAAATAAATAACTATTAAAGTTAATTGTATAGCCCATATTGCAATTTTCAACATCAGCACAGCACAACCTTCCCTATATGACAATAAATTCACATTTCCCATTCTGTTGTTATCGTTACATGTTCTAAAAAAATATAGTTTAAAAAAGCCAAGGAAAAAGCCTAGCGTTACACACTTCAGTATTGTAAAGAGCTCAAGCCAGAAGCTTTCCTATGTCTCAATAATGTAATGGTTGCTGTTACCCTTTTCCTCTTTGTCATCAATAGTACCCTTCAAGGCAAAGAAAAAGCACAAACCTTTAGTCCAGGTGGTCTTATAAAGAACCAGCAGAACGATGGCGACCAGGATGAAGAACATGACTGTCGCGACAGAACTGGCGACGGCTGCAACTGAGGTCAACAGAAAGAGGATGATTACAAGGGGACGTACTGAAAATTGGCCAGGAGAAGATTCAGATCCACTTTCAAGCCACGGCTGCACTAACTAGTCTGAAATGCTACCAAAGGTAAGCAGAGCTGCATTGAGTTTTGTTGGATGCACAGATTAGCGTTAGCTGACCTCCTAAACCTTGGTGTATTTTGACAAAAGCATGCTTTATTTGTATAATTGCATTGTGGGGGAAAAAAAACTCCATCAAGTGTCATTTTCACATGTTAGGGCTCACGTTGTTACGCACCCAGATTGCCGTCAGATCCTGTGCTTTTTGTCAATGACGAGCCCTCCAAAACAACTGGTCCAAGGAAAATGTCCACAGTCCCTCCCGAGACCACGCTGGTTGGGCCCGTCGTCGTCCTCTGATGGCGATGACCGCTTGTCTGCGCGAACGGCAGCGGGCCAGGCTTGCAAAGCGTATCTGCCGTAGAAGTGCCTTCTCTTAACACAGGCCTCCCGTGACAGCTACACACAAAACGAGTCTGATAAGCAAGCTGTGAAACGGTCACCCACAGCCAAGGGGGCACTTCGCTCACTTTGTATGAGGCCGACACGGCTCTGTTGCAGAGGATGTGTCGGAGAAGGTCCCGTTACGGCACCGTTTGCACTTGACGTTTGAGTCCGGCGTTCCTGGAAAGCAAAACACAACAACGTGCATGGTGTGGAATTGTATCATCTTACTCAGAGATGTTTCTAATATTGTGGGTGCATGAAATGGCCAAGATATTTTTTCATATCTCCGAATCTGTTAAAAGTGGATTGTGAAGTTTAAAAGGGTAATATTAAAGCTTTTTTCTACATCATGCATGCTCCACCAGTGCCCAGATGAGTACGAAGAGCCCTGACTGTTTTAGTCTGACAGCACCTATCAGCTTTTATCTTCCCTTTATAGTAGCGTGTGCGGACCCTCACACTCCAGTTTCTTTGGGGAGGGGTGGAGTTTTTCTTACCTCATTTGAAGTCATGTCTTCGTTTGTCAACTGCGGCTGTCGCTTTAAGATTGTGCACGTGCTCAGATGTTGCAGTTACGCTTTGGCCCAGAGGTGGCAGTCGCGAGTAAAAAAAAGTGATAAACTGCACAAATATCCTTAAATTCATGTGATATTAAAAATAATAATAATTGTATTTGTTTTCAAGCTTTTAGACAAACTGTGGTATATTAAAATTTTTACAGAGATTTTGAAATAACGATTCAGTAATTTGGATGATACTCTTTTTCACGTCTCGAATAAAAATAATAATAATAATTGTATTTTAGTGCTGTCTCAAGATGCCACAGGATGAAGATGCCACCAAAAATTGTCTAGACAGGAAAGTAGTACAGTAAAGAAAGTTTAAAAAAAAAGAAAAGAAAAAAAGAAAAAAGAAGGAAAATGAAGTATGATCAAGTGATACATCTCAATATAGAGCAGTGATTCCCAAATTCTTTGTTTTTGTCCCACGCCGGATCCTTTTTAACTGTTTTTATTATTTTAATGAGTAGCCTGTATGAAATGATGGTTTTTTTTGTAATGCATAAGAAAATGGTGAGAATTCTGACACCTGGCACAGCGACTCCATAACCAGCTTTGCAGGACGTGTGGTGTTGACAGGCACTGCAGTGCTGCTCGTCAGATTCCATGATGCAATACATGCCGGGTCGACACGCACACTTGGACATGGCGGTGAGGGAGCAGGCGTTGGCAAACTGAAGGCCTTTGTCTTGTACACAGAAAAACAGATCAAATACTCGATAAGGAAATAAACAACTACATTAAGCAAGGGAGTTGTAGCTACTCACGAGGTTTGCATTTGGCGCAAGGGAAGCAGTTTGGTGCGTAGTTCCAGCTCTCCATGTACTGCTCGCGTTCACACGGCTCACAGACGCTCTCTGAAGTTCTGTTGCACTCGCGAGTCAGTCGCCTTCCTGCACGGGAAAAGACCAAAATTCACCACGTTTTTATTGTGTTAGGGACCATTCATTCTGTTGTATTGTTATGATTTAGTTGCCAATGTAAGTGTAACAGTCAAGAACATCTTTTCAATCAAGTTCTGATTAAGTCATTCACTGCCATTGACGGCTATAGACGTCCAAAATTCATTTGAACTATTTCTATTAGTTTAACATTTTTTTCCCCACTTGTTAATAAGAGTATGAAAACCTAGATTTTTTTAATTGTACATTTAAAACGGATAGAAAATTTGTGAGTTAACTATTGAAGTCATGCGATTAACTATTGAAATTAAAAATTGTAATCGCTTGACGCTCCTAATTTTTAATAATCTTTTCTTTCTTTCTTTAAATCGCGTCAGGCGATTAAAATTCTTAATTGTAATTAATTGCATGACTTCAATAGTTAACTCACAATTAATCACAAACTTTACATCTGTTCTAAATGTACACACATTTTTTTCTAGGTTTTCATACTCTTAACAAAAGTGGAAAAAAAAAGTTAAACTAATAGAAATAGTTCAAATGAATTTTTGACGTCTATTGCCGTCAATGGCAGTGAATGAGTTAAGGTGCTGTTAAAACAACCTGATCATTTCACATTCCAAAACTTACCAGGGGGACACTTTTTGCAACATAGGCCCAAAGCCTCCAACAAGTATTCTTGAGCCGGGTTGTTGCACTTTTTACCTGACTCTGCATGGTATGGCAGTGACAAAACCTGCTAAAAAGGACAAAACTGTTACTTTGCTGTAGAGAGCCGACCTCCACCAAGGCTGGACAATTCTGTCGTACAAATTTTTCCACTTGCTGTCAACTGAGGATGACATCACCTGTGCTGAGGAAGTAGGTAACGACCAATCATGGCTCAGTTTGCTGACCAAAGCCAAAAAACAGGTGAGCCATGACTTCCTCAGCACAGGTGATGTCATCTTCAGTCAACAGCAAGTGGAAAAATTAGCTTTTAAAGTTATTAATTGTATAAATTCATTCTGGACAAAATGTTAACTTTTTACTGCTGAAGATGGCTCAACGAGTTAAGTAGTTTTTTTTTGTTTAATACAATACTAGAACTTCCCAAAGAGGGTACTCTTTAAGTAGTTGAGAAGGCACACCTGCCCTCAAATAAACGTATTCTTCCGTCATCCTTCCACGTAAAGCTAACAACAAAATGACAGAGGAGGGTCTTGAAACAGTAGCACACCATCTTCCACAGAAGCGGCCTTTGTTCTCCACCTGAGGAGGCATAGCGACTGTTTATCTCGACCATCTCTGGAAAAATGCTTGAGACCGTATTTGCTAACTTGCACCACAGCAAATTACCACTGAAACACATTTAGTTCACAAGAGAATATGCTGACAACAGCAAATAAATAATAGCGTGACAGGAAACGGAGTAAGCAACCGAGAAAGCCCTTTACTTTGGAAGTGCCTCTTTTTTTTTTTTTAAGGCTGAATCATGAAGCAACTAAGACTCCATATTTAAAAGATAAGCAAGTATATTCATAACTTTAAAAGTGAACGGAAGAAAATCGAAAAAATATCTTCATGATTAATTTAACTTGAAAGGCAAAAAGTACCTCATGTTTAACATAAGCAAGTTTTAGGTACACAAATGCTCCAAACAAGCTTGCGAAGACAGACATCCAAACAAAAGCAACGCACCTTCAACGTGTGCACAACCAGCAGCGTCACCAGCAGCAAGAGTACGTCCTTCATCGTGGCCCGTCAGAACATTCAAGAAGGACGATGGGGTGCAAAAAAACCTCAGCGAGTTCCTTGAAGTGAGTGACTGGAGGAAGGAAATAAGGCTGCCTCTCGCAAGCGCCCAGTCTCGCGTGTGGTTCCCCCACAAGCCGAGTTGAGCTGAGGGTAAGAACGACATTTACAATTTAGTCTCAAGTTTTAGTCGTTTCAATTGTGCCAGTTAAGTTTTTTTAAATCACATTTTGTCTACTACTTCATCCTGTTATTTAGTCAAGTTTTAGTCAATTATGTGGTCTTTGTTCTATACTTCAGTCTAAGAAAACAATTGTATTCGTCCAGTCTGCCAACATTTTTATTCTAGTTTTAATCAGGACAATCATCACGACAATGTCCACAGATTTTAGCCCAGTCTTTAGTCAACTAAATCTTCATCACAGACAAAACATAGTAATAATCACATACCTTAACGCTCTCCACAAAGGCCCGACATGCTTGAGAAGAGATCCCCTGCGGGAAAATGAGGTCACAGGCTCAAAAGAAGGGGCTCAAACGTGTGAATCGCCTCCATGTACCTGTACGCACGCCCTACAAAGTCCATGCATTCTCCCGAGATCTCCTCCTACTCCAGGAAAATAATGTCACAGGCTGAAGACAACTCAATGTGGCTCAGATGGTGGGTGCCCCATTAAGATGGTTTGATTTCTGGAGTTTTGCCATCAAAAGTCATCACTTCCTCATTCACATTTTTAGAAAAACATGTTAACATTACTCACTTAACCTTTTCAACTTTTTTTACAACTCAAAATGGCCATTTCTGCAGCTGGTCTAATGGGTAGTAAATCCGCTTGATCTTCCTAGTAAATATTCTAATAAGGTCATTTACCAATTCATTTGTGACTCAATTATATGAGCAGTTAAAAAAATGTTGGGGATGGGGGGGGAAGGGGATTCTCTCTAGCTGCTGGGCCTCCCTTAAGTCATCTTGCCTATTGTGAAAACTTCTATCATGAAGAACTAACAGCATTTACAGTGAATATCCCGATCAAAACGAGTCAATTTTGTCTCCTTATATAGACCAATCACAATATGTTTTGCTCCAGTTACATACTATATGATTATGCAGTGCTATGAAGATTATATTATTAAAAAAAAAACAATAAAACAAAAAAAACAAGACAAAGAAAATCCCCTCCTACAGTTTTTGAGTATTTGCAAATATCTTACACGAACAGCATCCACAGAAGTAACATTACTGAAGTTCAGTTATTTCTTGCTGACAATGCATTGTTTTACGACTTTGCCGCACACACACACACAAAAATGCATGTTCCTTTATCTGCAGACTGGCGACAAAGACTTCCTTCATTTTTTTACTTCATCAAAGACAAAATAAAGTTCAGTTTCAAAATGCCGCAACCCACTATTGTGACATGTGCAAAGAAAAGGTAAAAATAGTTGTTTTTTTTGTCTTTGTTTCCACAGTGGCGCAACGCTCAGATGTTTTTGCTTCACATCATTGAGGCTGCTGACGCTCACTTCAATGTCGAGGATGTTGGCCATTCTTCTTATTGCTATTGTTTAGTTTAAAACATCTTCAGCTTGATCTAAGTATTTCAAACTACTTAATTTAAATTAAGAAAATGTAATAACTGAACCTTTGACTAACTTGCATTGTTGGTGGAAGTCTTGCAAGTGCACACTTCCGGTAAAAAAAAATAAAAACATCTGTAATAAGCTTCTTTTTTTTTTTTTTTAAAGGTAATGTTGTAAAATGATTTTGTAATTCTGAAGCATATTGGATTATAGCTTGGGGTACATTTACGGTTTAAACTGTTAATAAACATTCTGGGGGCCGTTAACTTTAGGAATCTGGAAATCTGGTGGCCCAGCCGGGACACTTTACAAGTAGAGTTAATTCATACAAACTGTATTGTGCACTAAAATGATAAGCATGTTTATTTGACATCACTTGACATACACGAATACATAACATTTATAATATCTTTTGCCTCACATTTGAGAGGTTCTGTGTTCAAAACATCGCTCGGCCCCTCCAGTGTGGATCTTGCTTTTTTTTTCCTGTGCTTGCAAACTTCCTCCCACATTGAAGACTCTAAATTGGCCGTAAATATATGGTTTAGAGTATGAATGGTTATTTGTATACATGTACCCTACTATTGGCAGCTCACGAACGAGTCGGCCCAAATGAGGACACCCTCCACCTCCAAAAAAGGACAAAAATACATTTGAGGGTTGGTCAGGTGTTACTTGAAGATGCAGTTCGTTGTTTTTTTCTTTTGAGCGAGAAGTGCTGGAAGCGATGACGGGCCAACGGAGTAATAGCTGGCGCACGTTCATATTGAAAGCTTCTGGACTCCTGATCCTGAATTTTTTTAAACAAATAAATAAACAAAGTAAAAAGAATGTCATACAGCGGCACCTTTAGATTGCACAGATGTACCACTTCATGAAGTGAAAGTATCGGGCCTCACCTCTGGTTGTTCAGTGCGCTTTTCCAGGTGACTTCTCAGGTCAAGGTTGCTGGGTGGGCACAAGTAACTCCGAACAGTGTTGGACCAGCCCAAGAGGCAGTGCTGCCATAACATCAGACACGAGACATGAAGCGGCTAATTGTCTTAAATTAAATACAACGTGCTAAATCCATTTTACTTACAGAGGGTAACCCCAAACTGTCAGCTGGATCGAAACTGCTGCGGCGATGTGGTTTGTAGTCGTAAGGTGGTTGCAGTGTGGCGCGAGGGATGCTGACCCTGAATAGTAACCGCACACAAACATTCCAAACCAGTGTATAAAACCAACCATGTGCAACATACGTCATTTTGCCTTAAAATAACACCTTTAACTCATTCATTGTCATTGACAGCTATAGACTTTAAAATCATTCATTTGAACTATTTCTATTAGTTCAAAAAAATATTCACAATAGTATGAAAACCTCAATTTTTTTTTTGTACATTTAGAACAGATATAAAATTTGTGATTAATCATGAGTTAACTAGTGAAGTCAAATTTTAGTCGCCTGATGCCCCTAATTTTTAATATTTTCTTTTAAACAAAAAACATTTTTTAAAAAATAATAATCTTTTCTTTTCTTTTTTTAAGAAAAGATTATTAAAAAATTTGTGGCGCCAGGGGATTACAATTTTGAATCGTGATTAATTGCATGACTTCACTAGTTAACTCACGATTAATCACAAATTTTATATTTGTTCAAATACAATAAAAAAAACTTCTAGGGTTTCATACTCTTGTTAACAAAAGTGGGAAATAATGTTAAACTAATAGAAATAGTTCAAATGACTTTTTGACGTCTATCGCCGTCAATGGCAGTGAATGAGTTAAAAATATGTTGTAGAAACTATCATCATTATTTGTAGTTTCTGTTCCTGATGACATGAACCACTGGAACATTGAAAATATGACAAATGTGTAATATATAAAAATGGTGGTTTCGCTTCACACGCTTGTTACCTGACATGAGCTGGTTTGTCTTTGGTGTGGGGGTGTGAGGATTTTGGCCTTCGGCACACGGGACAACATTCATCGGGGGGGACAGGGACAGGGAACAGTCTACTGTTCAGCCTATACAAGTAGGTACCTGGATAAAAAGTAGCAGAGATGAGAATTATTAGCACACTGGGCACATCATAGCCGCAAAACGATGAACTATCTTACACTGATGATCTACGTCGGTGTCTGCAAACAGTGACAGGACAGACTGCCTATGTGGGGAAATCCCATGAAGAGAACTGTGTGACAATTAGTGTCAGGTAAGGAGGATGACAACAACACAACCAGCGGCGGCGGTGCAACTCACTTTGCTTGGGGCTGGAGCATGCACTCGCTTTCATTTTGCAGTCGAAAATCTTGCAGTTCTTTGTAGAAATCATTTGAACTATTGTGCAGGGACTTTTCAACATCAAGGACACCTGAACAGCAGCACACCAAAGTATTAGCAGGTCCTTAAAAAGTCTTAACATTCAATTTTCCAAAAAGGAGGTCTTATTTATCCTTACCGAGGACACATTCTCTTTCAATGCCCAGTGTGCTCTCATTATTTTGTGCATGCCTTGGCTTGGCCACTTGGGGGCAGTATAAAACAGACATACATATATAATGTACTGCACTGTATTGTAGAATTACCTCTCTGTACTGCTAGAATATTAGTCGTTGAGTACTGTTATGCTGTCTACAAGTGTTGCTGCATTTGTGTTCAGATAGTCGTTTCTTAAAGGGTAACAGCACCGCCACATAGATATGAAGTGCTGCACTGAAGAGTGAAAATGCAATACATAATTTCTTTCTCTATGGAAGTTTGGTTTTTCTTTGCTCATGCAAGTCGTTGCAAGCTGTACCAGTTGGAAAGTTCATGCTACAAACCATGTTGTCATGGTGATGAAAGCTGGACTTTGGGCAGGTTACACAGTTGCAAGAGATACAAGCAGTTTCTTAAAATGTGCTCAATTTAGCAATATAGGAAATAAAATTGATTCTTCAATGGGGTACGTTGACTAAAGTATGTCACAGAAATGTTAAGAGACCTAGGAAGTTTTAAATTAGGGGAGAATATGCACAAAAGTCTTCCTTTAAACCTGAAAACTATGCCTTTAAAAGACACTAAAGCCAACAAAGATGTGTACCTGCTATCCAGTCATATCCAAGTAACGGCCGCAGGCTATGGCTGCTGTCTGAGGCCGGTTCGTCCAGGTGTTCACCGTTCTGAAATGAGACTCGAGCATCCTTCTGTTGTAAAAAAAGAAAAAATATGTTTTTAAGAACAAACGTGTTTCAAGTAGGAACTCAATCCATCACCACTGTCAGATGTAGAAGTACAGAACAGAGTGCAATTTTGGTGCAAAAAACATTATCGATTATCATCAGATCATGGCAAGTTTCTGAGGGAAAAAACAAACATTGCTATACTTCTTTGGTGACATCACATGCTTTTGCTCACCTGCTCTTTGCTGTGATGCGCAAGGCATGACTTAACAGCGGAAGGCCCACTATTGTCATCTCTTCGTGGTGATATTTCTGATAATGGTACAGCAGCCAAAGATGGTGACGAGATCGAACCTTGACTGCCCGTTTGTCGCTCACACATATCTGAGAAGGATGTTACAGATTTTTTTTAAATTCAGAGCATAACAGACAAGCTAATGTTAGCTGTCTCTACTTGGATGTAATCGTATACAGACTTTTATTTACTTTATTATTACTCAGTGCGCAGGAGGAGTGCTGTATTGCAGTTTGGGTTGATTTTATGTTTCAGTAAAAAAAAAGATAATGTGATTTTAAAAAAAAATCGCTAGAATGTATTAAGGAATGCATTTTAATTTAGATCCGTACAAAATTCTTACTATTATGTTAAGCAACCAGTAGTAACCAATTACGGCTCAGCATCAGAAAACAGGTGTGCCATGACTGGTCGTTACCTGAGCAACAGTGATGTCATTTTCAGTCAACAGCAAGTGGCATAATGGCCGGGTGGGGGCACAAGCACATATAACCTTATTATTGTAAAGATTGTTGTTTTTTTAATTGGGGGGACTTGACTTCACCTTAAAAATTGTATATATCAAGGTTCACGTTTACATACATACTTTGAATAAGTGATATTTTTTAAAAGGATATTTGGACTGTAAAGAAAACCATTTTTTATTTTTATTTTATTTATTTTTTAATTGTGGAAGTTGGTCCCCACCAAACCGTACAAACCGTTTCAATGCTTTCTTGGTATCTGGAGAAATTGAGTAAAATCCCAGAAGGAATAAAAGAGCAAAACTAGTTTAGGATTCAAAACAACATGACATTGACATGAATATAATGCGTTTTTAAAGGCCGTATTGCACAGCCCTAAGTATATTTTTATTTTCCTGCTAAAGAAAAACAAACAAACGCAAATGAAAACTTTACCATAGGTCAATGTTGTAGGGTGTTATAGTTCCAGACTTAAAACTCGTTTTCGCCACTTCGAAATGTCATTTTAACCACTTACCTTAACTGCTTTCCTTCTTTTCCCCGCACTGGTCGATTAATGTTAATTACGTTATCAAAACAAACGTCGTTTCACTCTAATGACATAATTTTTTAGGACAATACGACATCCAAATCGCGTGTAATTTTTTTCCGCGTTAAGAAGTGACGCCATTCTTTTTCTTTTTCTGCTCTTCAAACCACCGCCCCGTCACCATCGCCATAGCAAAACGAAAACCCGGCCATTTGATTGGCTAATGGCGTTCTTACCCATCATTCCTTGCTGTGTCTTAAAGCGGCAGACGCGTTTAAATCAAAACTTTCTCAACAGCAGAGGGTACTAGAGGCCATTGATTTTTGTTTTTAAAGCAAGGAAATTATAATGCATGATAAACATTTTAAAATACAGCATATTTATATATATTTTTTCAAACAACCATTACTTTTTTCCCTCCTAACTTTTAGATGAAAGTGTTTTTATGGGTTACCATGTTTAATAAATTGTTATATTGCTGGGTGCAGCTGCAAGTGGCAGCCATTAACTATATTAATAAGCATGTCTTCTTTTCTTTAAAATGTGTGAGCCTGATGAATTTGCTCAAACAAAACAGATTCAGATAAAATAACTTTGGTCGTCACTAAAAGTGATTTTAGCTACACTTATTCCTTTGTGACATAAATTAAGTTACTCCTCAACGGAATACACTTGCTTTGCTTCCACGCCATGAAACAGTAATTAATTAATTTAATTGATTAAAATTAATCTATAATTTATTCTATTGTCGGAGGAGTTTGTAGTCCAAAATCGACCATTCACGTAACTTCCAACTTTTTCATGTTGCGTGACAAAAAATGTAACTTCTTGAAAATCAGTTGAGAATGGCTCAATAATTTATGACTTATTTTCAGTGTACTCATTGCCTTTGAGGGAACATTGCTGCCCCACTTCTGCAAGTCGCTTAGCTCGGTTGCTACCGCGTGCTGGCATATAACGGCAGTTGAAGCGCTTGTGTTTTTGTGTTTGCTTTGTGAACAGAGCGGGACGATAACAAAATACTAGCTTTAAAAGTGGCGTGTTGGAAAAATGCATCAAGAACACATTCACATTAGCATTAGCAGCTAGCTTCATTGCGCCATCGATCACTGCGAAGAAATTCGCGGGGTCGTGACCTGCACTAGATATTCGGGTTTGGTCGGTGAAATTGCCCTGAGGCATGCTGGGAAGTCAGAATCAACTCTTTCCAATTATAGGCATAGGCCTATTGATGGTTTCAATAACTATGACGTAATAGTTGTGGTATAGGTTTGGTAAGTCTTCACCAAAGGGCCAAATTTGAAATATGCGCCCGCCACTGTGTGTCTGTAGATTGGCTGTCATGTTGAGGCAAACCCTCAAGTGATAATAGCACAGTGAAATTCTCATCATCGAACATGTTGCACTTCAAAACAAGTCTTGTAAAAGTGAGGTAGAACATATCCATCACGGCTTCACCTACATTAAAGCCGTCCATCCGTGGCCGTGCTAATAATGAACTGTGCTGCAGGTGCTGCAGGGTCACAGCCATATAACGATACGCCCCGATAGCCGCCCCTCCGCCTTCCCCGCCGAGCCACTGAAGCGGAGCGGCTGGGCCCAGATGCCCACTCAGTATTCCGGTCACGGCTCGCCAAGCAGGCCCAGTCCCGTTTTGATTAGTTGACCACACCGGCGCCCGGTTGCACCCCATTATGAGTCGACGGGGCCAGTCGCCAGGTTGTATATTCCTCCCTGCCTGTCCAATTAAACCCCCCGCTGGCGGGCTACCAACAATTACGGCCTGCCACCGTCGTTCATTAGGCGCGGACACACAACAACAACATAAATTTTAAAAAACACTCTAATTTCTGCCAAACAAGCAAAGCAGAGTTCGGTTTCAGTAGCGTGAATCAACAATGTCAACATATTAACATTCTATAGTACAGTATAAAAAGAAAAAGTTGCTTAAAGTGAATCTACTTACGCTTTGTGGATACAGCTTTAAAAATGACCTCAAAAGTCAGACTTTTCCCCCTTCAAAATATTCATTGTCACTCATTAGATTCTTGTAAAAGTTGCGATTTTATTTTTATTTTTTTGTAGTAGTAGTAGTATTGGACCTTTGTCCTCCCAAAAACCTGACTTAATTTTTGTTAATAATACTCTGATTTTAAAAATTATTTTGCAATACTTTCTCTCTCCAGTTACTTTTCTCATAGAATAGTAACTTTTTTTCTCAAAAATGTCTGTGTTATTCAATGAATATTACAATTTTGTTTTCATAAAAAAAAATTCTCATGAAATTTCAACTTTATTTTCGTGATATCACAACACTTTTGTCTAAATAAATAAAAGTTTGTTTTATTTTTCATTTTTATTCTGTTAATATTATGATTTTCTTTTCATAAAATGACCACTTTTCCTCTTACATTACAATTTATTCTCTCATAAAATTTAAAACGTGTTTTTTTTTTTTTATTAAATTCAGATGTTTCTTTTTTTTTGTTCTTACAATGTACTTTGTTTCATTTTTTATTTGATTTTATTTAGCTATTTTCCATTGTAGAAAATAAATAAATAAAAATACTGTACACTTTAGGAGTTAATGCTTTAGAACTTTACTCAGGAGATAAAACCGCATTTGGAGAAATAACTGATGGGAATCACCACGCATGATTGCAGTAGTCCTGAAAGCCTTGGTGCAAGCATCTCCACATTCATTTTCTAGCTTTATTATAAAATGAGGTGACAACAGAGGGTGTAAGGCCATCTGAATAATCTGATGGAGGAATAGGAGGAGGGCGAGAAGGGAAGGTTGGAGGGGCAGCTGTTTGGTGAGCGAAAAGGTCCAGTGCGATAACGAAAGGCAAACGGATCGATTGTGTGCGCCGCCCTCCTGCGTTTGGGGTGTGCGGATGCCATTAAGATGAAGGAGATTACTGCTGCCATGGCGTGAAGAGAAGTTGGAGAGTGGAATGTATAATATTGGGGTTTCAAGCTACATTTATATTGGAAGTTACACTCTTGGGAATTCTATTCACTACTTGACAAAACAATAGATGGCTGAATGTTTGTATTATTTTTAAGGTTTTAATTCATTTGTAAGCACTGCCTGCAACCCAGTGGCTGATGGTAAAACTAACTTTGGCCCCAACAAAAACAAAATTCTTGGAATAACAGCTAGCAATGCTAACACAGCTACCGAAAGCGCCACAGAAGAGGAATAAGGATTTTAGTTACATAACACTCTTCATTCATGTCAGATTTTGAATCAAATTGGAAATGATGCTAACATGTTAACATAGCAAGATAACCAACAGAAAAGGTTAAGGCAGATAATTAAGGATTTTTCAGCTTACTGTACTGACAGGTACCAAGTTAATGGAAATTGATATCATGCTAATATGCTAAGAGTTTATATGTTAACATATAGCAAGATGAAAACCAGAGAACAGATGGCTAATGCAGAAAGCTAAAGATCGTGCTTTTAAGTCAGGTTTTATTTCAAATAAAAATGTATAAAATGCTAACATGCTAGCAATTGGTATGCTTATATAGCAAGATAGTAACCTGAGGAGAGAAAGGGCTTACAGCAGATAACTAAAGATTTGAAATCATACACTAGCAGTCAGGCCGTATTTCAAATGAAAACTGACACAATGCTAACATGCTAAGAGATATATGCTAACATAAACAAGCGCCATGTCCTTAAATCAGGTTGTATTTCAAATAGTTTTTGAACAAGATGGAATGTGCTCAATCTGATTGATATGGACTAATTTCCATTATGGTTTGTAGCATAATGCTATAGCAGATCGATAGGATTTTACATCAGGGCCTTGTTTGTACTTCAAATGAACACTGAAACCGACACAAATATTAACACATGAAAAGAGTGCAGAAACCACAAAGGTCAATCATATATGACTTGACATCTTTCTGTGTAGTTGTCGTGTAATTATTGATCAAATGCTAACATGCTACCAGTTGGCATGCTAACATTCAGCAAGATAGCAGCCAAGTGTACAAAGCAATATCGTGGCTAGTGTGTTGCCATCGCTATAGAAGCATCGCGATGCAAATCGTGATTATGCACGCTCACGCATTTTCCTGCTGCGTGGTCAGCCATGTTTACGGCACTGTTTTGGCTCCTGATTGATGGAGGGTGGACGGAGGGCGCTTGCTCCCTTGTCCATCAGTGGCGTGACCTCATTTAAGCTTTATATGCCACTGCGGGCATGCTTAATTGACCGTACGCTTCTGTGAGGCCTACTAAAAAGCGTGCCGTGAATCAGCAGAGCAAGTAAACTGTTAATGATGCCCTTCACTTGGTCCCATCAACACTTTTGCTATTTCTCCACTCCAACCAACAACCAAAAAATTGTAATGTGTGTTTTTATTTTTTTTAGGGCTGTAGCTGCCAAATATTTATAGAATAGATTATTTAATTGATTATTCTATTAAAAAATTAGAAAAAAATTGCATTCAAATTGACTACAAATTCATTATTCTAGATTACTGTTTATTATTTTTTATTGTTGTTTATTTGGTTTTGTTTAACTCATTCACTGCCATAAATTATTATTATTTTTTATTATTAGGGGCGACAAGCGATTAACATTTTTAATTGTAATTAATCACATGACTTCAAATGAATACAAATGAACTAATAGAAATAATTTAAATGAATTTTTGACATTTATAGCCGTCAACGGTAGTGAATGAAGAAAAAAAAAGAGGAAAACATTATTAAAATTTTGGGACGTCAGCCGATTAAAATTTGTAATCATAATTAATCGCATGACTAGTTAACTCAAGATTAATCACTAATTTTATATCTGTTCTAAATGTACAATAAAAAAAATCTAGGTTTTCATACTCTTGTTAACAAAAGTGGAAAAAAATGTTAAACTAATAGAAATAGTTCAATTTTTTTTTTTACGTCTATAGCCGTCAATGGCAGTGAATGAGTTAATGACTAAATAAAACCAAATCATTTATTTCTTGTAATATTTAGATTTTATTGTTTCTCTTAAAAAATACTAAATTTTATACTAAATGTAGTGTTTTTAATTTCATAATTTCTCATATTACAAAATGTTTCTAATAAATATTACAATCTTATTATTTATTTTATTATTCTGACTTCATCTTATAGTACTTCAAGAAAATCACGACTCAATTTGACAATTATTGCAATGCTCTTGGCACAACATTCTGACTTTGTTTTACTCATAAATATTCAAACTTATTTAAAGTCTCATGACATTCCATCTTTTTTTTCTTGTAACAATGGAACTTCTCATATTTGACTGTTTTTCACTTACTGACATTTATCGTTTCTGCTTCGCCATAATTACTAATTGCTTTGCTTTGGAGAATGAGGCGGAATAAATAGTTAGCCTACAAAACAATAAATAATCCATAATCGCATGAAATGATTTCGCATTCCAATTTCAGTGGTAGCTGACCCAGTTTAACATTCGCAAAGACATCAACAACCTCCTAATTAAAAAGCTTTTAGGCGTTTCTGTCCAAAAACATGATTAGTGATGAGATATTGTGACAATGACCAACCAGAACAAGCCACACGAGAGCGTACGATGCTGCTAAGAAAACACAGCTGGCCACAGAGCAGCTGGAGAAGAGTAAAAGAAAATAGAAAAGTTTTTTGTTTTGCTTTTTTTTTAACAGAGAGAAGAAAGAGAGAGAGACTCTTTGAAAGCACTCACGTCGAGTAGAAACGCATTAGTCTGCAAGAAGAAAGCAGCTTTTGATGACTCACCCCCCCCCCCCAAGATTAAAGTAATTTGTGATGGCAGGGTTACAGAGGCCTTATTTTAAAAGGACAATGCAGTTAAAATGAAAGAGCAGAAGTTGTGTTTATTAAAAATTAGGGGGGACAGGCGATTAACATTTTTAATTGTAATTAATCGCATGACTTCACTAATTAACTCACGATTAATCACAAATTCTATATCTGTTCTAATGGTGCAATAAAAAAATTCTAGGTTTTCATACTCTTGTTAACAAAGTGGAAAAAATGTTAAACTAATAGAAATTGTTAAAATTAATTGTTGGCGTCTATAGCCGTCAATGGAAATGAATGAATTAAAAAAGAAAAGAAAACATTATTAAAAATTTGGGGCATCAGGCGATTAAAATTTGTAATCATAATTAATCGCATGACTTCACTAGTTAACTCACGATTAATCACAAATTTTATATCTGTTCTAAATGTACAATATTTTTTTTTCTAGGTTTTCCTTCTCTTGTTAACAAAAGTGCGGAAAAATGTAAACGAATAGAAATAGTTCAAATTCATTTTTGACGTCTATAGCCGTCAATGGCAGTTAAAGGACATTCTTATTTCAACATTTCACAACTTGTTTTTTCTAGGAAAAAAAGGACTACTCCTGAAAGAAATGAAAAACATTAATTTGACAAAGAAAAATAAAGTATATTCTCAGAATTATGATGGACTTTACATTCATGATACAAAAAATATTAGTAATATTAAAATATTCCTGTGGCAAATTTTCTGCATATATTACAACTTCTTTAAATAAATAAATTAAATTAATACAATTTGATTCTTGTATACTGTATTGTGACTTTTTTTCACACAAAAAAAATTATGAATGAATGAATAGTTTATTATTATTATTATTATCAGCATATTACATTTTTGTGTGCAAATATAATGTTATTCTTCAAACATAGTACACCATTTTTTTTTCTGGACCCAAAAATGACTTTATCCTTTTATTTGCTTGAAAAATATATTTTTCTCGTCATATAACAATAAGATGGCAGCCCTTTATCTTACTTTAAGAGTGATATGAAATTGAAAATATTCAAAAGTGCTTTCGCAGTATATTTCCAGACAGTATATTTAACATCGTTGCGATATTGCCTCTCAGTAATCACAGGGAGGGAAACAGATCGTGTAATTGGCCAGTTGACCTCATATGCCGTATAAATGATGTACGCATATATTATTCATGATTGAAAGTCAAACAAAGGACCGAACACGATGAATATTTGAGGTGAAGCTTCCCCTCTGCTCAATGAAATCCATTCATCAAATATGAAATCTTTTGCAAAGCCCCCCCCTCCTCCCGCTGAGCTGCAGGCCATCACTCATCACGCCGCAAGCTTACAGCGTCCACGTCTGACCGAGCCATAAAACGCTGCATCGTAATATACGATATCAACCCTGGGAAGGTCGTTTCTCATCTGCTCTTGTCTGAGCAAGCACTTACTCTTGATGATCAGCTAATTAGAGCGTTTAATCAGGTCTCATCATGCCAGTCCGTGGGGAAGATGAAATGGTGACGGGCCAAATTGTCCGCACATCTGTCAGTATGATGAAGCACTTTCACACCGCCGCAAACCGGCACCGCAGCCGGCGCTCAAAAGTGAACATCTTTATCTTTGCACAGGCAGAGGAGTTGATAAAAGTCGTGTGTTGACCAGTGCGTGGAAATAAATGCTGGTTATTTATTTATTTTCGCCGTCAGTGCATTTTGCCGCTCCGTCATTCGTCAGGGTTGCCCTTACGTCATCGTCAGTCTAACCCAAGTCGAACCAAACTGTTGTCGTCAGCCTGTCATTATTCTAACCACAATTTTTTGGGATTGAAAACAGAAAACAAAAAAATTATATATTTTTAAATAACAAATACATGTACTAAAAAAAATACAATTTACATCAGAGCAACGTAGGACTTTGGTTTATTTTTTATTTTTTTAAAGGATTTTGAAATATACAGTAAGGGTGGGAATCTTTGAATGTCTCACGATTCGATTCGGATTTTTGGGCCTGCGATTCGATTCTGAATCGATTTTTGATTAAGAACGCTTTTTGATTCAAAATGATTTGATTGACAATGAGTTTTGCTTCAATTTATAGATGTTCAAGGAATCGTAATGATCTACTCCAGTCTGACTCGCTAATGCTAATTAGCGCGCTACTCGCGGCACTTTTATCACTCAAAAGAACGGCTCCACGCTGCAAAAAAAACAACTTTTATTGGAATAACTTGATCGTGACTTTTTCCTTCTACTCTCTAATGTGGCTACAACTTAACAGTGTATTAGACCACGTGGAACCACACTGCCCCTCAGTGGCCAAATCGGGTACAACATGAACAGCGCTCCAAATAAAGGCACACACAGACAAAGGCAAGACAGTATGAAATAATTCAAATAAAATCTATTTTGGGACATTTAAAATCGATTCTGAATCGTATTAAATGAGAATCGTGATTCTTATGAGAATCGTTTTTTTGGCACACCCGTATAGCAAATCATCTCGCGATTGTGATTGGTTAGCTCCAAATTATGCGTTTTTATTGGTTTAGACACGCAAATATGTCACGTCCACTGCAATCATCTAAGGGTCCGAAGGGGTTTTAACCCATTAAGGCCGGAAGCGCATTACCCCATTTCTACCACTAGCACTCTTCTACCGCTAAAGCCGGGAGAGCGGATATGTCATTTTGTTTTGTTTTGACCAATTCATGGTCTCTTAGCCGATGAAATATACATGAAAAGTTGGGCCATGTAGCATTTGTATTTGTTTTGTTTGTTTGTTTACATACATAATCATCATTAAACACAGCTTACATGTTCAAAAGGGAGTAGGAAGAAGTAAAAAACTTATCGAGTCCTAAACGACAGCTGGTATGGTGAAAAACCCGCAAGTCAAATTACTCGTATCTCAAGGCACTACTGTCTTTATACAAAATACACACTTGTTTGTATGTTTTTGAAAATGCACGTATAAATACATTGGTGTGTAACATTTAACGTTAAAGAGTTATTAGCATTGCAAAATAGATTTTAAATTAGCGTTAGCATTAAGCTAGCATCTTAAAACTCTGTTGTTGTTATAAATACACATATAATTTTCTTTGCTTTAAGTTTTGTTTGACCTTTTGAAAAAGTGTTAACTATTTCGGTTAAACGACAGTTGGTATGGTGAAAAACCCGTAAGTCAAATTACTCGTATCTCAAGGCAATACTGCCTTTAAAAAAAAAAAATACACACTTGTTTGTATGTTTTTGAAAATACACGTATAAATACATTGACATATAAAATTTGCCAAGAAATATAACTAAATGTTAACTATTCAAATACCAATAAATATTTAAAAAATGACCAAAAAAGACATCTATTTAACCCAACACACCACATACTGTAGTCCCAGCATTCCTCTTATCAGTAACACACCTTCTTCCCTCCCTCTCCCTCTCTCTCTTTCTCTCTCTGTCCACCGCCTCCCTCGTCCACCCCCCCTCCCGAGCGGCGCACGGGCTCACAAGTGGATCTCCCCCTCGAGCAAACCGCAGCACGGACTCATTTCTCCACGCACCAGCTCTGAGTGGATGCTCACTCAGCAGGGGTGTTTTGAGATATTAGCGCGCTGTGTGTGGGTGAGAGCGTGTGTGGTGGCGGGGGCGAAGGGGAGCGCTTCGCCCACCTCCACCAACCCCGTTCAAAGGTAAGATGCCGTTCTCCGTTGCCGGGGCGACCGCTAATAACGATGATGATAATGATGGGAGGGTCACTTAGATGGCTCGGAAAAGTCTACATGAAGTGCGAATCCTTCATGTGGTCATTAAGCGCGTTTATTTATATTAGTGGCACTTTCTAAGAGTCATGGCCCCACTTTGATTAACACAAAGTGGTGGGCTTACTTCATTACTTTACTTTGAATTTGTAGAAATGATCTTCACATATGTAGTTAGCGGTCGGATTTGTTTGTTTTCGCTTGAAATCACTCGAGAAACTGGCAAAAAGTTGTTTTTAGTACATGTATGCCATGTCTTGTGTTCTTGTCCATTACCGGTCACTTATCAGTCATATACAGCATGAACTATATAGAAATAAATGTATGTAAAAAAGTACATGTATGTAAATATTTGTCATTCATATAGTACACAGTCTTTTGTCATTTTGTTACATCAGTTCCAGCCATTGGTCATGTGAAAATTTTAATGATGTACGGCATAAAGCAATTTTCATTTTTAATAAGTAATATAGTGAGAGGCTATGCGAAATTTAAGAAAAAAAAATGGGAAAAAAACTTTTGTTTTTATATATAATGAGTATTTGTGGGGTAAATGTTTATGGACTTTTAATAACAGCGGGTGGGATGTATATGGCCTAGAGAAGCCATACATTTGCTCCATACACAGTATTTTTTATTGATTGGGAAAAATTAAAAAAAAATAATGTATATATTCAAATTTTTTAAATATGCTTTAAAATTTTTAACTATGTTTAAAAATTTCCTTGAAAGGATGTTGATCGTGATGATAATTTGAAAATATATACTGTATACGCAAAATTTATAATGGTTTTCAGTGCTTTTTAACAAATTATTTTTGGTTAAAAAATAATTTGATTTAAAAAAAATAGATTTTTGGTTAAAAAAATACAAAATAAAAAGTGAAAATATTCAATGTTAAAAATTATTTTTAAATGTTTTTTATTTTTTAATATGTTTAAAATGCCCTTTAAAAATAAATAAATAAATAAAAAATAAAATGTCTTTGAAAGGATGTTGATGGCGATGTTTCTCGTAATGACAATAAGAAAATATATACTGTACTGTATATGCAAATTTTCTAATTATCATTACAAGAAACATCAACATCCTTTCAAAGACATTTTAAACATTTTTTAAATGTTTAAAAGCAATTTACATATTTTTTAATATAGTGAATATTTTCACTTTATATTTATTATTTTTTTAACCAAAAGCCTATTTTAAAAAAATCTATTTTTTTAAACCAAAAATAATTTGTTAAAAAACACTGAAAACCATTCGAAAATGGTCGATATTTCTCGTAATGATATTAAGAAAATTTGCATATACAGTATATGTTTTCTAATTATCATTACCAGAAATATCAACATCCTATCAAGGACATTTTAAACATATTTTTTAAACAAAATTAAAAGCAATAAAAAAATCATAATAATATATTGAATATTTTTACTTTTTATTTAATTATTTTTTAACCCAAAAATGTATTTTGAAAAAAATATATATATTTTTAAATCAAAAATAATTTGTAAAAAATAAATAAAAAAATACTGATAACCATTCGTTATTAGAAAAATAGAGAGAAAATGGGGGTGAGAAAACGGACAGACCAAATACGAACAAAAAAAAATGTGAAAAAAAATCCACTAATATGTAAATCCCCCGGAGCCGGATCAATAAAGGTGCTGGGCATTAAATACACATTACAATGTTACAATACGTTGCAAAGTCTCCATTTAAGGCCTCTATAAGAGCAGACCGACACGTCTGGATGCATTCTGAAGGCTCTCGAACAAGAACCTCCTCCCCGCTCACTTTTTCATGGCTAAAAGTGCACCCATGAGTATTCATGAGTAGGGCTGTCGAGGGGGCTAATGGCCCGCTGCGGTGTGACCCTGTGATTTACTGTCAGGCCAAATGATAGTGGGGTCGTGATGAAGAAACAGGTGGCGCGCAATGCAACCGAGGCAGCGGCACATTGCTGATTGGCGTTGCCCTTTCGTCTACCCCGGCCGCACACGCTGCTTTGCGATATTGACTTCGCGAGTATGTAATTATGGTGTATGCAAATGAGCTCCATTGAAATAGGCTTCTGGCTCAAAGCCTAATGCCTGCGTGTGTGTGTGTGTGTGTGTGAGTTTTAATGGCGAAATTATCCTTCGCCAAAACATTCAATTCTACGCCCAAACTATTCAAAGCATATGGAGAGCAGTGATAAGCCTGTAATGTTCTACACGGAGAGCTTTTTTGTCTCACCACACTGGAAGAAAGGAATGACAAATCTATACTTACTTCCATGGGAAATAATATAAAGTGAATTAATGTGCTCCGGTCATGATAAAAACTGAATTAACTGACCAGGCAGTTCTTTTAAGAAGTGACATTTTCGCTTCCCTCAGCAATTTGATGTGATTATTTTTTGATGGATCTCTAACCATGTATTTTTGGGGGGGGAATAAAAACGAGCAATAAATTAATCTACTGTGGATTACAATAAACCATATCAGAATTAATATGCATAAAGGTTTTGAATGGATAAGTTAGGCTTATACTAAAATAAAGATAAATGAACCATGAATTAATATGAAAGACGGTTCACTACGACAACTTTAAGTGAAGCGTGACCATAAATCTGTCATAAATCCTAGTCATAAATCTGATTACAATAATAATGTTTCATGCAACTGATATGTAGACTGCACATATTAAGCAATGAAATGATCTAGGCATTTTATAAATAATAGATATAATATATGTAATAAAGCCTGCCGACTGAAATAAATCCCTCACTAAAATTTCAGCTTTTGCAACTTGTAAACTACATTCTACTACAATTCAATGTTAATTTGAATGTGAATAATTGTTCAGTATTATTAATACATTGGCAATAATCAAACTAAATTAGTAAAGTCATCCATAAATAGGACTTTAACTTAGTTGCGAGTGGCGGCCTAGGGTTAAAAAAATTTTTTAACATTGAATCCATTTTCCTTTTTGAGCCTGATATCAATTCATAAAATCAATTCATAAAATCATGAATTGATGATTTTAATATCAAATTTTCTCATAAATTCATTCAAATTTTTTTATCTTACCGTTTTCTTGAAATGTACTGTTCACATGAATTTAAAACGATGTTCTTGAAAGATCTGACTTATGGCACTTCAAGACAATTGAGGATCTTTTTAACTCATTTGCTCCCAAAAAACGTAAACATACGTACTATTTTAAATAATGCCATGCTCCCAAAGACGTATTTATACGTTGTTTATGGGGTTTTTATGCTAGAGTATACAGAAGGCTTTGATGCAGCCTCTGAACTGAAGAGAATGGTTGAAGCAATGGTAGTTATTACAAAAAATGGCCAGCAGGTGGCAGCAGAGTATAAGAAATCAACCAGGGCCATGCTGCAAAAATACTCTTTCCCCTTCTGGATATTCAGAGATTTGTGAATAATGATGAAACATAGCTACATTCTAATGCTAATTTCTGCAAAACGGAAACAGAAAGAAATATACTTTTAATACTCTAAAGCAGTATTCCACATATTGTCAGAGTATTTTGACTCATCTTTAAAGACCAATGAATATTGTGTTCTAAGACAATTTAAACACCGAACCTACCAAAAGAAAGACTCGCGTCTTTCTTATACTTATTCTTATACAAATTGAACTCGGGGCCCTTTGGTTTACTGGTCTCATTCCGAGTGACTTGGTTCATAGTGCTGCCATGTTGTACAAAATTGAAGACTGCGAATTTCTGACATGGCATTCATAAAATAATCATCCGGTGAGTCCTGGGTGACTTCTTTGCGGTACTAATGAGACACAAGGGAAACACGATGGGCATGACTGAGCTTTAAAGATTGTAAGCCAAAAGTCACACACACACGCACACGCACACGCACACACACACACACACGTTTGTTTTACTATCTTTTTGGGGCCATCTCATTGACATAATGCATTTCCTAGCCTCTTCCCCTAACCCCAACCATCAAAAATTATTGCCTACCCCTATTCCTTACCCTAACCTCAACCATAACCCAATTCAAACCTAAACTCTAAAACCAAGTCTTGACCCTCAAAAAGAGGTCTATACTTGTGGGGGCAAGCAAAATGGCCCCACATGGGAGGGGTGAGTCCCACAACTCTGTGAAATCCCGAAATGTTAGCCCCACTATGTAACAAAAACAAGACCACACACACACATGCAAGTACGCACGCACACACAAACGTTTGTTTTACCATCTTTGTGGGGCTTGACCCTCAAAAAGAGGTCTTAAGTTGTGAGGACCGGCCAAAATGTCCTCACTTCACAAAAATGTCCTCAATCTGTTGGTTAAAGACGTATTTTGGTCCTCACAATGTCGTATGTACACACACACACGCACACACGCACATACCATAACCCTAACCCTAACCGTTTGTTCTACTATCTTTGTGGGGCCATCTCATTGATATAATGCATTTCTTAGCCTCTTACCCTAACCCCAACCATAAAAAATAATTGCCTACCCCTATTCCTTACCCGAATCTCAACCATAACCCAATTCAAACCTAAACTCTAAAACCAAGTCTTGCCCCTTAAAAAAATATATCTAAACTTGTGGGGCCCAGCAAAATGGCCCCACATGGAGGGGTGGGTCCCACAACTCTGAAATCCCGAAATGTTGGCCCCACTATGTAACAAAAACAAGACCACACACACACGCTGATTAGGTATGCTTTTAAAAGGCGTGGCCAAGTGAGCGCAATTTCTCCGTGTAGCTCACCCTCCACTCTCTTTCCTCGCCGTGCACAGCAGCTTCCAAAAACTTCCGCTTGTTAGCATAATCACTCGCACTTTTCACTGTCTTGGGAGCTACAGTGAGCGCTAAACGGGAGCTACAAAAAAAAAAAAAAACTGAAGTATGTGCCACATGAGCGAATGTGACGTGAAGTTAAAGTTTTGAATGAACAATTTTGTTCATAAACCGATTTGTTAGTACACAGAGAGGTTCTGCCTTAACTGCCCCATTTTTTTAATTTAATTTTTTTAAACTTTGATCACAGAGGCTCGTGTCAGGAGAATGGGCAAATCGGAAAGCCAAATGGACATCATGGAGAAATCCAGCAAACCTGGCAAACGTGGATGGACGGTGGCGGAAATCGGTCTGTCTGTGCTCCTGCTGCTGGTCAGCTGCGCCTTGGCTGGCCTGGTGGTCCTCTACACATCCGTGCTGAAAGGTAACAATAGTGGGTCAACAAAAGAGTGAATGGGGCAGTTTCGCATCAAATCATAGTTTCAGTGATACAAAAATTGTGTACTTTTTCATACACTCGTCGCTTGGAAGAATTTGCAGGACTCACTCATGAGCAAACAGCAATATGGGATTATGAGACGTTAAAATGGAGCTATTTAGTCACTGCTCTGTATTAAATATACATAACTTATCTATCGATATATTTCTATCTCGCCATCTCTCTCGACATCCATAGTATATTTCTCTCAACATCTATCCATCCATCCATCGACTTTATCCGCATATCTCTGTCGCTCTTCCCTTGAAATATTATATATATTTTCATGGAAGCTTATAAACCACTATTTTCTATTGATTTGTTGCTCTTTATTGAATAGATGCTTAAAATGTTTAGTCTGCGGTGTATTAAATGTTGTATAATATTTGCATAAAATTATTTGGATTTTTTTTTTTTAAGTTAGACTATATTTAATCGCTGTTCTGTATTTGAAATATTTAAAAAATAATAATATTTGGATAGACATTTTTAACATAGTTATTCGGAATTCGGGCCCAATCACGTGTTCTTCAATTGCTTGTGTTGACTGAAAAAGATCGTATTTTTATTTATTTATTTATTTATTTTCTAAAGTCAAGAATAACATTTTATTGTAAATATTTGTTTACTTGATTGAACCATTGCTGACTTAGAGCCACATAAAAAGTTAGCACGTTGGGATATCTTTATTCAACTGTTTGTTTGTTTTTTAATTAAGATAATCAAGACAATTTGGATGCACTCTTTTTTTTTTTTCCTTCCAAACGCATTGTCAATGTATGGGCTCAAGACTTAAAAACAGATGACTTGGACTTGGGTGCAAAAAAAGCGCAATCGAGACATCTCTTGTTATTGCGCTGCTCTGCATTAAAAGGAACCCCGACTGTCATGACAAGTTTGTTCTATATTATTTATTTGGTTGTTACTAACATAACTATGAGATAAATTTTTCAACAATCACTTACAGTTTAATACATTTTGTAGAAACTTTATTTGGACGTACGCCGCCATTGTTATTTACGGCTGGGTTTCTACCGAGCAGTATGAAACGCCTATAAAGAGAGCAAGGCAAGCTTCCGTATCGTTCCTAAACTGACGATCAAAACTCTTGAATGCGTCTGGTGAACGACGAGAGCACGGCGTGGTGTCGCCATTCTCAGTCACGGCGCACGGAATGCGTTGCCACGTAAATAACAATGGCGGCGTACGTCCAAATAAAGTTTCTACAAAATTTTTGAAAAATGAATCTCATAGTTATGTTAGTAACAACCAAATAAATAATATAGAGCAATATTGTCATGACGGTCGGGTTTCCTTTTAAAAACTTTAAATAAAATATATTAAAATGTTTACACAAAATTACTTTAATACAAAAAAATATTATTTCGAGTAAATGTTTTAATAGTGCAGAATTTTTTTTGTAGATAACTTTTTGAAATGAATATATTAAATATAAAATAATAATATCCGATAAACTTTTGGTATTTAATGGATGGTCCAACTACCATGCCGATTATGTGCATCCTCACTTTGAGAATGTTAAGAATTGTGCTTGTGACTTTTCTCCTGAATCTATTATTTTTTTTACCCTTTTCCCCAGAACAATCTCAGCGTTCGAGCGTGTCACGGAGCTCAGCAGACATGGGAGGTGAGCGACTATAAAGCCCAGACAACCACCGCGGCACAGTAAGGGATAAGTGGTGTCACAGAGGAAGCGCCACCTCTCTTAATGCCCTAAACTCGCATTGCTGCCAAGTCAGCAGCGCGGCACAAAAGTTCTTGCTGACGCACCGGACTCGACTATGCCGCCAAAACATCCCAAACGCTTTTGCGCAAACGGGCTACGACTTCACCCAGTGTTTCTTTTTGTCAAACGGCATTAAAAGATGGACTCAAATGCACCACAGCAGTCCCAGACGATACAAATGGAACTCCTTTGTTCACAAAAAACATTCAATACCGGCTTCGGCTGAATATGATGTACAAACCTATGGAAATAAAAGCAGTAAAGTGTCATCCTTATGACTACTGGTGATCATCCAAGACTCACAGGACAAGAAATCCTTGGACGCCACCAGATAAAGGAGACATTTTGTGCTTTTTTTGCTATTTTTTTTGTTCCACGCTTTAGAAAGAGGACATATTGTGTGAAATTGATTCTCAGAGCATTAAATCGATTGTCTTAGAAGTTGTTTCGCCTCTCATATGAGTTGGCTTCATCAGTTCATGCAACAAGGCTTGAATGTTATCTTTATTTATTTATTTATTTATTTATTCCAAAACGACAGTCGTTAACTCATTCACTGCCATTGACGGCTATAGACACGGACAGGGGATCGCAGCACTGCACCCCGACACACCTGCCCCCCGTTGTGTGGTGCATTAAAATTGGAGGGGAGTGTGTTATGTGCCCTAGATGTCTATAAACAAAGTGTATTGGGCAAAACTAGTGCAGTGAGTTAAGAGGAGCGACCGCCCACCAAACCCCCAACAACCCCACCGGGACCCCGGCAGGCATATGGGACCAGCCTGGCGGGGCGATAGGGATCGCCCCCCGGATACTGGGGCCCGCCCGAGGTGCCAGGAAGTCCACCGAAGCGGGGCGGGCACAACAGCAAAAGCCACCCACCCGCCCGGCCCCCGGAGCACCGAGACCCGGGCCACGGATGGAGCCCCCGGCCCAGGGGAGGGGGAGGAAGGCGGACAGGGGAGGGAGAAGGGACGGGGGAAGGAGATGACAAGAAGGGCAAGGGGCAGCGGCAGGGCCGCAGAGAGAGGGGGAGAGGAAGAGGATGGGTGACGAGGGAGAAGGGACAGGGAGGCGGAGGACGGGCGGGGAGAGGCGAGGAGGGAAAGGCAGCAAGGGGGAGGAAGGGGGAGGGGCGAGGGAACCACGGGGCACCCCGGCGGCCCACAGGCCCCGAACCGCGTCGCCGGGCCCGGAGCGACGGACTAAAAAATTTTAATCGTAATTAATCCCATGAGTTCACTAATTAACTCACGATTAATCAAAAATGTTATATCTTTTATAAATGTACAATAAAAAAATTCTAGGTTTTTATAAAATATGAAACGAAATTTAAAAAATGCTAAGCTATTAGAAATAGTTCACTTTATTTTTTTATTTTTTTACATCTATAGCCATCAATGGCAGGGAAAAGATTTACCGGTACTTGGTCGTTTTATTTTTTTACTTGGATGGGTAGGCACTCCAGAGTCTAAAGTGAAATTTACATAATATGTCCTCTTTAACTGAAAAATTAACACTGCCTTGCAGAAAAAGTGAAGCAAAAATCCCCCAAAAAGCTAAACGCACGCACAATGTCATCAATTTAAAACAGCTCTAAGCAGGACTGGACTGGCACAAGTATCTGGCATTTTGACTTAGGCCCGCCGGCCCAACTCGATTCTTGACAGCCCTTGGCTACCACATAGCTCTACCACTGATGTTTATTGGTTCAGTTTGTTCACAAATGGATAAATGGGCTGCTCCTTCTAAATTGTGGGCCAATCTCTCTGTGTAAAATTAAGTAAAATAATAATTGAATAGCACCACCTCGACCCCAAAGGACGAGGCCCACCAGGCATCTGCCCTGTAAACTAGATGGCCTGTCCAGCCCTGGCTCTAAGCCGAAATTTCTTTTAACAAGTGCATTATTTTTATCTAGGTAAACTGCTTCGCTCCAACCTCAACAGTGTGTGCACAACTGCAGACTGCGTAACCGCAGGTGAGGCCTTCAAAACGTAAAAAATGTTGGAAAAATGAGTCTCATCCCCCCACCCCCATCTTCATCACGTCTTTCCCCAAAAGCGTCGCGGCTCCTGCAGAACATGGATGCATCGGTGAAGCCCTGCGATAATTTCTACCAGTATGCCTGCGGGGGCTGGCTAGAGCGCCACGTCATCCCCGAGACCAGCTCGCGTCACAGCGTCTTTGACATCCTCAGGGATAAGCTGGAGATTGTGCTCAAAGGTCAGAATGTGGCCCTTCATTTGTTAGAGATTGCCAAACTACGGCGTTGCACCATTTTAAGGCGTAACGGATGCAAAATTAAAAAAGCTTTAATGTGAGACTTAACCAGAAACAGGCTTTTGCTTTTCTTTTATTAATTATTTTTGGGGGTGGGGGGGGTGCTGGGTTGAAGGCCTAAATCGGAGCAACAGACAGGAAACTTGTTTTGTATATGTATTTATTTTAAAAATTGTAATCCCTGAAGGTAAATTAAATCAAAATTGAAAAATTAATTAATAAAAAAAACATGATATACTGCATAGTATACATGAATACTGTACATAATATTTGTAAATATGTATACACATAGAATAAGTAGGCCATTTTTTTTCACCAACTGAACCAAAGTTTGTCTTTTTCTTTATTAGACTTAGTCACTTTAAAAAACTCATTCATTGCCATTGACAGCTATAAAAGTAAAAAAAAAATATATGTATATATATAAATTTTAACTGGGCTGGCAGTGAATGAGTTAAAAAAAAACATATAGAATCACTAGTCTATATATATTTTTTCTAAATTACATGTATGTATTAAATTAAAAACATGCAGATTGAGTCACTGTTCTGTACTTTTTACAAATTATAATATATAATTATACACTGTATATTACTTATTTTTAAATTAATCATACTGAATTATTGCTCCGCATTTAATATAAATTTAAATATATTTGTGATTGAATAACGGCCCTGTTTTAAATATAAAAAAAAATAATTAATTATTATATATTGAATAGAATTGCTTTATACATATCTTGGATTTTTTTAAGGAATCATATTGAATCACTGTATTAAATTAAAAAACATCTAATTATAAATCGTATACTGATTTAAAAAATATAGAAAATACCTAAGTTGCCTATTTTTTCACTGCTCTGTATTAAGTATAAAAAATTACTTTTTGATTTTTGTTGTTGTTGTTGTTGCCTGCATTCATTTAGCAAATTAATCGCTGCCCTAAAATGAAATACAATGTTTGTAAATGTGGATCATTACTTACAACTAATACAAATCCCATGGCCATGTGTTGTGTCTCCTGCCTTTCAGGTGCTTTGGAGACGGAGAGCGAAGAAGACCGAGACGCCATCAAGAAAGCCAAAATCCTTTACAGCTCCTGCTTAAATGAGAGTAAGCCCGTTAGTCGTCCATATCTAAAACGTCAACACGATCCAAGAAGTGGGCAAACGCTGTTTCTAAGATCGAAAACCTCCAAATTATTTATATCAATAAGGTCCCTATTATGATTACTGAAACTAGAAAGAGATCTGACTGTCATGTTTGAAGAAAACATGTTTGCTGCAGCTCTCGCATTGCCATCGGACCCGTGCAGGCGTCCCTTCTAATGTGACCGCTTGACTTCTTTAGGCCTCATCGAGCAACGCGACTCTCAGCCCCTCCTGAGGCTCATTGACATGATCGGCGAATGGCCTGTGGCCTCTGATGACTGGAACGCCACCTCTGGTAAAAGATACCCTACAACCCCAGAAGAAGAAAACAATTGCACCCATTTAGCTCAAATATGTTTATGCGTTATTTAGAAGGAAAAAATGGTATTACTGGTTTGTATGAAATGGAAAATTTATCTTGTTTCTTTCTTTTTTTGAATTGTGAGATAAATGTGCTAATCACTCATCCGCCATGCTGCATTTAACGGCAAAATCCTCAATATTTCATCTGTGAGCTAATCCTCCTCATGATAATTGAATCTTGAAAAAAAAAAATCAAAGTGCTCTAAGGATTATAATACATTTTGATTTCAATGCAGAGGAAGAATGGAGCCTGGAGGACACTCTGGCCACAATGACAGCTCGCTTTCACAAGAAGGCTCTCCTGGACATGTACGTGTGGACCGACGACCGGGATTCTCGACGCCATATCATTTATGTAAGATCACACGACAGATTGTTTACTGTACTTCCATGCAGGAAAACCTTTGAATTTGGTGGCTTCATGATGCCAATTTCATAAAAGTAAACTAACCAAGTGTTTTAAGGAGACATGTTGTATTATGTGATTCCTCTCAATTTCAGGTCTGTCAGTCTTGTCACTTGGCTTTCATTAATATATCAACTAAGTATAATAAATGTTAAAATTCAAAACTTTGTGGTATTAATGGAGACTTCTGTCAACTCTACCATAACATGTATGTATATGTAATATAAAGTGCCATCTGTCTTTTTAAGGGGCGGGCTACAGATGAGCGTCAGGAAGCAGTAGCATTATGTAATAAAAAGGGTAGCTTTTTTATTTTTATTTTTTATTTTTTTATAATATATATATTACTATATATATATATATATATATATATATATATAGCTTTTTTTTTTTTGTTGCTATTAACTCATTTGCTCCCAAGAACGTATAAAAATGTTCTATTTTAAATCATCGGCATGGTCCCCAAAACATATTTATACGTTTTGTTCTTGTTTTTTTTATACATTTTGTTCTTGTTTTTTTTATGCTAGAGCATACAGAAGGCTTTGATGCCACTTCTGACCTGAAGAGGTCACTTAAAGCAATGGTAGTTATTACAAAAAACGGCCAGCAGGTGGCAGCAGAGTATAATAGGGCCATGTTGCAACAAGCTCTTTTTCCCAGTGTTTTCAACAGGTTTGTGATATATTCTAATGCTAATTGCTGCAAAAGAGAAACAGATACAAATATAAGTTTTTCCTGATGAAAGAAGAGGCTCTAATCTTTCTTTTGGTAGGTTCCATGTTTTATAGCAATAGAACACTATATTCTGTGGGGCTTGCAAAATCTGTCAAAATCCAGTAAACCAGCTGGGAGCGAAGGGGGTTGCTTCAGAGAAAATGACTGGGAGTGGATGAGTTAAATGCATTATTTATTTATTTATTTTAACTGTATTTTTTTCCCCACAGTAAATATATAACTGAAATTAGCAGGTTCAAGTACATCTGATACATCAACTGTGAACTAGTAGAAAATAACACTCGCTGTAATATAGTATAAGATGATATATTTTATTGTGTATTTTGTTTAGATTGACCAGCCAGGACTTGGGATGCCATCGAGAGATTATTATTTTAACGATGGAAACTACAAAAAGGTGAAGCCAATTTCATTTTTGACTAACAATTTCCTTAATTTTCTACTACTTTTTAAACTGATCACTGCGTAAAAACGGACATGTAACAATAACACTGTACTACTGTCACCGTAGGTACGAGAGGCCTACCTCCACTTCATGGTCGCCATCGCCAAGATGACCCGGGAGGACAGAAACCTGACACAGGACGATGACCGCGTGTGGGAGGAAATGATGCAAGTGTTGGACTTGGAGACGGACGTCGCCAACGTGAGTGCGTCGAAAAACGAGAAACGAGAAGCGCTCTGCTGAAAGATAGAAATAAATAAATTGAGGGGGTGTGTTTATAAATCAGAGTTTTTATATTACATAACGAGCAATCATGGCTCAGCTTCAGAAAAAAAGGTGAGCTGTGATTGGTTGTTTCCTGAGCAACTGTGATGTCATTTTCAGTCGACAGTAAGTAAGGCAAAATGGCCGCCACATGAGATGGATAATAACGGGTGGATTTTGCTGCTTAACTCATATATTAACTCAATATTAATCAGAATGATACCAACGATATTATTGTAAAGAACATTTTTGGGTTGACTTCCTCCTGAATGAGGAACAACAAGCATTAAACACTTCATGCTCCTTGTTTCGCGGCATTCGTACAGTAACACTGACGATTTTCCTCCATCCAGGCCACATTGCCGGCTGAAGAGCGCCAGGACGTGACCGTTCTTTACAACAAGATGACGCTGAACGAGCTGCAGAGCACATTCGGCTTCAACGTGAGTGAGGACTGTGTGTCTGGCTCCAGAGATAACACGCAGGACGGCGAGAAGCAGTTGATTACAATGCTCCAGTCGGACAAAAGAAAGTAATTAACACAAATGTTGCGATGGGAATTTACGAGAGCGGGCTGCTTCACGTGATTAGATAATAATGTCTTTGTCTTGAGACTTGGTGAAACAGCCTGTGGCTCATTTTCCAATCTTTGTTTTCTAACTGACAACAATTATATGTTATGGTCATGAGGCGGTATGACAGCAGCTGTTGTGTTAGTCAAACGACCTTTCGATGCTGGATTAATTTCATGTTTTGATTGCTATATGAAACTTGTCATTTTGTTGCTCGAAAATATATGCAATTTAGCATTGCCCATTTGTCTAAGATAACTGTTTTAGATTGGAGTTTATTTGGAGCCCTCGTAGGAATGTAGGGAAGTACTAGCCGTGGAATTTGCCCAAAATGGCTGCGTTAAACCAAAATGGTCGACTTTCTGTTCCATTTCAGGCACGGGCCCGGGAGACTTTTTTAGACATCCGTTATGATAGAAAAGACCACCAACTTTCATGCCAATCGGGGAACCGGTGTTGCGGCAAATGTATCATAATTTTAATTGTTGAGTGGGTTTTGGGCTTTTGTGTTTAGAACCCCTAAAATACATTTTCACCAGGATGCATATGCTGCCAAAAACTGGTGAGTTTTCGGGCATATTGAGATATTAAGAATTGAAAGGTGGAAGACAATGGATAAACACAATAACGTTCTGGCCCTTAAAAAGAAAACTAAGTTTCCCAACATTTCATACAATAAAGGCCAGGAAAAAAATGGCAATATTTGTTTTGCAGGGTTTTAATTGGACACGGTTTATTTGCGGCGTGCTATCCAGCGTGTCCCTCGATGTGGAGCTGCAAGAGGAAGTGGTGGTGTACGGCTCACCCTACCTGGAAAAGATGAACGAAGTCCTCTCCAGACATAGTGTTCGGTCAGCGTCATAAGGCACAGCACACATGCAAAAAAAAAAAACAATGCAAAACTCACAAATACAGTAACGCTTCATATGTGCAGAACTATGCAGAACTATCTCACCTGGCAGCTGGTCATTGACAGAGTTAACAGCTTGAGTCGTCGCTTCAAAGACGCCAGGACCCGTTACAGGAAGGTAGACGCCATCACAACAACAACCTTGTTTACTAGATTACAAAATTCCTGCCGGGTTAACTTTTGTTTGTGTCTCAGACTCTGTATGGGACCACGGTGGAGGATGCCTGGTGGCGAGAATGTGTCCGTTACGTCCAGAGCAGCATGGAGAATGCCGTTGGGGCGCTGTACGTACGCGAGACTTTTGCCGGAGAAAGCAAACGAATGGTGAGGAACATCTCACTCTTGATGCCAAATCTACATTAGAAACGAGATAGAAACCGAAAACTGAAAACTGGAAAGAGATGCTCGTATCCATCCATCCTTCTCTATAGCACTTATCCTGGTCGTCAATCAATTAATTACAGGGCGAGTTTTCATAGTCATCCTTGTTTCTTCATGTTCAGGTCAGTGATCTCATCGGGAAGATCCAGACAGCATATGTAGAAACACTCGAGGAGCTAAGCTGGATGGATGCAGCATCCAAAGCAAAGGCCAGAGAGAAGGTAGGTTGTCTTACATCCATCAATGCGTTATCCTGCGCCGATCCGAGTCTTGGTCATGGTGGGGCTGTCCAAGCTGGGAGGCCTAGTCTTCCCTTTTCTCTGGACACCTCCTTAAGCCTCACTGGACTTCAATCCCAGACCAGTTGGGAGACATCAAACCTCTAGTCTAGCATCGTCTAGGACTGCTCTGAACCAGGTGTCCTATTGGTTGGGTTTTCCATGGAATAAGACCAACAGGGAAGCCGATATCTACAGACTTTTGGTTGTGCATGTCCTATCAATGCAAGACAAATCTTTCCACCTTTGATGGATGCCCACCTTTTGGCAAGTGCTTCCACATTTTTGCCGAGTGTTTTATGACTGGAAGCCTTGAAAACACATGCAGACAGAGAAGAACCGCCTGTACTCACCCGGGCGCAGTTTTACGTCCGTCAGCGCTCAGTCCGTGCATTTATTCGAAGCTTTGCATCATAACGCAGTACTCGCTGAAAAATGTGGAAGCAATCGCAGAAAGGTGGGCATACTTGACATTTATTTGGAATTGGACACTTGAACCTGTTATGAAAATCCAGCCACATCACTGCATACATGCAGATGTTCAAATTCTTCATCCTAGTGTATCTCTTGCAGGCCATGGCCATCGAAGAGCATATTGGCTATCCAGATCACATTCTGGAGAAGAGTAACCAGAAGCTGGACGAAGAGTATGCTCATGTAAGAATATGGAGACTGTATTTTAGGATACAACCCCGCCGCACTTGTATCCACTTATTTGTACTGCATTCCCCATCCAGTTGAATTTTAGTGAGGAACACTACTTTGAGAACATTCTGGAGAATCTCAAGTCTGAGGCTCACAAGAGTCTGAAGAAGCTCAGAGAGCCTGTGGATCCCAACTTGTAAGTTTACAAAGGTTAAAGTACTTTGTTTTGAGGAATGCTTGAGGACAGGATTATAAACATTCCTGGTCGCTCTTCAGGTGGATCATCGGTGCTGCGGTGGTGAATGCTTTTTACTCTCCCAACAGAAACCAGATCGGTAAGATCTTCAATGACGACACATCCGAATAGGGTCTGCAGTTTGGCTCATCTGCACCTTCTTGTGTTTCCAGTGTTTCCTGCAGGCATCTTGCAACCACCTTTCTTTAGTAAGCATCAACAGCAGGCTCTGAACTTTGGAGGAATCGGAATGGTCATCGGCCATGAGATCACTCATGGATTCGATGACAATGGTAAGACTTGGTAAATGGTGGATACTTGGAATGCAGAACTGAAACTAATATAACACACTCCAGGTTTTCTTAGATTGTCTGGTTTTCTCTCAGTACTCAGTAGTAGTTTTCTCTGGCTTCTCCAGTTTTCTCTGAATATTCCAGTTTTTCAGGGCACTCAAGTTTTCCTTTGGTAGTCCAGTTTTGTCCATGTACTTCAAATGTCCTTGGGTATGTCTGCTTTCACTGGGTATTCCATTTTTATCTGGCTACTCCATTCCCTGCCCAAAATATTTTAGTCTATGGACACTACTTGCTTGTGTCCCTAAATGCATATAACAAATTTCACAGTGCATTGCGCATGTGACCAAATGAAATAATCTATATCTGAGGGCAGTACAGCTCAAGATGTACTCAAATTGATGTGCCGTGCTTGGTTTTCAATGGCAGGGCGTAATTTCGACAAGGACGGCAACATGCTCAACTGGTGGAGCAATTACTCGGCAGAGCATTTCAAGGAGCAGTCACAGTGCATGGTTCAGCAGTATGGCAACTTCAACTGGAAGCTTGCGGGTGGAGAAAATGTAAGGTTTGTTCATGTCTGTAGATCAACTACACCGGGAATGTGCTTGAGTGCGTTTATTGGCTTGCCATTGTAGGTGAGTGGAATCAGCACTTTAGGGGAGAACATCGCAGATAACGGAGGGGTTCGGCAAGCCTACAAGGTGGGCTATTACCTGCACGATAAAGTGATTCAAGACACGTGAGATGTGTTTTGAAATTGACGCTTCATTTGTTGATAGGCTTATCTGAAGTGGGTTGAGACAGAAGGGGAAGAGCCTCGTCTACCAGGTCTAGACATGGATCACAAGCAGCTGTTCTTTCTTAACTTTGCCCAAGTAAGGCAAACATCAATAACGACAAAACAAGAATACATATCTTTCAGGTGCACCAAGAATCAGAGGCTACTCTAAATGATCACTTTGCTTCATCCAGGTTTGGTGCGGTGCATATCGACCCGAATATGCCAGCCAGTCCATCAAGACTGACTCTCACAGCCCATTAGAATACAGGTATGTTTTCTCCAGGGACTCTTCTCCAGAGGCTTCATGCTTCTTCAGGGACTCTAGGACTCTCTGGGGACTTCAGGATTACCCGGGAACTGTTGTATTCTCAGAGAACTCCATTTTTTTCAGAGTGCGCCAGTATTTCCTGGATACTTGTTAGGTTAATTTCCAGTCAGTTGCCTTAAACAAGGTGCCTTTCTGTGTGGCGTTTGTTTTTCATCCCATGCCTTTGTGTGTGAAGTTCAAGTAATCTGGGTTTTCCTCCAGGCTCTACTAAACTATTTTCTTTGGGGAATCAAGGTTTCTCCACTTTGGGGTTTCCAGTTTTCTCTGAATATGCCCTGTTTCTTCTGGGCTAAATTTGATGACTCATAGCAGCCTTTAAAAATGGATGTTGCAAACTAATCTTGGTGTTGTTTTCATTTTTTTTTTCTCCTCAGGGTTCTCGGTTCGCTTCAGAATTTCGAAGCATTCTCAGAAGCATTCCAGTGCCAGAAAGGCAGTCCCATGAATCCAGAGCAAAAGTGTCGTGTCTGGTAGAAGGTTTTACACTTCCTTTGTCACATTTCCTGTGGGGCAGACTGAAAGGAGACGATGCCTTCATGCTGACTGTCTTGCAACAGGCTCATTTATTTGGGGTAACACCAAGTATTGAAGTCACTACTGTTGTATTTGCAACCGTTGACATCGTTGATTAGTTTCATGGCTTCAAAGTAAATTCTCTGGTGGATTCACGAGGCAACACTAACCTTCTACGTAAAAGATTTTCTTCTGGGAATGTTCCATGCAAATCTCTAGATCAGATCTTTGTGATTAACACGTGAATGTTTTCATTCGACTGCCGCGGATTCGGAGTGAACCACGACGAGCACTCACAAAAGTAATGAAAACATCGGAGGCTACAACGGAATTAGTGCCGCTCTGTGAATTTGCCTATTGACTGTTAAGTGCACCAAATTACCTGAGAGACTTCAGGCTTCAATCTTTGCAGCTTTAACCACAAATTAACATTCAAAGTGAGCTGCAGCTTTTAACAATTAAGTCAGCAAATATTCAAACTCCGGCTTTTCAGAAGCTTTCTGAGGGACTCTGACTACTGACGCACACTACTTCAATTTTAAGAGACGATTACAGTAAATGTTCAGAATTTGAACAGCTCGAGGAACATAATCTGACCCACGATTTGTTTGAATTTTAATTGATGGATTGAGGGGGCGAAAATCTGTTCAAATGGTTAAACGTTCATCTCATAAAACATTCTTTCATACAGTACAGGTACCTGTTTTACTGTTTGTAGTTAATTAAGTCACTTTTTATGTAAGTTTTGCTTAGTAACTGCTTAAAAGCAAGTAGCAAACACATTTTCCACCTTGTCTTATCACAACTGACTCACGAGTGTCAAAACAAAACAGTTTTTATTACAACTGGGATGCAGAAGTTCTGGATTCCTCGACTAATTTGTGTTTTTAGTCCAATTTTGAGTCATCGGTTCTTGTAACAAATTCTAAGAGTCTTTTTGTTTGCTAGCCAACAACAACAAAATGACTATTGAGCTAGCTCATGTGAGTATGGCTTTTGATGATAAATTCCCGTCTCAGTTTTAGTGTTGTCATTAGCATTTGTCTGGTCGGCTTATTAAGTACACCCATTCCCATTTAAAATAAATAAATAAATATATTAAATTAACTAAAACGGGTAAAACAAAAATGAGACCTCAATTGTACCAAGATGTAAAAAAATAGTAGCTTTATTTGCTAGCTATTTTGAGTAGCGCTTTTGAGCATAAATTCACATTTTCTTTGTTGTCAACAAAGCATAAAAAAAATTAAACATACTATGATTTGGGTTGTTTTGTCTTGTTTAGTCCAGTTTTTGTTAGAACTAGGATTGGGGGAGTTCAAGATTCTACTTTCTGGCTGTTTGTTTTTCGGGTCTCCACTGCATTAAAAAATATAAAATGAGAAATAAATGTTTTTAAAAAGAATACAACTATAGCGCTAGCTCATCATGGCAATGTTTTTAAAGCACCGTTAGCATCCACAACAACAAGTGACATTTATGAGACAACACGAGGCTACATTTGTCAAATTAGTACAACAACACGGACCAACGCGTGCACGTTGTTAATACAGGACTCTCTCGGACACAAGCAATTACACGTGAACGGCGGACTGATCAGGCAGCGGGCAAGCAGATGTAGCTCTCATTGATTTAATGGAGATGAAAGGACGCCGAGGCCTTGTGACCGCCATTGAGAACCTGGACGAATGGGGCTGGGACTGTTATTTTCTATCTTTATTACCAAGTAATGGCAGGAGAATCAAAGCGGAGCATAGGAGGAGGGTTGGGAGGCTGTCGAGTGGGATGATTAGTGTTGCTTCTATGCTGCAGAGAGCTTTATAAAAGAAAAGAAAGAAGACATTCAGGATGCCTTGTGACTGTTTAGTCTGAATGTGCTATATTCTACAATATAAATACTAGATATACATACTTTGGTGTTACTGTATTTGTTTGATGTTCTATACGCCGGTACTATTTACATATAGACACATCAGGTGACATCCACATGGTGAAACTGTGTTGTTATTACCAGCCAAGTACTTTTTTGCAATATCTACAGTATATATACATAGAACTATATATAAAAAATGTAAGAGGATTTTATTTATCTATTTATGAGATTGCATTGTTGCTTTGCCAGGTTTAAAAGCTATAATAAAAATGTTTTATGACTGTTCCTGCGGTTTATTTGATTTCTACAACAACTGCTATTTTTGTGACGCTGATCTGTAACAATTGCCATTAAAGTGAATGTCCCACCAAGATGAATTAAATGTATATTTTTTTCAACATTTCTTCAAGCTTTGGAAAGAGTGCCGGACCATTACTAGCGTTATCATGTGGAAGCCAACAGGTAAGCAAAGCTGCAGCTTTAGTGTAGCTCAGCTAAATGTGTTGTCAGCGTTAGTTTCTGATTATTGGCGCACCGTCGCATGATCCATTAAGTCGTCGACATGGGAGCTTGGGTAAGTGGATTTGTGTTTGGCAAAGTGTCTGCAGCACTAATTGACAACGTGTAATTTGGGGTGGGAGAGAATCTGTCTTTCCCTGAAGTAGACCTTGGCTGTAATTCCCCAGCTTGGCCCCAAAGAAGAGGAATGTTTGCATCCGTCCCGTCCATACCGAGCGATTTCAACTGAAGTGTTACACGCGTGCTGTAATGGTTTATCTTTTATGTTTTTTTGACAGAAGAATGTCAGACTTTCGATGATGACACCTGGGAACGTTTTCAATTATGAAAAAAATGCATAAGTCTCCCAAAAAGAATCAAACATTACTGGACAGAAAGCAAGAGGTTGGAACTTGGAACTGGAAAGTATGGCCTTTAGTTTATTAAAACAATTTTCGAAACAAGGTGACAACATTAGTGTACGTTGGAATGTCTCGTCTTGACTGGATGAAATTGGAATCAAACCTGATAAGCGACGTCCTCATCGAGTGCAAACGTTGTCATTGCACTGCAAGAAAAAAAAAGTAACACATTTCTCTATTTAAACTGCAAGTGACACAATTGAAATGTTTTATTTCCCCCGCGTGACCCACTTTTAGATACGCGTCATGGCAGTGGAAACATGGAATCAGACCGATCATAATAGTAAGAGTCAATATTGGGTTATTTATACCCAGCGAATTGGGTTGCAAAATTTAATCCAGTGTGTTGGGTAATGAATTTGTCCAGCAAGGGGTAATAACTACCCATAGTGATGAGTTAAAGCTACCAAGAAATGGGTTACCAGGCTATCAGTATGGCTGTGACTATAAATAATATGAATTTTATCTCCAACGTTTTCTAAGAAGAAGAAGCAACTTTCCCTGCTCAGGTAATCATTTGCGAGACATGTTTGATGCAGTTTTCATACCGGATGTCCTGGCACACATTTTTATCCAGGATTGTAACCATTAATTGACATGGACTCTGCATTTGTTTCAAATTTAGTATACAAATGTCCAAAATGATGACCAAATTCAGCTCTTCGGCCCAACAAAATCCAATCTTAACCCATTCTAAGATTGGGGAAAAAGAACCCAATCTGCTTCAAATTTACAGGTACCCGGCGAGTGGGTTAGGAAAACAACCTGGTGCTTAACCAAGGACAACACAAGAAGCCTGCAAGCCATAAAGGGGGTGTTTGGCAACTTGGAAAAAAGCTGTCAAAAAAAGTTTACATTTGTAGATTTATTTTATTTTTTTTTGTATTTGAAATTGTGATTTTAACCTGTAAGGTGTAAGGCACCTCAAATAAAATGTATTATGTTATTTATTATTATTAATTCATGCTCAACTCTTTATTACATATAATTAATTTGCTAATAATTAATTGACGAGTTATTTAATCAAATCTAGGGTTAGTAGACAAAGGATGGCGTATGACTCCGGCTGTGGCCTAAAATGAGGAAACCGCGAACCTCCGAATACTTTCCAGATACACCGCAAGGAGCATCTCGGACTTGGGCTTCCGACTGTAACGAATGAATGACAGCAGACATTTCCAGAACCCACAAATGAGATACATTTCACAGATGACTTTCTCCTCAAGACAAAATCTGTCAAGTCACTCTTGAGAAAAAGCGCAATTTCTCGGGATCAGCTGCTGGTCCCGACACGTTCACAAGGCTTCACTGTAAACGCGCCCGCTAGCTCGTGACTAGCACTCGTTTTCTTTAAGCATTTGGAGCGCACGGTGCAACAACGAGGTCTTTTGTGTTTGGAGAAAACGCGCGCGTTGCCTCTCAAGACAGGTCACGGGGAGGTCATCTGTGATGAGAAGGGATGAGGATGATGTGGGTGTGCGAGAGGCCCGATGGAACGGATGGTCACAGGACAAATGACTACACGGTGTTGCAACCTTTCTGAATACAATGGCCATGTACTTCAATGGCATGCTCTTCCTCAAACTTTGAGGAACCGTCGAAGAAAGAACGATTTTGCAAATAATCTGACTATCTACAGTTTCATGGTGATATCATGGTCCTAATCCAGCAAAGTCAATTTGGGGGTTGATGTGCCGTGACGACTAAGTAACGACCGTGATATTGTCCGTGAAGAAGCCTGTTGGATGCGCGCAATGGTGATGACGTAAAACCAACGGAGACTGACGTGTGGGTCGTGAACTTGTAAACGCGTGTTTTTTCCTGCTTTTCCGTTTAACCCCACACTGGGAAGTCAGTAATGTGCAATGATATTGACATTTTTTCTAGAATATCAGTAAGCGTGTCTTACCACTGGCCTCTGGCCCTCTTTCGCGTGGGACGAAATGGACAAAGCTTTGGCGATGTCCTCCAAAGGTAAATAGTCTCCTGGGGAGTCTTGGGCAAAGTGCAGTAAAATTTTCTCCCCCCCTTGGCAATCAGAAAAGAGACAGAAAATTTGATCAAGTCCATGACGTTTAGTGAATGGTAGTCTTTCAAGACAATTTGAAGCGTAAAACCTGAAACATTATGAAACGTTGCATTAACAGTGGAAACTTACAAAGGTTAAACACAATCCATGGCGGGGCATATTTGTCCATTCTTGGCATAATGCTTCAATAACGCCAAGGAATAAAATAAAATAAAGTTGTTTATGCAGGTTTCCAAAACGGACAGTGCCATCCCCACCAACAGAATAAACTCTATTCCCTCTAATCTTCCACTTTTATACTTCACAATCTTGTAATGGACTCTGAAGTGCATTGGAGGCTTATTTGTGCACTTTCAATCAATTTATTATTATTATTTTAAAATAAGATGTTGATAAAGTAACAGCTAGCCATTAACTTGAGCTCGCAACAGCAAAAAAATACACCCTCATTCGCTGCAACCCACGTTACTCACCAGCCATGTTTCAAACCACACACACAAAATTATATAGTGTGGAACATGGGTATGGCAACCCCAAGTGGACAACAATAATACTTGCACCTCACGTGTACGTGTTTAATAATGCGATAACTGCAGCCCTAAATAATAAAATTTTTGTTGTTGCTTTATTTAATAATAAAAAAGGAAATAAAATAGTTTAAATAATATTTTATATTAAAATGTGAAAAAAAAAAATATTTCATCAACATTAAATTTGATGACAAACATGCAGAGGATGATCACTGAGTGTTGCCTGTGATGTGGTTCTCGGCACATTAAAACTAAACACAGTTGAATTTGTATTGTCCAATCCATCGGTGTCAAACTCCGGTCCTCAGTCTTGCAGGTTTTGGAGGTTTCCCTCTTCCAACACAAGCTGATTCCAATCAGCAGGATCGTTATCAGGCTTATGCAGAGCTTGCTGATGAGCTGATCATATATCAGCTGTGTTGGAGAAGGAAAACATCCAAAACCTGCAGGACTCCGGCCCTCGAGGACCGGGGTTTGACACCTCTGGTCCAATCTGTTCTTCTTTTATTATCAGTGTATATTGTCCACTTGGGGATAGTCCATATTACGGTAGGCCTATAGAGTAAGACTAAGCACCAACACCAAAAAAAGAGCGTGTACATGCTCACTTTATATGGAACACTACTGCCCTCTTGTGGAGGGACTTCAACATACTATATATGTTTATTTTTCCTTTTATAGTGCCAATGTATTTAAGTTTTATCAGACAGTTTTTACACTGGTATAATAATCAAAACATTACCAAGAGAGTTAAAGATTTCATGAGTAGTTATATCTAATTCTTGTGTCACTTGTTTATATATTTTAACAACAGTTATAATGCTATTTTGCGTGTACGGGTACCAAAGATTGATAATGGCAGTTTGAGCCAGTAACAAACAAAATCAATATCATAATATTTCCCATCCAAAATTATTTTATTTTAATTCCAATTTAAAAGCTTGTGAATGTTTTTTTACTGCGGTGTACCTTTGGCTACGATGAGCATGCCTCCGCTCTGGAGCAGGTCACCTGAGAAGTTGCCCTGGATGCCGTCAGCGCTGGCCTGTGTTTCAAGCAGCAGCAATAGAGGCAAATGTCAGTGTACGTTTCGGCATTGGCGGAAGAATCACACCAGAATGCAACTAAGCACAGTTACCTTTGAAGATGCTTCTCGTACTTTCTTCCCAAGCGCGGCTGGAACCACGCTCAAAGCTGTGTACCTAACAAGTGCAGTGTCGTTATCTTGGTCAGTGGCAGAATGATCGTTCAAGTGATGCAATTGGGGTTATGCGAGAACCGCTGCACAAAACTAAATAAAAATGGCGTCCATCATTAAATATTGTTCCCTTCCCAAAAATTATATTCATTGATAATGTTAATTTTGCATGATCTGTTCAAGTGCAAATGTAAGTCATATTAGTAATATTAGCAAAGGTGACCAGCATCCTGAGGCAATGATTAACTCATTCACTCCCAGCCATTTTCACTGAAGCAACCCCCTTCGCTCCCGGCTGTTTTACTGGATTTTGACTGATTTTGCAAGGCCCCACAGAATATTGTGTTCTATTGCTATAAAAACATGGAAGTTACCAAAAGAAAGATTAGAGTCTCTTTAGGGCCAGGCGATATGGCCCTTAATTTATATCACGGTATAAACTGCATCCATTCACGGTAACGGTCTATATCACAGTATAGAATTGTCTTCTTTTTTCTTTTCTTTTTTATAGATAATTTGCTTACTGGTTTACATAGATTTTTTTTTTTAAACAATAAAAGAATATATTTACTTTGGATAACAACATTTATTGTGCAAATCTCTAATCAAAATTAAAAGTCAGCACTCCGGTGCAAAATAGTGTAAACAAAAATATTTCTGATATTTGAAATGAAATCAGTACAACTGGCTTAGAGCAAGTAATCACTTGAAGATCACAAGTGGCCATTGTAAACAGCACAAGTATAGGGTTCATATAACACAAAGAGACTGAAATAGCTGCAAATAGTGATGGAAAATGAAGCTTCATGAAACTTCGTGATTAATGTTTTCACTCTTATTTGTTAAGATCAGCACGAGCAGTGCGCACGGGCGGGACGCAGATACGATGACGTCATCAACATGTGGCATATAATGACGTCATCAACAAGCGCTATGCGATGATGTCATCAACATGCACTATTGCGGTAAGGCGCGTAGTCAAAATCTTTACCTTCGGCACAATGTATACCTTATATTGAATATACTGTTTATATCGCCCAGCTCTAAGTCTCTTCTTTCATCAGGAAAAAAAGTAGCTTTGTATCTGTTTCCGTTTTGCTGCAATTAGCATTAGAATATAGCTAAATGTCATCATTGGGAAAACAGCTCGTTGCAACATAGCCCTGGTTGATCTTTTATACTCTGCTGCCACCTGCTGGCCGTTTTTGTAATAACTACCATTGCTTCAACCATTCTCTTCTGGTCAGAGGCTGTGATTTGAGTTGTTTTATGTATTCCATTAGTGTAAAAATAGCCATACAGGAAGTACAGACTTAGATTTTGTAGGATTAGGTCATTTGTGCTCAGTGTGCTCAGGTAACATTGGATTGACTCACCTTTTGAAGCCCAGATCATTGTAGCATTTCTTTTGCTCGTCAACATAGATTGCTAAAAAGAGAGAAAAAAAGTTTTATTGTCCGTATACATGTGTTGCTCCAGTTTCTGATCTGTTCTTAAAAAAAACACTGCAACACCGATGCTAATTGTTAGTCTCCATATGGCGATTTTTGTTGTGGAAGTCAACCTCATTAACCATTTCATGGCAATAATATGTTATATGTAACCTCACTCGTCTAAACATGACATTCTGATTAATATTACGCGAGTGGAATATGAATTATGCAGCAAAATCCAGCCGTTTTTATCCATCTCAGGGGGCGACCATTTTGCCACTTGCTGTCGACTGAAGATGACATCAATGTTGCTCAGGGCTCGGGCAACGACCAATCACAGCACACCTGTTTTCTGTAGCTGAGCTGTGATTGGTTGGCTGAGCAACACCAAAACAGGAAATGGACAAGCAATTGAAACCCACCCTTTAAAAATGTTTATAATTTTCTATAGATGCCACATTGCTTTTGTCTACATAAAGCTCCTTAATTCAATAAAGACCCTTGGTACCAAAATCATACTTCTGAAAGATTGCCCCACGAGTATGTCAGATGAATGCCGCTTACATCCTTTAAAGAACCCCAACTTCTTGAACTCCTCGAGGCCCAACTCCTCGGGCCCGATGCCCACCAGCGCCACGCCGTTGGCGCTCAGGTCAGGCTCCAGCTTGCTGATCTCGGCCGCTGTCCAGCGACACACCTGGCAGCCGAAGCGGCGCAGGAAGAACAAGATGGCCGGCTGGTCCTGCCATAGAGACTGCAGCGCCACACTCTGTGAAAACATAAAAGAACAAAGTCAGACACTGTCATCTGTTCCTAGTGATGGAAGGTAGAAAGTACTTTATCTATGTAGATTTTTTTCAGATATCAGTAGTTGATTGAGTATTTATTTTTCTGACTTTTATTCCCTACATTTGAAAACACTTATCTGTATTTCCAACCCCTTATTTTGTCAAATTAGACTTGGTAGTTTTTCAACATAACTTGATGTTCAACACAGTCATCAAAGTCATCAACTCAACTTGAACATTAATTCATTTTTTTCCTTTTGTAACTCAGAGTTTGAACTTATTTTACTATTACTTTGATACTATTATTATTATATATTATTAGTAGTTGAATCAGTACTTTTACTTATACCAGAGTATTTTACTACAAAAGTATCTATACTTCTACATTACGCACAGACGGTAAGTACTTTTGCCACCTCGTGTCTGTTCCTATGCATGGGAGCATCATTGTAATAACAAGCCACGTACCCTCGAGACACTTGACACTGATTAGACTCAGTAAGGAATCTAATAGTGGCTATAGGAAGGAAGGTCTCTACACTAGGCAGGACTCAAAGGATCCCCCTGGGAGTGGCAACGTGGGTCTCATACCTTTAAATGGACACTTAGTAGTAATTGTACAACCTGAAGAATTTACTCCATGTAGTTTCTTCTCTGTTCCGTTTGTCTCTTACCTCTCCGGTGTCAGTGCTCTTCAACAAGTTCTTCCCGACACGAGCAAGGTCAATTTGCGCCATGTTTGTTTTACAAGAAAATAAAACTGCTTAATGCAGAGGGATCGTGCAATAATAATACTGAATATGTAACAGAGTTGTTGCAAAACAACCACTTCCTGGTATGCCCACTGAGTTGTGTCATCCAATCGCATTAGACCAGCTAGGAAGCAATAGCCAATCAGCAACAAAGTGCAGTAAAAGAGGCGGGACATTGTAAAATCAGAGAAAATATGAGCTTGCGTGTTTAATTTGAGCAAAGGTTAGATGGTTTACGACACAAAAGTATGCCCTCTTCCACGCCTTATTCGCAGTGTTTCATTACTTTTTCTTATGGCTAGAACAACTCTTCTATTCTTTCTTTCTTTCTTTCTTTCTTTCTTTCTTTCTTTCTTTCTTTCTTTCTTTCTTTCTTTCTTTCTTTCTTTCACAAAAACAAATGGTAGTGTTTTACGTCACACGTGATTTAATTATGTGACATATTTTTTTCTTCCATGTAGGCTACATGCTACAATGTGACAAATACATGACATACAGTAGCCTATTCATGTGACAATTTGTATTTGTATTTTTTCATGTGCATTCTACAATTTGAGATGTGATATATTAATTTGAAAAGTCTTTTTTTTATCGTTTTTAGTTTTTTACACTGTATTTTGATTTTGTATTAGCATTTATTTTGAAAACATATTTTCCCTAAATTAGTAGATGATTTATGTCTTCTTCTTTTTTTTTTTTTTAAAGAACATGACGGGTATGAACATTCTCAATAAAATTATGATTTCAATTTTAGATAACTTTTTAACGTATATTTATCTTATTTTAAAAATAAATATTTCCTCCAAATTATTACGTTTTTAAAAAAGGCACTACATATTTTTTATTTATTTAAATAATGCATTTTTAAACCAATAGCTTAGTTTTTTTTTTGTTTTTGTTTTATGTTTTCTCAAAATAGGCTACATATATTTTATATATAATTATTTCATTTTTTATTTTATTTTTACATTATAAGTATTTTTCCTTAAATTACGTATACGGAGCAACAATTTATGTTCAGTTGGCAATTAAAGATAGACGTTCGGCGGTGCTGATGTTGCAGGGAGGGGCGTGACGTCACGGGAGAGACCGGCAGGAAGACGCTTGTGGTGGGGAGGAAAAAGGAGACCACGGAGTGACTGCATCAAAGGAACCTAAACAGCACCTATCATGGCTCCCATAATCCATCTAACGCCTCTTTTTATAAACCACCAAGGTCGATCTGTACCCACCGCGCGGCTATAAATGACGAGACATCCCGACAAAGGTAATTATCTATTTTTAATTTGCGCGCCCCTTGTCTTTTTTGCGTGGTCTAATATTGCGTAACTACTAAATCGATGGATTGTTTTGAATGTGATCGGTAAACATGAGCTTGTCTCTGCATTGTGTTGTGCGTCATTAAATCCAGCTTCCTGCATGAAATATTGAAAAGGAAACAGGCTTCACGATGCCGCATACTCACTGGGCGAGCACATGGGCAATGCGCAGCTACATGCGCATTGGTTTCTGCAGTGTCCTCCTGACCGCCCCCCCCCCCCACCCCCTACCTACACCCGCCCACTTATGACCATGAGCAATGACTTCTGGGGCCGGACAATGCCTCTATTTCTGCCAATAATACGGATTATTGATTATTGAAACACCTACATGACCGGATGTGGCAAGAGTACTCACACTCTGTATGCATAACTTGGGTAGAAATAGTACAGATATTTGTGTAAAAACAATGGTAAAAGTAGAAGTACTGATTAAACTTTAGTTCTTACAGTGAATAAAAGTGAAACGATGCGATGACATTTATTTATGCACAAAAGTAAAACAAAAATCTTGTTAATTATATACTCGCTTTGATTGTTTTCGCTCATTGAAAAACATACAATAATGATGTAACTGAAAGGAGGTACCTGGGAAAAAAAGTGAGGTACCTGAAACGGTGCTTAGTTGGCACCTCTGACCTTTACTCACTGTACCGCAGACTACAAGCTGCCTTGAGAGAGATATGTCATCTCCGGGCATGGGCACCCCCAGCGACCCACTCCTGGCCAGTCCCGGCATGGGGAGGCTCCCCTCGGCTCAAGAAGGACTCTGGAGGAGCTCGCTGCCCAAGACGGCCAGCTTCCCGACGTCCTCCACCCGACTCCTCAGCCACCGCGCCAACAACTTTCAGCGGCAGCCCAAGCGGCGGAAGCTGATCCGACCTTCGCCGCCTCCGCCGCCCAACACGCCGTGTCCCCTGGACAGGCTGGACCTGAGCGAGCTGCCCCCGAGACGCACCTTCCAGGAGTTGCTCTTCAACGGCTGCATCCTGTTCGGGATCGAATTCAGCTACGCCATGGAGACGGCTTATGTGACGCCTGTGCTTCTGCAGATGGGCCTGCCTGATCAGTTCTACAGTTTGGTGTGGTTCATTAGCCCCATACTTGGTAAGTTGAGACATGGGTGAAGACGAGGTACCACCAGGGTTTCACAAACTTGAGTTAGCTGGTATCTAGCTGGACTTTTTGCAGAGAGAAACGCGGGTCCACTTATGCCACAAGCCAATCATAGGGCACATGTAGTGGTAGCATTTGCATATGTATACATTAGGGGTGTCAAAATTAGTGTGCTAACTTTGAGTTAATTTTAAAGTTCCTTTAATGCCACCGATTTTTACTTGGAAAGCCTGTACTGGGGGAATTCCAGTCACACCGCAGCAGACACGTCCACATCGAAATTTGACAGTAATAAATTGAATAATAATGCAGATATTTGTGGCGTCTGGGGGCCAGGTTGTATTTTATAATTTTTAAAATGTGCAGAATTTCACAAGTTACTTCATGTTAAAGATAGCTCTTAATATGAAAAGAAATGCAATTATGCCATCTAGTGGCAGAATAATGACCTCAACACAAATCAATATCACACTTGTTTTTTACTGTACAGTACACCTTTTTAACTCAATTTGATGAATTATTATGGAATTACTTATTACAATGACTAAAAGATGCAGCCATATTTCTATTAATTTTAAAAATTTTCCCCTACTTTTATGTTAACAAAAAAATATATTTTATTGTACATTTAGAACAGATATAAAATTTCCAAGTAATGAAGTAATGCAATTAATTACGATTAATTTGTTTTTATTGCTGGATACTCCTAGTATACATACCGGTATATTAGGGTTGCAGGTGAGCTGGAACCTATCCAGCACCATATAGATTGGAAACTGAGCTATTATGTGCCCTGTGATTGACTTTGAACAGTCCATTGTAACGGAAACCAGTCCGATGTTTGTCAAAGAAGACAAACACCAGGACAACCTATGACTCACAACCTAGGGACAAAGCAAGAACATGCAAACTGGGCCCTCGATCTGGGAATCCCTTTGCCGTGCTTATCGGTCGTGTTTCTAATGTTGTGGTCGGTTTGTCTTCAAGGATTCCTGGTTCAGCCTCTCATTGGAGCTTGGAGTGACCGTTGCACATCCCGCTTTGGACGCAGGAGACCGTTTATTTTGGCTTTGGCAATAGGTAAGACACACTAGTGCCGCTGGGATTTAGTCTTGCGCTGCTAAGAAGGGACTTCAAAGAGATGTGAGAGCAGGCGGTTTGTTGCTTTTTTAATCCCCCGTGTGGATTAAGGAAAATATCATCCATGAAAAGCACAGGGAAATCATCTATTATTGAGCCTTCCTGTCACCTACGAGTACAGAATTTGTGGCTTTTCGCACCCCAAAACTAGTCTTCGTACTTACCTCCAGGGGCGTTGTTCGGCCTGACTCTGGTGCTGAACGGCCGGGACATGGGAGGAGCGCTGGCGGACACGGCGTCCAATCACAAGTGGGGTATAATCCTGACGGTGTGCGGCGTGGTGCTGATGGACTTCAGCGCAGATTCGGCAGATAACCCGAGTCACGCCTACATGATGGATGTTTGCAGCCCTGAGGACCAAGATCGGGGGTTGAACATCCACGCTCTGTTGGCAGGTGGGCTTCGTGCTGACTCATACTGGTGTTAATTTTATCAGCCATTTTTTCAATTTAGTCTCAGTTTTAGTCTAGTTTCAATCACGCTTATTAGAGTTTGAATTATAGTTAGTCAACCTCATCCCATTTTATTTAGTCAACTTTTAGTCGACTATACAGGTAAGTCGAGCATTTTAGGGCCATTTCATTTGTCTCGACCCTTGTGAGGACTAAGCGGTTAAGAAAATGAATGAATGGATAGTTTTAGTAAAAAAAAAACTGTCAACGTTTAAGTCAGGACAATCATTTGACCCTTTTACTTTTTTTTTTGTCAGCAGTGATAATTTCATCGCCGAAAAATATCCGTCATATTTTTACGACGAAAATGAAATGAAAACCAAAATAGAATCCATTCATTGAGACGATGACAAGACAATCTCACACACAATGGTATGGCTACAAGCTAGTAAATTAGCCAGCATTAGTTAGCAGTTGGACTAATGTTATTGTTGGAACAAATCACAGAGGTAGCAAATCCAGGTCCAGAAAGTAAAAACCCTGCCACAGTTTGGCTTTAGCCCCTGATGCTAGTTAGCTAGCTCCCTAGCAGGTAACCGAGCACCAATGGAGCTATCTCGCTAGCACCTGGGGCTAAAGCCAAACTGTGGCAGGGTTTCTACTTTCTGGACCTGGATTTGCCACCGCTGTGATTTGTTTCAACAATAACGTTAGCAGGTAGCCGAGCACCAATGGAGTTAGCTAGCTAACACCTGGGGCTAAAGCCAAACTGTGGCAGGGTTTCCACTTTCTAGACTTGGATTTGCCACCTCTGCAAATCCAGTCTTAATCACCATTGATGCCTTACTTTGTCCCGCCATCATTTGTCACAGGACTCGGCGGCGGCTTCGGCTACATCGTGGGCGGCATCAACTGGGACCAAACCCACTTCGGAAAGTCAATGGGAGGTCAACTGCGGGTCATCTACATGTTCACCAGCATCACCCTGGTGATCGCCACAGCCATGACTCTTACGAGCATCCCCGAGCGATCGCTGCCAAAGAGCCAGCCTTCCAGCAAAAACCATCTGAAGAGCCCCAACCTTCTCCTTCCTCCGTCGCCGCCCGCCCCACCGGGATCCGCACTGGCGGGGGACGACGAGGACGAGGAAGGTCACTACGGCTATCTTTTGTCAAAGTCGAGCCACCCCGACTCGTTGGCGCATTCCTGCAGCGCCAACGCCCGCCTCTGTGCCGGCCTCACTAGCCCCATATCGCCTATGAGCCCCCTTACGCCAAAATACGGCAGCTTTATAAGTCGGGACAACTCGATTACCGGCATCAATGAATTTGCCTCCTCTCTGGGGACTTCCTACATAGACAGCGTTCTCATAGACTGTTATACGGGGCAACAGACACCACAGGGCCTCCTGGCCCCCAACTCGATACCCATGGGTGACTCTCCTGCTCCAGATGGGTCCACCCAGGCAGAGAGGCAACCCGATTCGGTCTGTCACCCAGATACAGAAGATGCCCCGCAGTACCAACCAGCATCTCAGGTCACATCGGGGTCACAGCATGGCCCAGAACCACGTCGGGGCTCCTCTGCCGGAATCCTGAAGCGACCTCAGAGTTTGGCACTCATGGAGGAGCCCATGGCGACCCAGATAGTCGGGATGGAGAACGGACGCAGGAGAACTGTGACATTTAGCCAGCAGGTAAGACTTAAATCTGAAATCAACCCACAAAAAAAAATATTGACAATAATATGTTCTATGCAGCCCCATTAGTCTAAATACGGTATTTTGGTTAATTTTGTGTTAGTGTCCAGCCGTTTTTACCAATATCAGAAGGCGGCCATTTTGCCACTTGCTGTCACGTGAAAATGACATCCCAGTTGCTCAGGTTTCAGGTAACAACCAATCACAGCGCAGCTTCAGGAAATAGGTGAGCTGTGATTGGTTGTTGCTTGAGCAACTGACGTCCCCTTCAAAATTCACATTTATTTGCGGCGGTATGTGTTCATGTGCGCAGATCGCAAATTTAGCTGTAATAAGTTTTGCTCAGACCAACCAATCAGAGGAAGGAAAAATGCTGACATCATTGAGGGCCAGAATGATTTTGAAATCAGATTAGTGAAAGAAAGAGTCCCACTGCTAATATAGCTAGCGTTACATCAGCAAGCAGTACAGGGCTGTGCAAGTAATCGAAATTAAATTACAATTTCAATTATTACACTCCACAATTACAAAATCGGCATAATCGTAAACAAAAATATAAGATTATTAATACTAATTTTGAGTTGTTTAAATGTATATATTTGCACCTTTTTATTTTAAAATGACTATTTTAATAAATCGTGTTTGGTCCAAAAGGAACTTGCATGATTATAGTGTTTCAAAGAAATTAATTTGTCTTAATTTTTTTTTTTTTTACATCAGTAATTTTTTTTCTTCTTTTGAACCAAAAAAACTAATGATTGTCCTGTGGCTAATCGTGATTTCAATTATTACCAAATTAATCGTGATTAATATTTTCTACATAATCGAGCAGCCCTAGTACAGATTCTGAAGGCCCTGAAGTCAGCATTTATATGCTGATATCTGATTGGACGAAAATAAACTACAAAACGAGGAAAATCAAATGCAATTTAATGGAACGAATATTAGTGAATGTAATGTATTTTAACCACCCAAACTCCTATTTTTGCGCGTGTTTGTGTGCTGAAGGTTGCAAACATTTTGCTGAACGGCGTGCGCTACGAGAGCGACCTAAGCGAGAATGCTGTGACGGGAGAATCCCAAATGTCCATGAAACTCTTGTGTATAGCCATCTACCGGATGCCTCCCTCTCTGCGCAGCTTGTGCACTAACCATTTTTTGGGTGAGTAATTGAAATGGACACAATTTTTTTTTGTTGTTGCTGTTTTGAGATTAAAGCGGCTCAGTTATTTGACTAAAATCTATCAATTTTCTTTAAATCCCTGCAAATGTTACTGCAGTTTCCTGAGGAGTCCGAATGTCTGTATTATACTGCCCTCAGGTGGCCAAAGTGTGCACACCAGGCAAAAATAATTTATTTACATTTTATTTAATTACTGCAAACCATTAATGACTGTTTTTGCAAAGTACAATATGATCGATATTAATCTTTATATTCAGATTGTGTTGATTGTCCAAGGTTCCACTGTGACATCCATCCAGGAAGTCCCACTTATGGTATATGTCCCACTATGTCCTCGCAGGCTGGCTGTCCTTCGAAGGCATGCTGCTCTTCTACACGGACTTCATGGGCGAGGTCGTATTCGAAGGTGACCCCAAAGCGCCCCACGACTCCGATGCTTACCAGCGCTACAACGCTGGGGTTAGCATGGGTTGCTGGGGCATGTGCATCTATGCATTCAGTGCTGCTTTCTACTCAGGTCGGTCTTCGTGTCACATTATGTCATCTAGTTCTATCGTAACCCTATCGTCATCTTGTATATTTTCAGCCATATTGGAGAAACTGGAGGAGCGCTTCTCTCTGCGCACGCTCTACTTTTTCGCCTACCTGGCGTTCGGCCTGGGTACGGGTCTGGCCACGTTGTCCACCAACCTCTACGTGGTGCTGTCGCTGTGCGTCACCTACGGGGTGCTCTTCTCCTCGCTATGCACGCTGCCTTACTCACTGTTGTGTGAATACTACCAAAGCCCTCAGGTCAGTCGCGGGATTGTTGGTTTTTTTTTGGGAGGGGGGGGGGGGGCTAGCTAGCTAAGTGCACGCTGTAGTAGTAGTTAGTAGTAAAAAGGGGCCAAATAATTATAACTAAGTAATTGACAATCTGACTGTGTAAAAGTGGGGTCAATAGAGTGCCAGTGTAGGTCACAAAAAAGAAAGGGAAAAAAAACTGAAATGGTCCAAAAACAGTTTAACGCAATATCTCTACTACATAGTTCTCACTCTTTGTACATTTCCGGCAATTATCTTCAAATGTGTTTTTATGTATTTTTGAAAGAAATCTCTGAATTCACTTTACAGGGTCTTTAATGTTTATACTGTTCCTATGTGCATTACTCCAATTGGCCAGGAGGTGGTGGTACAGTTCTAAATATAGACCTGCATTACACATTGCTTTGGCTTTTTTATTTATTTTTTGTGAGGCGCTACCACCAAAGTTCACCAGCCGCCGCAAGATGTCCCTTCTCTTTGTTGGTCTATTTAAAACATTATTTTGGAGTGTGACTACCATGAAGTCATTTTTGCTAGGCTACATCATTCTTCACTGTCTAAAATGCTAAGCTAAGCGAGTGTGGTGATGTCATAGTTCATTTCTCACTTTAAAAACATCCATCCGCTTTCTTAACCGCTTATTACTCACTAGGGTCGCGGGGACTTTAAAAAACATTTGCGTCAAAAATAACCCAAATTTGGGTTCATTTTAACCCAATTACTGGGTCACAAAGTTAACCAGCCCCACACTTGGATCGGCGCATGCGTGGTAAATATAATTGGACAACCTGATAGCTCAACAGTGGATTAATTTGACCCAACAACTTGGTTACTCGAAGAAAATCTGACCGAAAAAAATATAACCCAACACAAACAACAAAGCAATTGGGTTAACATAATTAGCCATACAAAGCAAAAAATGGTTCGTCTGACCCAAGGATTTGGAAAATAATCCAACACAAACAACCCATGAATTCTGAAGTACTCTCTGTACCTCCGCTTTACAGTTCTGCGGCTCATCCGAGGAGGGCACCCGGCGCGGGATGGGGGTGGACATCTCGCTGCTCAGCTGCCAGTACTTCCTGGCGCAGATCTTGGTCTCGGTGGCGATGGGACCCCTGACGTCGCTGGTCGGCGGCGCCCAAGGGGTGATGTACTTCGCCAGCCTGATGTCGTTCGTGGGCTGCGCGTATTCGTCCCTCTGCGTCGTGTACCAGCTGCCCGCCGCGGAGGGTGAGCCCGCCGAAAGCGAGACGCGGCCGCTGCTGGCGCAAATTTAGCTCCGTCCAGATAGGACGCATCCTGCCGCGCACTGTACAGCGCAAGCAGACATTATTTTACAGCACTCAAGTATACAGGCAGACAAACATTGTATTCATACTCATCATGTACCATGCATTTGCATTCACTTTAGCATTTTCTATAGCATCTCCTTAGGATAGAAATCACTGCTTTACAGCAGGGGTGGGGGAACCTTGAGGCAGAGCCAAGCATGAGCATGTAGCTAGGCTAGCTGGCTGAGCACGCTAACTACGCCTCACGTTAGTAACGTAACCGCAAAATGGGATGGGCGCAAAAAGCCACACGTATTTTTCAAAGGTCATTCATAAATTGGGTCAAAACAAATTAACTCATTCACTGCCATTGACGGCTATAGACGTAAAAAAAAAAAAAAAGAACTATTTCTATTAGTTTCCATTTTTTCCCCCACTTTTGTTAACAAGAGTATGACAACATAAAAAAAAAATATTGTACATTTAGAACAGATATAAAAATTGTGATTAATCGTGAGTTAACTATTGAAGTCATGCAATCAATTACGTTTAAAAAATGTAATCGTCTGACGTCCCAATTTTTTTATAATCTTTTCTTTTTTTTAATTAGGGCCATCAGGCGATTAAATTTTTTAATTGTAATTAATCACATGACAACTAGTTAACTAAAGATTAATCAAAAAATGTATATCTGTTCTAAATGTACAATAGATTTTTCTAGGTTTTCATACACTTGTTAACAAAAGTGGAAAAAAAAAGTGAAACTAATAGAAATAGTTCAAATAAATTTTTGACGTCTATAGCCGTCAATGGCAGTGAATGAGTTAATAAAATGTTTTAAATGTAAACTCATCAGCTTAAGTCTCTATTTTCAAACGTTTTCGGAAAACAAGAAAAAACACAATTCAACAAACAAGAATCCAGTTGCCTTGATACAACCTTTGTGGATTTCCATGACTTGGATGACTGAGAATCTACACAGACGTAAAGAAAACAAGAATATATTTTAGCAAGCACATTTTTCTGATACCGTGACAGTAAGTAAAATTGATATTCAGCTAACAAAGCTAAATCCTTCTTTTACTTTTATTATTCAATTATATTGGAGTTATTTAATTGATTGATATTATATATTATATTTATCACGTTATTTTTTTTAATTTATTTACAATAAATTAACTGATTTAAAATAAAATAGACATTATAAACGTAAAAATTATCCATTTATTTAACCAATTATTTCATTGGATTGATGGATTAAAAAAGAAAAAGAAAAGTTACATTAATGCAAAAAATAAAACAGGACTCTAAATAATGTAATGTGGTCAAATTAAGGAACAAAGTGGGCCACACGTAGCCTGCCCTTCCCAAAAATGTTGCTTAACGAAGTCGACCCAGAGCATATCATTATTTTGCAGAAATTAAGCGACAGGAAGTATGCGTGAGGATTCTGGACTGACTTGAACGCTTTATCCAAAGCCTGCATTTATTCAGGTCAGTTCCCTTTCATTCATCCATCCGACCATTTTGAACAGCCCTCATTAGGGTCACGGGTGAGCTGGTCGTCCCCCACCCCTGACTTAAGTCTTCACATGACATTTGCTTTTTTTTTTTTTTTTTTTTTAATTGGTTCTCTTGCATGAGATGTCATGTGTATGAGTTCCAGTAGCATTACAACACACACTTAAGTGGATGTATGTATGGGACCCCCGCGCCCCCCAAGTTTCCGTCACTTCTTAAAGCCACGATGCCGCATACGATACGGTCATGCTGTGACCCTCCCTCCTGGCCAGCCAGTGTAATAATGGCAGTCATTCTTGTCATTATCAGGAAGAGGAGAAGTTGAAACGGGGGTGTGAGCATCAACATTGAGAAGAACACAAAGAGAGCCCTTTCCTCTCCTGAAGGTGGACAACACTGAGCGCCAATAGACTCTTTTGGGTGCATTAAAGCCAGCAGCAAATATCACATTGAAATCCATAAGGAAGCCATTTCTTCTCTTCAAACACAGGCAAACATCCTAATTAAACATGTAATCGAAACCACCATTAATTACTGCTGCCTCAGCAGAATGTCAATATTTGACTATATGTACACAAGCAGCTTGCTTAAAAAATAATGATTGTTACAATACTTTTGTTTGGTATGTAAAAAAAACAACTTTTCAAATAAAAATGTTTTTTTTTTATTATACCCGTGTCAATTGTTTCTGCACTACCCATTCATGCCACAAGGAGGAGCCAGAGGACAAATGTAGTCGCATCCTTCGCCGTTGTTTTCATCAGACTTGCTGTTTGGAATAATTTCCTGCTCCCTAATCTCTAAATTGATTTCTATACTATGGACTATATAGTTCACAAATAAGTGAAGTGAAAAATAGTTTCCAAGTATTACTTGGGAATGGTATCAGGCATAACCTATGCACACTCACTATATAGAGGGCAATTCTGAGCCCAAAACTTGTCCTTACTTGCTCTTTACTGCTTCTTGGACAGACATTTTGATGAAGTGGGTCAAGTGACGTCATTTAAACGAGGAGCTCTCATTCAATCATGTCACTACGCACACAATCAGTTAAGGCAGACACACCGCTCAAGACAGGCTGTGCACATTGACATTATTTAAGACAAACGCAAGTGTACACACTAGCACACAAGAGTAGAAAATTAAGTAAAAAGACATTTTATTTCATTTGTTTTGAGAATATACAAAGCAGTGGCTGAAGTAACCAGATGTCTCGGCTGGTTGTTAAAGAGGCAGTCATGGACACAAGAGCGGGTTACTCAGCCATAAATGTAAACTCCTTAAGAAAATGACAAAAAATAAAACCAAAACGTGTAAATGGTACAAACTTGCGTGGAATGCATACAGAACGAACGAGACCAAAGTGTTAAGATTTAAGAGGGGTTAATTAACGTCGGCAACACAACAGAAAGCCCACCCCCCCTACACCAAAATGGCAGCGGCGTGGAGGCCCTTTATATGAGCACCATCTGTTATGCGAACAGGGCGGCCAAGGATTAACTAGCAGCTTAAACACCAACAAAAGATTACCATCAACTAATAACGTTCGTTATTATTATCATTATTATTAGCCCCTGCTTAAAACTTATCTTTGGTCCTTGACACGAACGCGAGCAGCTGCCTGAACGTTTGAGCAATTGGCTGGTCAGAGCTGACTTGATAGAGGTTGTGCTTACAAACAGAAGCAAGGAAATGGAAATCAACTCTCATAGTATGGCCCCAATTTGCACACACATAAAGACCAATAAATAACATCTTGTAAAAAAAGAAGAAAACAAAAAGAAAGAAAGAAAAAAGAAAATGAAAAAAGGAGGTGGGCCACAATGTTTCACAACTCCAGTGCAATGTGAGAACATGGGAGCAAAAAAAGACAACAAAATAAAACAAATAGAAAAAAAGCACAAGCTCTACAACACCGTGTTGACCAGTAAGACTGAGCTGCATACAAAACTGCAATTTTTAAGCTTTCACTTCCGCCTCTTTAGAGTCGCCATTCTCCTCTGTCTTCTGTTTTTTGGTGTCCGTTTTCTCCTAAAATGCAAATAGGAGAGCAAAATGTTAATGAATTGTTGAAAACAAAAGGATCCAGACATTTTCTGAAGTGTTGCCGCTGAAATGTAAATCTGTAGAATTAATTGAAATGTAAAATTTTCAAAATTAGAGGTAAACGTGGAAAACTCAATTTGGGATTTTTGGTGGAATTCGTCACACAGGACTTTTTAAATTTTCATGTCACAACTATTTAACCTTTTTCCCCCGCGTTTAACAGATTTGAACTAATTGTGAATTAATTTGATTTCTCGGAAACGCGCTAAACTATTTTGGGGAGCTAGAATGATTTGGAAAAAGTGAATTTGAGGTGTTTTTCCTCACCATTAATTTGAACAGGTTTCTTGAGCAAAATACACATATTTGAGGATGCTCTAAATGAGCGAAACAGTTCAGGAAGTTGCATTATCAGAAATCTGAAAATAATGGCAGGGGAAAAAATTTGTGTGCAGAACAACAAACACCATGTTAGAATGTTTTTATTACAGTATTTAATTGGAACTGTTTGCACGTTGGTTAAGATTAGAGATGTCACTATCAAATATTGTTTTAGAATTGATTAATCGGTTCAAGTTTTATTTTGCAATCAAATGTATTACAAAGCCCATTTTTTCAAGATCCCCGTTTATTAATCAATATTTGGTATTGTTTAGTGATAAAAAAACACAAACAAACAAACAGCTAAACAACAAATAAGCAATATCACACGAGATAGATTGCGGTTGTACGCACAAACGTTTTAGATTTTTTTGAAGAGGGGTTTCAATGAGTTGAGAAATGCATTTGTTGAATATATCCATTAATCGGGGAATATTATTACAGAAAACTTATTTTGAAGACATTATGGGTGGGGTAATTAAAGTGGCTTGAATTGGCTGAGAAATGCTGAATTCATTTAATTTCTACATTAAGACTTGTCGTCTTTTTGTAAATTGGTTGAGAAACTGTTATAAAAAAAAAGAAAGGCATGAAATATTGTGACGGTGAAGTGAAGACGGCACACGTGACCCACCTCCTCTTCATCGGCAGCACGCTTCACAGGCTGTGCATCCGTCTCCTCAGCAGGGGGCGCCTCTTCCTCTGCTTTCTCTGGAGAGAGAAAAAAAGGACAGTTCGCCTCTTTTAGCGTCATTCAGACAAACAGGAATGTCAATTCAAGGGAATGAGACAAACAACAAGAAATGCATTTAAAACAGAGTATGAGGGAGAAAAAAGGGGTACCTACCATCTCCGTTCTTGTGCTCGTCTTCCTCTGCCGGTTCCTCAACTTTGTCACTGTGGCTCGCACCATTCTGAGGGAGCAAAAGGTCAAATTTATAGTCCCGATAGTTGGAATAATCCTCGACGGACACACCAAGGAAGAGGGAAGGGTGTATGGGGGTGTTTTTTTTTTTTTTTTTTTACTCTCCAGGGGATTAACAAACACCAGCAGCAGCCTCTCTTGGAAGACACCCCCAGTGGAGGCTTGCCAACATCTGTGCCATTTTCCACAAGGCACACAAAGAGCACGCGGCTCAAGCAGAATGGCGACACCTGCACGACGAGGGGGCTTCTCGCCATAAGACAAAAGACCCCCCCACCCCCCCCCCCCCTCTCTCCCCCCTGAAAGCAGTCAGCAAACTCACAGTGCCATTAGCAGGTGCGTCCCCGTTGTCTGTCTTCTTCTTCTTCTCCTCCTCCTTCACTTCAACTTCTTTCTTCTCTTTCAGCTCCTAAAATGAAAACCAAAAACCAAGCTGAGACGATGAAATTGTCGCAGTTTTCCCTTCAGAGCTCGTGTTTTGCCTTTACATCAACCGGGCTTAAAAGCTATGTCGTTTTTAATCGATTCATTTGTGAAATAAATTGAGTTTTTTTTTTTTTTTGCCTCGTTCCTCGCAGCGCACGCGCGTGAGCCGTGAAAAGCTTCTCGCGCTTTTCCCGCCCACAGCAAAAAGCACCGGCTGCTTTCTTCTCCTTGCTTTTGTCTGTTCGCCACCAAAAAAGACACCCCACACGCCATTTAAACGCCCGATTTTCAACCAATAAAGACACACGCTGCTTAAACACATTAAAGGACGACCCCTACTCGACGTAGGCGTCGAATTGTATTTTTTCATGGCCATTTTAAACGCGATACACTTGCAAAACCGCCATTTTATCTCCAAAACTGCAAACTACTAGTGACCCGTAGCTAACATTAGCAACTTTATCAACTTCTTAACCATTAAAAGCGACAAGTCGGCGTGGGTATAAAATGAATGAAACGCACCTTGGCTGTAACCTCTGCAGTTGCGGTGGTGTCAACGGCTGTATCGGCCATGTCTACTTTGACGGCGAGTAGAGTGAATTTGATTGTTTAATTCCTGTTTTTGGCTTTTTGTCGTCGTCGTCGCGGATACTAGTCCAGTGACGCCGAGAGAGAAATGATGTCTGCCCGTCTCCGCTTTTTTTCTGTGGGAGCCGCTTGAAAACCACTCTCGTTGGAGGCAGAAGCTCAACTCGGCGCTCGATTGGCCGGTAGCGATGCGTCTGGCGTCTGATTGGAGGAGTGCCACGTCAGTTCTACAATAAGCACCCGCCTTCTACGTCTTCTCATTGTTGATTGGTTAGCGGTTTTAAAGCACCGCTTTGCTATGATTTTTTTTCGTTATTCTGGTGGTTTTAATTCAAACAATAGATGGAAGTTGTTAAAGTTGCCGTCGATCTATTGATTGAGCGAACTTTTCATTGTTTAAAAGTTTTATAAAAGGCAGGATAAAGATGAGCTTGTGAAACACGTGGCCAAGCAGACATTTTTTTGTATTCACTTTTTTCTTCTTCCTGCTAGCACGCTCTGTAGAGATTGGTGTCAAATTACACTTAAGGAGGAACTATGTAATGTAAAAAAGAAAGGTTTGAATCGGTTGAACATTTCTGAATTTCTACATTAAATTGAGATTTTTTTTCTCCCTTTGGAAATGTGTAATTCTTTACAACTATTTCTGGATAAATAAATAAAAAAACGTAATAATGGTTTGGATTGCTGGGGAAAACAATCTAAATTAAGCTCAAACTGTGATTTAAGTTATTCCATTGTATTTCTGTTTATAGATTGTATGAAATGTCCAATACAAAAAAAGTTTTAATAAAGCAGAATAGGGGAAAATTTGTGAAACATGCCCTTCCTTCAATGGTAGTCATCTGTGGGGTTTGGTGTCAAATTACCTTTAAGGTGGAGGAACAATGTTAAAGGAGAATAGTCGCACTAGTTGGCTGTGAAAGGCCTACATTTAGATTTGAAATTGTGATTTAAAAAACATTTGTCAATTAATTCAAATAATGGATGCAAGTTGTTAACATTGTGGTGCCTTCTATCAATAGATTGTTCTAATTTGAACAAAAGGAAATGGTTGTGAAGCTTTAAATCCTTTTTTAATGTTAGCAATGTGTCTGTGGAGATTGGTGTCAAATTACACCGAAGGGAAAAAAAAATGTTAAGTAGCTTAACATGTGGAATGTTTTGAATTAGTTGAGAGATTGTGAATTTGAGGTGAATTTGTTGAATGTCTCATGAAAAATGTGGATGTTTTTCATTAAAAGTAGATTTTTTTTTGTTAGAATGCTCTGAATTTGTTGAGAAACTGATTAAAAACAATTCAAATTGGTAAAATGAGCATATATCAATAGACTATATTAACTTTGGAAAAGTAAAAAAAAAAGGGGTGGAATGCGCACATTTGTTTTTTTCTCATATTTCTATTTAAATGTTAGCGCTCTTCCTCTGTGGAGATTGGTGTCAAATTACGTAGCGTGAAGGATTAAGTCAAGATGTGAAAACCATGCCTGTGACGGCTGACTAGTGATTACTCCTTTTTAAATTTCACTCATCTCATACAACCCATCTGTACAATAATCACCACTAAAAGCTGCGTAACGATGACAAACTGCAGTTGAAAATGCACAAGTGTACCAAAATGTGTTAATTTGCACGACTTATTTGTTCCTTGTGAGTTAGCCATAGCCATTGATAGTAACATTTCCAAATAGTATGTTGCCAACTCAAATGTTTCATTCACCATGCATTTTTGAGATGGGCATGAAATGTTAATTTTTTGCATTTTGGACCTGTTGCAACAGGAAAAAGAAAATGCAAATTTGAAGCAAATTGCTCTGCTGCAAGTACTTATGCAAAATGAATGATTTTGCAATTTAGTGTAAATCTAACCTGTTTCTTTTCTTTTTTTTTTTTTTTTTACTTTCTTTTTTTTGTGACAATTTACCGTCAGTGAAAACATTATGAAACAAACAGCCTTCTTCCTGTTAATGACTAAGCCTTATAACTCGACTGGCCTGTTTTTTTCCCCGTCCTTAACTTTACTTCCGTTTGTCTTCAACTGGCTCATCCAACTGTTAAACCAAAGGAAGTGACAACAGGCGCCCGCACGGCCTCACGCGCCCGTCGCTTCACATGAGGCCTTGCGCGCCGAAGGCTTTTCACTTTGACATACCAAGCGGAACAAATAGTTTTCATAGCAGATGCGACTCTGTAAATGTTAATGCCATGTCACCTGTAATTATTTTCCACAGGTTAAAAAAAACAAAACATCTACCATTTTTTTGCTAGGCGTTATTCAGCTCAGGCCTCTTTCACGCTGCCTGTAAAATGCGGCCTTTTCTGTGTTGCAGCTCTGTAGAAACAGCACTGACGCTGAAAGGAAGCAGACCCAGCTTCAGTGGTTGTATCCGAAGACTCTTTTACACAAACATCTAGAAAAATTGTCAGTAATCGAGGCAAGTATCTGTCTTTGCCTTTTTCACAGCGCTGAGCGGGATATTGACGCAACAGCGCGATCTTACGAAGAAGAGCCTACGAGCTCACTCGGTTGGTAGCTGCAGATTTTGAGGAGATTGGGTTGCTTTTATCCGCTGGTTAATTATTTTGGCCCAACAGATCGGGTTGAGAATTGTTTTTAAGTGAGCTGAAGCTGGTCGCTATTTGTCACTTTTTGGGAGGGCTGAAATTGAAGTAAATTTAAAGGAACATTGTAAGATAAGATGTTGGTGGTGGCTGAATGGCTCAGTGGGTAACACCGTTGACCTCGGACACAGGGATGGGGATCAAACCCCTGTCAGTCTATGGGAAATGGGTGGGTTGTGTCAGGAAAGGCATCTGTAAAAGGTGTGCCAAACGTATCATGGGAGTGACTTGCTGAGGGGAAAGTTGCTTGATTGGATATAAAATTAGTATTATTTTTAACCACAGATATACTGATAACCTGGTAACCCATTTCTTGGTCGCTTTAACTAATCAGTATGGGTAGTTTTTAGCCCTTGTTGGATCAAAATCTTGACACCCCCCCGCTGGGTATAAATAACCTAGCATTGGCTCAGTCCCTTTGGACCCTGGGAAGAGTTAGTTAAAATCACCCAATTTGGGTTACTTTTAAGCCAACAGTTTTAAGAGTGAAGTTATTCTCACGAACTAACCCTGGTATGCGTAATATGTAGCAAAAGGCTTGAAAAGGACTTCCAAAAAAAGCCCTCAAAACTTATCTTTGTGACACAAGATTTTCTGTAATCAACCAAAACCATTTAAAAAAATGTATTTATTTATTATTATTATTTTTATGTGTTTCTTTTTTATATTACTTATTGTATTTTATTGACTGTTTAAAAAAAAAAAGGTTGCTTTTACTATATTTTATTTTTAAGACGGTGTGCGGATCTCAATGTGCATCGCTTTGGAAACGCTTGTTTGTAAAATGTGCTATAAAAATAAAGTGGATTGGATTGGATCAAAATTGAGTGGCTGTAAACTGGGCAACAAACACATTTTTGTGTGTCTTTGTTTCCCATTTCCCCAAGATAGGAATGTGCTCATTGGAAAGAAAAAAGTGCAGGGCTTCCACTAATTGCATCAACTACATTCATTTAGTTGTATTTTATTATACTGCTTTATTACCAAACCTACTGTTTTCAGAATTCCCTCTCACACTGCTTCTGATACAACCCCAGCAGCCGGAAAATCCACAAGTTGACTTCAAAACGCCATTCCATGTTGATACCTTATACACAGATCACAGACACAGGGGTGGGGGGTCATTAAAAACTGCCTTTGGACGTCAACAATTCATTTCAGTGCAAAAGGCCCGGGGAAATGAACGTCTGGTGTTTAACTTCACGCCCAAGTTCCAATATTGCAAAATTCCCATATACTGTACATCGGAATTGTTAAGCTCTAACACCACTTCCTAATTGTTTTTCATCCCCCTATGGTGTCATTTCAGGTTATACAAAACAGGGGTGTGTAAAAAAAAAGGATTTAAATGTCAACTTTAAGAGGCAGTGCAAAAGCGCGAGAGACATAACAGAGGCAGGATGACACGTGTCATAGCAGATGCTGGTCTGGACATCAGGCATCATCTGATTGCGCGATGCCGTGTCACTGTTTAAAATATTCGCCGGGTTCAGAGTTTTATGTTGCAAATTTCGCAAGATGTCTGTTTAAAAGAGGCTTAAGTTCATGCAGTTGACTGCAGCATATTAAATTACATTACTGTAGTCTTACATTCCAAATATATTTGTTTCAAAATGTTTTTAACTCAGCCCAAGCGGGATATCTTGTCACAAGCGTCTAATTTTAGCTCGTCTCCTGGGATCCTCACCGCCGTTTTTTTTCTTTTCTTTTTTTTTTTTAAATCGCCTCCTCCTCCCCGCTGCTGCTGCAACCACAGATTTCAAGGAAGCCTTCTGGGCCATAAGCCTATTTAGTGACTCACCTCACATTCAGAAATATAATTACGAAAACTAATTACATGCAGAGTTCAAAGGCGTGTGCGCCTGGCAGGACCTCTTTCGTCACCGAGTCAGTTGGATTGCTCGCTTGTACACAAGAAAGAACATGAATCTTTTTATTATTATGAAACAATTTGACTAGTAATCTGAAGGCCGTTATTCATTTATGAAAAAATATGATGCAACTATGTAAAAAATTACAGTAGTCCTCGGCCCCAATACACAACATTTTGAGGTTACCACCATACTTACTGTTTACATTTGATTGTTTTTCGGCCTAGAAATGTTTTTCGTACAAATACAATATTTACTGGAATTCTGACTTTACAACTGCACTGACATAATTAAATGACTGGCGCACTGTGACGTGTCAAAATTTGCGTTACATCAATAGGTATGGAAGTCCATCTTAAACTGTACATTTAGTTAAAACGCACAATTATTTATATCCTGGCAAAATGTTTAGATAAAATGCATGATTATTTGAAATAAGTGAGTATGGCAGGAAATGGCCCAAGAAATTGTGTTTTTACGTTTTGTAAAAAATGTTGTATATCAAAATTATTTATAATCTCTCTCAAGACATTCATATCCAGCATTTTACAGTCTGGTTCAGAAGCCAGAAGAAACCTAATTGAACATATAACAATTAATTGAAAATTTTTGGCTTTACTTTGTATGTCTCTTCATAAATTTTGAGGTTACGAACAGGACGCACTGTACGTTAGCCCCTATCCCACTGAACTACGAACGTTGTCGAATATTGCGAATGTTGAACTCGGCAACATTCGCACATTTTGAGATTGTCGTCTGTGACATTACCGACATATTGCGAAATAATTGCGACATATTTGCGACGATTTCCCACGTCTTTGCGACCTTTGAGACAACACGCACATTTTGTGAAACTTGATGACGGCGACAAATTGCAACACGGTTTTGTATTTATGGCCTAGAAGTGTTTTTATATAAACACTGTAATTTTCACTTAACAGCAGTACTGCATTAGTGCAAGTATCGACTACACCAAATTCCGACTTATGTACAACATATTTGAGTTATGTTGTTGAACTGAACTTTGTTGGACACCTGCACATGAAATTAGCTCGCTATGTCTATCATGAGTGGACCCACAAAAAAGTCTCAAGAAACTAGGCCTGAAATAAAAAGACACAGAAAGTCTGCCATTTTGGTTTGAAACGCCCATTTTTCAGTCATCTTGGCCATTTCCATGAATGATCCCTACAAAATTTGACCCTATAACATAACTCCACACGGTCTGAACTTGACCAAACGCAAAAATAAACTGAGGACCCCCTGTATCTGTGACAAGCACGTGCAGTTCATCTGAGGTTTTATTTGGGCTGTATCTTACCCAGGCCTGATGTAAAGCCTCTGAAAAGTCGTATTGATGATAATACTGCCTCTGCAAGATCTAAACCTTTTAGGAAAGTGCCGATTGCATCGCTTCTAATGGCCTGAGTGCCTACGATAGAGACATGGGAGTAACTCAGGGATGGCAGAAGGCATTACTCACGCTCCACTCTGGAAGAGTGGAAAGTGGGCACCAATAGAATCAGGCGGGTGAGTGGAGGTTGGGGATGGAGGGGGTAAATTGTGAGATAATTTCCTCTCCTCCTCATTTGCCTACCGCAACTTGTTTCCATCCGTGTTTGTGCAACTCAATGGAGGGCCTGTGTGCAGCCTGTGTGCAGGTAGCCAAAAAAGAAAGCAAAATACTTGCAATTGTGCAAACTGTTCAGCTTTAAACCACTTTTTCCAGTTGCACGAGAGAGAGAGAGGGGGGGGGGGGTCATATGGCAAGAGGCGAAAGGAATCATTCACAAAAGACAGGCCTCTCTGTGTTTTGGAAGTGTGGAAATATTATTTCAAGACCCCCAACTGTTTACCCATATCATGACATGATACAGGATGGCAAGTAGTTTTAAAACGCCTTCATTTTGCCTCCATTTTTTGAGGACAAAAGGCCTGACCTGACTTGTGGAATGTCAGTGCTCCGAGCAAACTGGGGGCCCTTCAAAGAGCAAGGGTCAGGATTAGGGTTGGGGGGAAGGGCAGGTGGGGCTTGATAATTGGAGGAATTGGTGGCTACAATCTGAGCTCTTTTGTTTTGGACAGTAGGGGTCCCGCATGGTCTAGCGGCCTTTCTCCTGTTGTCAGGCGAGTCCTGCGGTGCTCGAGGGACAACATTAAGTTGACTTCTCACTGGGAAAACGATGGGATTGATTGATAAGTGTATTACTATAATGATGTCGAAAGACAATATTTTATTTGAATATCTGCATAGAACAAACAAAACAAATGATTATAGTCACAATAAACAATAGAGAAATACATTCAATAGGTTTAATATTGGGTTGAGATTGGCATCAAAATCAATACTTAAACTATAGTATTGTTAAGCACAGTGTGAGTTTTTAGGGTTTATCCCAATAATAATAATAATAATAATAATAAAAGATTAGGGTTATATACCACATACGAGAGTGAGAGCGCTTAATCTTTACGGTGCCTTCATGCAATGACGAATTTGCAAATATTTCGCACTTAAGCGTTGCCTTTCTATCGAATGTATTTGCTTGAATTTGGGTAAACGTCGGAAAAAACCTCTAGGGCAAGTTCAACTCACTGGAAAAAAACAAAATGGCCTTAAAACGTCCCCTTCAAACCAAAATGGCAGACTTTCTGTTTATTTAAACACGGATGTTTGAAATATTTTTATGGGTCTACTCATGACAGACATACCTATGAATTTAATATCGCTAACTAAGTGAAAGTAGCTTTAGAGGATGAAGTTTGAAAAATTCTGGGCTGCTCAACTGACGGCAGGATTAAACAAGCCTGAAGAATTTAGCGAGTTTGTGTAATTATTTTACTTGTCTTGTACAGTGGTTAGCTGTGGTTTAAAATAATAAAGAAAGTTGCAACGTGTGAGCAACACCATCATTTGTCAACTCAAGTATGTTTTTAAGTTTTTAAGAAAACACATGCTTGTAAACCAAATCTAGTGTGGCTCAGGAGACGATGTCTACATTCCCCAGGCGTGTGTGGCTCTTGTTGGTTGGCTTGCCTTTTAAACGTTGCTTCCAAGGATTAATGCTTTGATGGGGCTTTGCAAACTGCTGGAGTGTGTGTGCTTGGAAATGCTCCAAGAATTTGAAAAGGATTTAAGATGTGTTTGCTATCGACTTAAAAAGACTTTTGGAAAAAATGTGGTTATAGCTTAGCTTGGAGAGTTAAGGAGGAATTAATAAATTGTCTGGCTTGAATACCTGACTATTATAAGGACAATTGCAGTTAATAGAGCTGTTGATTTCTGTTTATAACTTGGTTGCTAGTAAACCTAAATGGAAAACAGAAGGGTAACTGCTTTTTCTTTGGCTTTTTTTGTGATACCGCCACAAAAGGACATCCCTACATTTTTGTGAGCATCTAAAAGATAGTTTTATTTTATTTATTATTATTATTATAATTATTATTTATTAATATGTATTTTATATATATATATATATATATAATTTATTTATTTATTATTTAATATTTATTTATTAGAAAGTTTTATTTTTGTTCTTTGTTGGGTGTTTTTGTGGCATCAGGTTCCTTGGAATAACAGAGGAAATCCTGAGAACCTTCCTCTTGCTCTTTGTAGGATGAGGTAAAGCACCAAGGAACAAGCAATACTATTACTTGGACAAGTTTGTAGACTGTTACCATGGCAACACTCCCAAAACAGCTATAAACCAAGAAGTCACCTATGAATTCCTGCCATGGCGCATGTCCATAAAATGTCTTACTGTATGTTGCTGGTTGTCCTATAGTGAAGAATAAAAAATAAAAAAGTTGCAGTGTAATATGTCTTTCTCCTCTGTGAACTACTTGAGATGAGCGCCAACCACCTTCTTCACCTCTTAGCTCCACCCTCCCGGTGACTGCGTGTAAGTGGAAATTTCCAGTAATTCCAAGAGCATGATGAGAAGCACTCCTCCCCCTAGTCTCCTCCTCCTTCCCCAATTTTCCCGCCTTTCAGCTTTACCTGCCCCCAGACCTCATGGCCCTTCACACTTGCAGCCATGTTGGAACGACTTCATGCCGACACCAAACATGAGATCCTAAGTTTCATTTCAAATGTACGAACCCATGTTTAGTGCCTTTAAACAACTGGGCTCTGTTGACACTCCTGAGAATATGGAGTTTCCTGTGATACTGTGAATAATTCAAGAGGTTCGACTACTTCAACATTAGTGATGAACAATCGTTTGTTTGGCATGGTACAGCAGATGGTGCATTTGCATTGTGTGTGTTCCTCTAGTGGATTGGACGGACTGGTTGTCGCGCTTCCACAAAGGAAAATGAAGAAGAGAATCAAAAATTGTAGCAAATATGTCAAATTGAGTAGTTTTGAGTGTGGAAAACAGCATGACATAGATTAAGAGTCTTTTGGCAAAAGTTGAAGAGAAATTTTGAAATATCACTTACAGTATGTAGCGTACATCAAGGCTCAGCAACCTTTTGAAACTGAAAGCTACCTCTTTAGTACTGATTAATGTAAAAGTTTGAGAAACATTTCTGAAATAACAAATTTGCTCAAAATACCTTTAATTGTATATCAACCATAACCCCATTTATGTGAAGACACTGATCCTGTTAATGATTTCTCATGCTGATTAACAATGATTCACCTAGGTAGGAAAAAGATAAACACTATCTTTCTAATCCTCTTAAAGTTATACATTTTCAAATGATAACTTTGACAACATTCTTAAGGAATCTCCCATCACTGGTGAGGTATTTTTAGAACACACACGTGGCTGCGGGCTATTCATGTAGTCTATGGGGGCTGCCTTGAGCCCCCTCAAAAAGTTTGGACAACTTTTGCGCACTCACTTCTGCAAGAGGTTCGAGCATTCACCTCATGCAACACTGCAACAAGAGCAAGTAAGCGTGCCTTGGCTGTGCTGTACAAAAAAAAACTTCAAATAAAGACGAGAGGCAGCTGGAAAGGAAAACTTCAGCGTGTGCGCTCATGGCATGAGGCGCGCTGACCTTAGCTCCATTGTGCAGCTCCAACAAAGCGCCATCTGCACAGCAACCACGGCGAGGGAGTCGCACACATGGGACAGAGGCAAGGGGGGAAGGGTCATGGGCGGATTTTAGAATTGAAAACCCACAACAACAACAAAAACATGAATAGAAGCTAGAAGTTATCAGAAAACAAGGGCATGACTCTTTCTCCTCTGTCAGCTAAGTGGCAGACAAGAGCGCTCCAGGCCTAATCACTCAAGTGCATATTTCCTGTTTGCAGCGTGATACAAAGAGGTCAAACCGAAGCCAAGTATTACGCTACAAGGGTAAGGTTTTTGTTGAAACAACTGTTCCGCATGCGCGCCGCTATCATGTTCGATTGCGCTGAACACAAAGACAAAATGGTGCCCGGGATATCTGCAAAGATCTCCAAATGTTTCACAGGTAAAAAAAAGACGACAGTCGGGATTGCTTAGCAACAGCGGGAAGAAGAAAAGCAATACATGAGGGAGAAACCCGCCGTGCTGCCACCCAGCGGCCAACATTTGGCACGTTGCAGAATAATTTATAGAAAAAGACAGAGATGCAGAGCACGATATTTGCATAGATAAAGATTGACTTGATTGGGGGGAGGGAGGTGGGAGGCGAGGGGACGTTTGAAAATGTTTTTCCGGCCATCTGATAGGCTGGGAAATGCGCTCATGGCGCGCGGTTGCCTAGCAACATCCCTGAGATGTGGGTGAGAGGGGAGAAGGGAGGGTGGGAGTGTTGGTGGCGGCGGTGGCAGTAGCAACGGGGGGTTGCGCAGGGGTTGTGTTATACATACGTCAAGGGGAGGGAAGGGTTCTGGGTGCGGGCTGAGGAAACTACCTGGCAACATTCCCAAATAAACAAACAGGAGGAGGGCAGCAAGGGAGACCGACCAGGAAGTTTTTTTTTTCCCTTCAGTCTAGGAGGCAACGGTGTATTTTCCCTCCCCAAGAGCAAGACGCTGCTGAAAGATGCATAGAGGTCATGCAAGGACGCTCAGAAGGTGACTTCAATGTCAAGCGTCTCCACAGAAGAAAAGTGAAAAATCCAGACAATCAAGCCAATCAAGGTGTGCAAATAGGAAGTTGCTGAGCAAGAGGAGAGGATAGTGTGTGACTGTGGACAGGACTGCGAGGGGTGGGGTGGAGATTTCACAACTCCCGCTATAGGTAGAGCCTGCAGGAGGAGGTGGGACGAGGCGGGCATTGAGGGCTCTTTGTCAGGAGCAGGAAATGAGGCTTGTGTTGCGATTAAAAAGGGAGGGTTTCTATGGAGATGCAGGGCCGTGTGCAGGGAGGACGAGGCGGAGGAGGGGTTGGCGGCGAGAGTAGAATTTCAAAGACGGCAGCCTTTCCTCCAGCATGTTTCCCTGCTCACTGTTTCCACGGCGCCCCCTTTTATCTGCTGTAATCTGTTTAGGCAGAGGCTGTAAGTGGGTTTATTTTAAATAAACTCAACAAGCCATCGCTCGACCAGTCGCCAATGTTAGGAGGAATAGTTACACATCCTAAAAAAAATAAAATAAATCTTTAAAGCAACACGAGCTCCAGTCGATTACATCAGATTGAGCCATTTGCATGCGCTCTCGTTTGAAGTATTTGGGGACAGTATTTCAGTGATATTGCCACATTGGATTTAAAATTTTAAAAAGTGTAGACTTCTAGCTTTTGTTTAACCCTTAAGTGATCTTATGGACAATGTGTGCCACTAAGTTGTGTATTTTCAAGACATTTTACCCAAGCATGATGCTAAACTAGAGGGTGCTATAGCCACCGTTGGATAGTTCTCCCAAAAAGTTGCTTCAAGCCGTTTATTTTAAATCCCAGTGGAAGTCAAACTAAGCAGGAAACAAAATAAGAATTATGTCTTGTGTATTTAAAACAACCACGTGTCTTAAATATTAGTCAAGTCCCTTTAGCTTCATGCTAACAAGCAATGCAAAATACCATTGATGGGCTAATGAATAGAATTGGTGACACGATGATAAGGATTTAATTTTTTTAGGCCAATTACATATTCTACATTCTCTTTGATTATGCAATTACTTTATGCTTTTATAAAGTACAATATAAAATGCCCTTAATAACAAAAGTTGTTATTTTTTTTATGGGGGGGGGGGGCGGGGGGGGGTGAATGGATCAGTGTAATTTTCCATTAATTTCAAAGAGTAAAGATGATTTGAAATTCAAATGTTGCGTGGTCACAAAATGAATTAAAGTCATATCTCAAGGTGCCACTGTATTCCTCCTTGCACTGTAAATGTCTTTATGAATGGTTGTGTTTGTTACATTTAACAACTATTTCCTTAGGGCAACATGGTCAAATAATGGTTAATCAGTCTGTGGTTAATAATGGTTTCTCCCGCATTCCTAAAACATGCAGATTGGATTAATTAAAAAAAAATCAAAATTGTCCAAAGGTGTGAATGTGAATAGTTTTTCTGTCTATGTGCCCTGTGATGGGATAGACTACAGCCCCCCGCAACTGTGAACAGGATAAGCGGAAATGAAAGATAGATATATATATATTTTTATGTTTACAATAGTAATTGTAGAAACAGTTTCTCTTAATTCAGCATCAAATGGAAAAGCGACAAAGAAATCAACAAGTAGTGAAAAATGTCCAATTGAAAACTCAATTTTGATCCCACATTTAAACTTGCACCCCCCCCCCCCCCATTCAAAGCAAGCTGCAACATTTCACACATTTGACTGTTTTCTACGAGTGTCTTACTAATGAAATTATAAGTTTGAGTTGTTGTTTTTGTTGTTGTTGGATAATGGATGTGTACATAAAAATAAAGAGTAATATTATAGTAATTATGTGTGTCTTTCACATTCAACTTCAGAAGTCTTTTCTCTTTGAAATCTACACTCGGTTACAAACACATTTCTCATCCAAACATTAAACGTGATGATTACAACCGAGAGTTGACATTTCAATCACATTTTGATTGTTTTGCTTCCTTTACAAATAGTCATTTTCCAAATACTTCAGAGTTGTATGCGACCTTTAAATACCAAATATAGTAACAGGCTTTGTGAATTGTTTCATAGTGCCAATGGTACAAATATAGCATGCTAAAATAAATCACCGTCTTGACTTTTTCAGGAAGCTGCTATTTAGATAAGATGATATTTCCAATTGTACAATAAATGACCAAAATAGAGATCTCTCATTCTGAGGATGGACATAAAAACAATGTATTGACTCACATGTATACTACAATGCACAAAAACATATGCTATGGTTACTGAACATACTGTACATACGCGCGTTTTGAAAGCATGCCCCAAAAGGATTTCAGGGATGTACAGCAGCTTGACAAAAATAAAGAAAAAGTATGTTTTCAAACCTGCTAAAGTTCAGCGACATTAAATGCAAACTAGTATTTCTAGTATATTTTTAGACTACTGTATTACTACTGTTAATCTTCCAATTGTTCAAATTGTGAGGCACTCCCCGGTAGGACTTGAGGGAAGGTGCAGCAAGCAGCTTGACGAAAATAAAGAAAATGCAGATTTACATACAATACTGAGACTGTAACGTTATTATTATATTTATGTACCAAAAACAAAGTGGTCAAAATCAACGGTTGTAGTGGAGATCCTTTGTTTATAGCTATTAAGTCAAGCAAATCAAGCCCACCTCACTGCTATGCTGCAGCTGATTTCCACAGACTGATCCCCTGGAGGGGTGGAACTGCACATTTTGTTTATTCTAAGTTTGATTAAAGGGACATATAGTGAGTAAATAAAGCCAAAGCTAAAAGAACTTCAAAAGCCTTGGAGGTTGCAAAATCGTCACACCATGTTGAGAATACCAAAAATCCAAATCTCAGCATGCCAATTAGAATGACAAAAGCTTTTTGCTGCCCCCAACCTTTGTGTTGGGGCATAGCAGCCAGTATCACGCAGTGACACAGCGCACTTTAACAGTGTGGTCCAAAACCAGATGGCCGTTAACACATAAAAAGCACAGCTGGTTACTGTAGTGCCTCTTTATAGCTCCAAAACTAATAAGATACAAAAAAATAAAAATTGCATGAGCGATTAGAATGGACCATTACCAAAAACCTTGTCATAAAAAATGTGAGAAAATTATACTTTGAATTAATACACTACTCACAAAAAAACTTAGGGGTAGTGGGACTATCAGGTGAAATTTCAGGATGAAGCTAAAATGCACTATAACCTATACATTTGACCTACTCTAAACTTGAATAGTGTTCAATGTTTCAGGACTTTAGCACAACTTGCTGTTCTCTAACAAGGAGCTAAACGGCAAAATTCACAACAGGTTCTGGATGCATGAAGATTTTCAAGGATGTCGACTTGTATGCCTTTCTGTGACCCTTCTGGTCTCTCTTTATTTCTGATGCAACTTGAGTTCATTATGAAATTTCACCCGCAAGCATTTTTTTTTGCGTGAGTAGTGTATATGTATAATCTACATTTGAAATGACCTGCTTATTTTAGACCTTGCATATGGATCTACCGCTCAGCTTTGCGCCATCACTGTTTCCTCTAGAACACGTGGGCTCATTTTGAAGCTTTTTGTTGACAACTTCAAGCCTGAATTCTCTCTTTGCATAACCTGTAAGGAGAAAGGAAGATCATCACACACAACATAAACGGTTACTAAGTAACATAGACTATAAATATTTATATTTTTTCTGACTCACCCCTTCCAATATTCTTCTGCGGAGTTCCCCCTGGGAGAGAGGCCGCTCTTCCTCATCTGCGACAAGCAAGTTGTCCGCGTCATAGTCCACACTAAGGAGATCAGAGAACACACCCGTCAGCACAAAGCCTTAAAGTCGTAACTGTAACTGTACTGCACAAAAAAAAGAGGGGGGGGGGGTGAAAGGGGGAAAAAGCTGAAACCTCTGGACTGCAGATTGAATCCTCTCAGGGTTTTGGCCAAAAATAAATTTGGGCAGATCAGATGGGTTGTAGTCCTTGCCAATTTCCTGTAATTGTGAATCAAACTATAGTTATACTTAGCAAGTGCACACAGTGGAATTTGTTTTTGTGAAAAAGGGTGGAGTGTAAAACACTTACACAATAGGAAAAATACAGTACTTTCTCTTAACGGTTAATTCAATTTTTTTTCATCCAATGGTAATGTTTTATTTCACAGGGAACACAAGTTTTTTGTAATTCGTAAAAAATGTATTACTACTTCTCGGCCATATATTGCAAAAGTCAAGTATACTATAATAGTAATAATATAGTATAGTGGTACATTTGTCTGGCTTCTGTGCAGGCTCAGTTCCCACTGAGTGACAATGTGAATTTGAGTCAAGTTATTATCTGTCTTGCTGTGTGACTGACTGCTGACCAATCCAAAGTATATTCTGCCTTTTGCCCAACGTCAGCTAGGATAGGCTTCCTGTGACCCTGAAAAGGATAAGCTGTATAGAAAATGGTTGGATGACAATAATATTATTATTATTATTTTATGCTAATATATATATATATATATATTTTTTAATTTCAACTATTAAAAAAAAAATTAAACTATGTTTGTACAGAATTGTCTTTTTCCCTTTTCTATAAAATATAATAGTTTGGTGCTGTCAGTTGTTGCTAGGCAGAGTTTCTAGGGCTTCTAACTCCCCAAAGGCTTATTAAAAAAACTTGCATATACAAGTCACGGCCTTGGCTGTTTAAATGACAAATTATGTTTGTTTTTTTAACACAAATTAATTTCACACATTAGTTACCTTGTTATCGAGGAAAGATTGTACTGTGAGGAGCTGGTTGGTCTTCTGCTCCACCAAACCCAAGTAGGGCATAATATTGTTGTCACAGATGGAGTCCTCCATGTCACACTCCATTTTAGAGACGATACTGCTCACTCCTGTGAGAGTAGAACAATACTCCTTCCTATTCTGAATTATGTACGTGAATACTCATTGGCCATGCTATTAGGTACAGTACATGCAGGTTCACATTTATGGTATTGCTCAACGTATTTGTGTGATGATGACTAAGTGCAAGCCCGACCTGTTTTAACCTCTTCTAGGACTTGGCTTAAGATGGCGGCACGATTTTCAAAATCCTCAGTTTGCAACTCGGTGTCCTTATGCTGTGCATCCACATCTCTCAGCGAAGCGCAATGGTCATCCTCTTGTCGCAAACCTCTCACTTGAAAGTGCTCCATCTCTTCCCGGATCTACAGTATATTATACACACATTGGGTTATATGGAGAAACACACATAGTGTGGTTAGGGTGTGTTCATGTTTGAAGATAACTCACTTGTCTGATTTGATCCCGCAGAACCTCAGCTTCGTTGTTCTGCTCATTCACAAAATTGAAAAGCGCAAAGTTACGGTCTTCAGCTGCACAGAGAAACAGCAAAACACCAATGAGACAATACACAGAAGTTGTTTTACACTTTACTACGCAATTTGGCAAAATCCACTACACAAGCTGTATCAACATTCAAATATAACCACAGTAGTACAAACAGCTGTCGTAATAATGCAGTACATTTCTATACTAGTGCAAACAATGAAAAAAAGAAAAAAGAAAAACGAAAGAAAAAAAAAACAGGAAACTAATGTATTACATTACATAAGCTTAAAAAGAACTTTAGTAATATTTAAAAAATACTAATATTTTTTGTAATATATTTATTTCAAAATAAAACCCATTTAATTTTAAACTTTAAACCATAACATGACTGTATTTATTATATTATAAGTAATGTTTTCAATATTTGAACAATCTATTAATAAAAATAAATTCAAAATTGTAACAAAAAAATTATAATAATAAAAAAAAAACTTAAATGTTAAATATTTCTTTAAAAAAAAAAAGTATGTTATGTATAACTTTAGCCAATGAAAATCATTGTATTACATTGCAAAAATAAAAAAAGAGATATGATTTCAAAATATTGAAGAAATACAATATTAGAATTAATAAATGCAACTAATTTTAAAATATATAATAGATAAATTATTTAATTAATAATTAATTTATTTTTTTATATTTAGTTTTCCTTATATTTAATCATAACTTAATAATTAATTTAAAAACAATAACTAATTAAATTAATAACTTGTTCCATTGTTATCATACTCTATCTGCGTTGACAGACTGGAAGAATTTATGGTTCCACTACCCCCTTTTTAGTGAGACGTGGCATCCATTCAAGTCGAAGGCTCGAAACTACCAAATACGGCTGCCCTCGAGAGGGCTACTAACATGCTTCCATTTAGCTCTAAATGGTGTAGTAGAAGCTGACGTCGGACATACCCTGGATGAAATTGCTGACCAGCAATTCAGGGTCGGCCTCTCCTGTCACAGACTGAATCCTCTGGAAAAACGCCTCCAAGTCATCTGGCAACTCCTCACTCGAGTCTTTACGCCCCTGCTCCTTCAAACCTGACAGTTGGTTGATGCAAAAAAAAAAAAAAAAAAGTTTGATTAGAAGACACAACGAGGGAGAGTGATAGGCAAACAAATCAGAACACAGCAATGTTCCAAATAGTGTCTCTAACCAGGCTCTGTCCCATCTTGGCCCATCTTCTCGTTGTATTTGATAGTGATAAAGTCTTTGAGGCCGCACTCATGCGAAATAACCCTCTCCAGCTCTCTCATCTCTGTGTTGTACTGGGCAAGGTCCTTCTCCCCTTTCTCTCGCATCATCACCAACTTGGACTGGGCCTCCACCCTAAATGCACAAAATATGACCACGTCTGTCACACTATGCACGTTTGTTATGGGTAGTTACAAATAAGGGTTGAGTTGGTGTCAACTTTATTTTTGTCCTTCACAGGCAGTGGCCATTTTGCCACTTGTTGTCGGCTGAAAATTAAATCAGTGTTGTTCAGGGCTCAGGTAACAAGCAATCACGGCACACCTGTTTTCTGAAACTAAGAAAGGCTTCCAAATCAACTTTTTTCAAGAAAGTTGGTGTGGCTTGCCAGGCTAGCATTTTCACCTGACACCAGCAAAATGTTTCTGATGGGTGGATATTATAATGATACAAATTTTAAAAATCAGTTCTAAAATTTGAACATTTGTCCAAACTCTAAATTATAACAGTTTTTTTTTGCATAGCCTATAGGCATACTTTATCTATCAAAGAGTGTATACTGCATTTTAAAGCTTGTACCTTGCATCGTGGGCTGCAGTCGACAAACTGATTGCTTCACCAATCTTCTTCCTGACATCTTGGAGCTCCTACAGAAAGCAACCAATCACAAACAAGAGCCAATGAATATGGTGTTTTATTTAACACTCGTGTTGCTAGGATGCCACAGGCCTAGGAAATATGCTGAGATGCTCACCTGGACCAGCCTGTCATGTAGCCGTTGGAAACGAACGCGCTCAATATGAAGGGTCTGCAGCTCCTCTCGGAGGCGGCTGTTCTTGGTCAGCTGTTCATTGAATCGGGTTAAGGCCTGGGGAGACACATCCGGGTCAGTCCTTTTTATGCTAATATGTGAAGCTACAAAGCAAAAGATGAGCTTTGATATTTACTCCTTGGAGTTTGTTCTCCAGTGTGAGTATAGCCTCCTGATTCCGCCTGTGGGCAAACCTTTGGGTGCCACTTGTGCTGGCATTCCCTTTCCTTAGCTCTTTCAGCTTCAGCTCTATGTTTGAGATCTGCCCACATGACACACAAAAACACACATACCTTACAATCTCACATAAGGGAGACAATTTATGCATGGGATAGCTTTTGTAAATTTGCTGCACAGCTATGCCACAATCAATCAAAATTACATAGGCAGCTCGCAAAAATTTCACGTGAGGAGTAAGTACTCAGAAACTCAATCATTTGTATACAAGCAATTACAAGAAACATTTTCCCTAATATGTCCCATTTAAGGCGATGCCCAAACTACAGACCATTCACCTCTTTTTGCAGCTCTCTTTGATGTTGTGTTTCCTTCTCCAGGTCCTCCTCCAGGTGATCTCTCTGCTCCAGCAGCACTTGAAGGCTCTCTGCATCCTTTTTGTCTTTCTTTTGATGGGACAAGCTCTTACAAGCCCCAAGTTTATGTTGAAGCTCCTCCTGCTCGGCACGCAGCTTCTCTATCTCCTGTCTTTGATCAGAAACACAAATAGTAATTTGTATTTGGAAAAAACAACAACAATGAAAAACACTGGTGAAGCTTTCTCCTCACTGTTGTTTGCACATTTTTTGCCGGGCCTGAATGCTGTAGGCCTGCCGGTCTGCATCCATGATCCGGTACTGTCTCAGCAGCTTGGCTTTCTCTAATTCAGTTGAAAATGACACAATAGAGTCTGCACACATATTCAAAATGTATCTTGTCATGATGAACATATTAACACTCACCAGTCCCTTTTTAAGCGTAGCGACACTATCCAGTGAGGTCTAATACATGAGTTGTGTCAAAATGCATATTAAAAAAAAATAATAATAAAAGAATGACATTTTTTAAACAGCTCTTGTATTAGAGCTCATTGGGCAAGGGACTGTGACCTGAGAAATGCTCTTTTTCTTTTTATATTTAGATTATTATTTTACCTGTACCATCAGCAGGATCTACATCACTACTGTCTGAAAGGGCACTTCTGGTTGCTCTTGCCCTGGACATGTTTACAGCACTCTACAGGACATAAAGGATTGAAAACATTTACTCATTCTATTAAAACCCAGTCAGTGGCGTCGCCGTCTTAAATTGTCGTATACCTCTATGTATTTGAATTGACCGGGTGTTCATTCATGACGTTAACATTACCCATGTAAAATAAATATGGCGACTAAATACTAATTACTGTAGGTAGCCATACAACACTCGGTTAAAAGTTTCGTTAACTGTAATGGTTTCGTTTGATAATCGAATCGAATAGAAAGTAATCTTACCCGATAAAAAAAAAAGTGATAATCCAGAGTTTGCTCTCGGTAGAATTTGCCTTGAGTAGAGCAAAAACCTGAGTTGTTAGCAACTGTCGCTAAGTCACTAGAAACTTCATTTCCCGGCATGCACCGCGATAGCATCTAGCGTCGAAGTGGTAGGTAAGCTTTTGAAATATCTCGACTTTTTTTTTTACTTAGGTGTTTGTCACTTTTGACTTAGTTGCAAACCCAAGATGTATTTGATATATCTTTTAAACAATGATAGAAAACATATTAACATTCTCATTTCTCAACCAGACCAAACGAGGTTTTATTCGTGCCAAATCCACCTAGCATACATGTAATGGATATTCGTGTTGTACAAAAGTAGTAGACTACATAGGTAACTGATAAAGCAGTTTAGTCCGTACACGTTTCGTTAAGTTACAAAATGTGTCAAAACAACACGGACTATATCTGCAAGAACAGCCATAGACACAACATATTATATTAGTAATAGTTTGCCTAATACAATTTACCACATATAAATACATTTTATTATACATGTGGAATACAGTACAGTGTTGTTAATGGGCTTGCTGAGGCTGTGGGTCCTCATTAGTTGGCATTACACCTTCCAAAAAGGTGCAAAAGTACTCCAAGGTGTTGAGCTCAGGTTTCCTCAACAGTAGGTGACATTTTGGGAAATAGTAAGCTGCCACTAGTCCGAAGTTGCTAACCATATTGACGGAAATCAGAATAGTATACCTTTTCTTTTCATCCAGACCCATGTAGATGGGAATAAAGGTAACCCAAATCATGCAGTAGATTAATGTGGAAAAGGTGATGTCCCGGGCAAGGTAGTACTGATGCGGAGGTTTTGTTGCCAAGAAGGTGCACATGAATGACATAAGGGCCATTAAGACGTTGAGGCCTTGCATCAAGGCCAGTCCGACAATCGGAATCACCGGACATGACAAGAAGGCCCTGAGGAAATTTATTTCCATATGGGCCACGTGCTCCGACAACGAGGGCCCTTCTTTGATAAACCAGCCGCAGAAACCGGCCTGCACGGCACAACAGAAGATCAAAAACAGCCAGCAAGCGGGACCTCGAAGTGTCTGTAGGTGAGAGGCGGCCTTGTCCTGGAACTCTGTTATTATGAATATCTGCGTTGGAAGACAAGCAAACATAAAAAAAAAATAAAAAAAATCTGTTTCATTACATTTAATATACTTTTACGATGATGGATAATGGATGTTTAATGTTGGAGTTTCCACTGTAAAATGTAACCTATTGTCATTTCTCACCTGCAGGGAAATGGCTGTGATAACAGAGAGTGCAATCGTTTGTAAAATGGAGATGAGCGGCATCTGAAGGCGACACACCGCGTCCCCTGGCTGCCCTAGGAAGAGCGCCAGGCTTAGGCAGGCTCCCATTAGGCTGAAAAGCACCACAAAAGTCAAGGGCCCACCGGAGGCCGCCACCATGGGGGTCCGCCAGTGCTGCAGGAGCACGCCAGCCACAACGACCTGACACAGCAGCAGCAGTGCCCCGCCCAGTGCCAAATGGAGTGCAGGAGGTTTGTCCCAGGACAAAACGTCAAAGGTAGGTTCAGTGCAGTTAGTGCTCAGAGTCTGTGACCACTGGCCCCTAGGACATGGGGTGCACTGGATGTCCTCTAGTTATTGGAATGCACACCAAGGAAAGCCTCAGATATTGTTGGAAACAAATTCCTTGACATGTCAACATGAGCAACGATTATGCTTTTTTTCCTCTAACGTGGACAGTAAGCCTATATAGTGTATTATTCCTCACAAATAGTGAAAGAAAGCAATTGACCTTGAACTTTTAAATTAAATTACATTGACCATTTGCATTGCAATATTGACTAATACAGTCTGTATTGGCCCGCACATACTTTCAAGCATCTTGGACATTTAAACCCTTAGAATCATGAAGTGAGAATCATTTATCATGTTATCGTCATTAAGAAAATTACTAGAGTTGTATTTTAGCTTATTTCTTTCAAATAAATATTTAAGAGACACAAACCTTACCTTTATTGGCCTGATAAGTGCCTGGCAGACAATCAATGCAATCAAAACAGCACGAATGAAAGCCTTTGACTCTGCGGACCTGGCCTTTCCCACATGCCGCTGAACAGGTCGACTTAGGGATCTGCAAAAGTAAATGTGCATTTTTTATTTTATTCTTTTTTTTTTTCTACTCAGGACTGAATTTATGCAGATCTGAAGGGGACATTTTATGATCATTTTACTAGGGTCCCTGCAGTGTGAAATTAAACAAATAAGTAAATCTGTAGTCCTCTGTCTGGTTCTAAAAAATTGTTTGTAAGCATGACTTGGTGTTTAAGTGCAGCCTCCACCAATGAAAATACAAATGGTTGACATTTTTAAAATGCACAATATATCCCCTTCAAGTGTTTCTTTTGAATTACCTTTGAGTTTTCAGTGTGCCATTTGACAAGAGACTTGTTGATAGACAGCTCTTCATCAAAGCTTCCAACAACTACAAAATCCAGATGTGAGTCGGTCCAAATCCACTCGATCACACCGTAACCCATGTTGGGGTTTCCGCTACTGTCATACACTAAATGTTTGCCATTAATATCAAAAGACGTGTTCTGTAACACTCGTAACAACTGCAAAAGCGGAAAAAAAACAAACAAACAAATGCAAAGACATTAATTTGTGAGTAACAAAAAAACAGAATGGCCTCTAGTTAAGGTAGGTTCACCTTCCAAGGAAGAATTCTGGTCTCAGCATCCCATTTGCAGGTGGTGGAATTGCATCCCAACATGTTGTGCAATGACTGTGCAATACTGTAGATGGCGGCATACACACTAAAAGACAATCTCTTCACTGCAGCATTCATGACTAAGCTCATGTTTGCAGGTGATAAGTTCCAACATTTTGGACAGGGATCGTTGAGCTTTGGTGCGTCATAGGACTCCTCGCTCATTTTTGTAAAGAGCGCTTCCGTGTAGGCTGGTAGAAGATCCAAGGTCTGCGTTTTGTAGGTGAAGCCGATGATCGTACCGATGGTATGCATATCAGGGATGGATGTTAGGCGATTGTGAACGACCCAACTTGCGCTGGCGATCCACACGCCCTTTATTTTCCTCTTGATAACCTGTAAATAATGGCTATGAAATGAAAATATTTCTTTCTTTCTTTCTTTCTAGCTTAAAAACGGTATTTTGGTTAATATTGCGTTAGTGGAATATGAGCTAAGCAGCAAGATCCAGCCGTTTTTATCAATATCAGAAGGCGGCCATTTTGCCACTTGCTGTCGAGTGAAAATGACATCACAGTTGCTCAGGTCTCAGTTAACAACCAAGCTTGAGAAAACAGGTGAGCTGTGATTGGTCATTGCCTGAGCCCTGAGCAACTGTGATGTCGTCTTCAGGCGACAGCAAGTGGCAAAATGGCCGCCCCCCGAGATAGATAAAAATGGCTTGATTTTGCTGCACAACTCAAATTCCACAAATGTAATATTAATCAGAAAGTCATCTTTAGACTAATGAGGTCACAGATAACATATATATATATATATATAACATAACGGTCACTTCCCCTTTAAGCGCCCAACTAATTAATGAATTTGTATTTAATAGTTTAATTGCCTTTATATTCATATAATTTTGACATAAAGAACCTTCCACATATGGCAGCATCCCTCAACATTTTTTTAATTACTATAGATATGAAAAATGTAAGGAATGTTTTTGTAAGGAATTGATGATACGTCCACATGCGTTTGAATATAAATATGAAGGGGGCAGTATTTTAAAGTAACGTATGGAATATGCACACTAGCATACATTGGAGTGACTTTTTTACCATCAAGACACATGCATAAAGAAAAAAGCAGATTTTGAAAAATTATTTGTAGTTTATCATTCTGATTTGCATGATCACGAGTCTTCACTTGCCTCTTTAAAAAAGACCTCAGCTGGGTCTGGAAGAGAAAAGACCAACACCACTTTGACTTTGGTGGCCTGGATGTTGTCGACAATATTTTTGACGGCTTCTACAGGGTCAGTGTAGACTGGAATCATGCCCTGGTAGGCCACGCATGCCGACATGGTCTCGGCTTTTTTGGTGAACTCTTGCGCGCCTTGTTGTCCGTATTCCTCATCGCTTCCCACCACCGCCACCCAGTTCCATGCGAACTCCTTCAGCAGAAGCGCGATGGCGTTAACCTGCCATGTGTCACTGGGCACCGTGCGGAAGAACGACGGGTAGACACGCTTGTTGCTGAATTTGTCGCTGGTGGCACCAAAGCTGATCTGAAGTGGGAACAGTCATATGATGGCACTTTTAGTGTAAATCAACTTGATCTGAGCTGGAAGTCTATATCACAATAAAAAAAAAAAATAGGGGTGTCAAAATTAGTGTGTTAATTTTGAGTTAATTTAAAATTCCTTTAATGGCACAAATTTTTTTAACGCGTGATTAATGACCGCTTACTTGGAAAGCCTTTACTGGAGATATTCCATTCGCAATGCAACAGACACGTCCGTGTCAAAATTTTGCAGTAATAAATGTAATAATAATTCATATCTTTGTGGAGACTGGGGTCAAGTTGTATTTTACAATTATAAAAAATTTGCAGAAATTCACAAATTACTTCATTTTAAAGATTAGAGAACTTTTAATATGAAAAGACAAATGCACTGAGCTGTCACCAATGTATTACAAATGCAATTATGCCATCTAGTGGCAGATATTGACCTCAACACAAATCAATCTCACACTTGTTTTTTACCGTACAGTAAGTACATCTTTTTAATTTTAACTAAATTTTATGAATTATTATGAAATTACTGCAACAGTGACTAAAAGATGCAGCTATATTTCTAATTAGGTTAATATTTTTTCCACTTTTATGTTAAAAAGACTATGAAATTTAGAGAGAAAAATTTTACATTTTATTGTACATTTAGAAGATATAAAATTTGCAGTTAATCGCGAGTTAACTATTGAAGTCATCTGATTAATTACGATTAACATTTTTAATCGCCTGTCACCTCTAAAATAAAAAAAAAGCTATTGTGTTGATATAAGCACACATACATGCTCTCTTTAAATTGCTTCATTTTTTTTAGTCGTTTCAATTTCCAGGGTTTGTTGTTAGTCAAAATTCACCACTCATTTTCATCCAATGCACTGATCATAAGTCTTTGCTAAAAATAAATAAATAAATAAAAAGCTGAAGGAGAAAGGTCTATTAGGAACCAAACCTGCGGCATCAGAAAGAATCCCAGAACTTTTCCAATGACCGACACCATTTCAGAGTTGAAGGGCCCGATCACGGCTACCACGCTTGTCTCGTAGTCAGTGTAGTTGCACTCCACAGATAGATCCTTGCTGTTTTTTGCAGTCAGGTAAGAGATAGTGGGCCTTACAACAACGGCGGTTTGTTTGCACGTGTCATGGATTGTATAACCCAGCTTGATGCCGGGGAGCAGCGCTTGGTTGGCGTTGACGTCATCCACCGCATATTTCATCACCACTGCAAGTCCAAGTTCGAGCTCATTTAAACTGGGAAGAAAGGTGAATAAAAAGCCTCGTTATCGGAGGTTATTTAAATATCCACACCCAGCATAAAAAATTGCTGCCTACCCAAAACAAATGCAAAAGTATTGTAATTTTGTACTTTAATTTAGTCAATCTTTTAGAGCCACTTCAACCTGAAATGTAGGATTATGCAGAATATATTTGAAACTAATAAAAATGCCATTTTGATCCCACAATTAACATAACACAATGAGAATGATTATTTTCCACATTTGTCCACCTGAGGTCGCTACATTTTCCCTTTTTCACAACATGCGGCTCAATTTCACCTGTTAGTTGAAGTTTTATTTCGAACATGCAGTTATAAAAACAAAAAACAATAACACAGAACAGAACATCATATTCCAAGCAAAAACATGAACTGCTAGTCTGAAAAGGAGTAGGAAGAAGTTTATTCAGGGATCGATGCCTCCCTACTGAAATGATTAGCATTGATGAATCAAAGTTTTCATGCAAAAAGAAAGTGACTGACATCTTAAGTATTTTCTCTTTAAAGTCCACACTGTGCTATCAATGAATTCTATAAGAAACAGTTCAAATTGGTCATAAATGATTAATATTTGTATATTTCAGGTTGACTCTGCAACTATAGGTCCGTTGGCATAGGCTCAAACAAGATAAACAGTATAGAAAAATTCTGTTGGAGATAAAAATTCCTTTCAAAAATGAATGTTTGAAGTCAGACTATTCATTCAATACAGCCAAAATGCCTTGAAAATGAAAAAAAAAAAAAAACCTAAAACAAAACAAAAAACATCCTCAAGTAGCAATCATAAGAGGTGGCATGTATTATGGCAGCCGTACCCCAGTATACCTTTCACAGCTGATGTCATTCGGCTTGGTCCTCTGGCTAAGGTTGCTGGTCAACTGGTTGATGGCAAAGAGACCACCCAGCATAATATCTCCAGATAAATTGAAGAGGCTGGTGGAAATGTTCTGAAACCATGCCGGTGAAGTCACACAACATGTCAGCCTCAACATCCAGCACAGAATCAGCACATTCAAACATACAGCCATGTTTATTATAAGCAGTTTAGAATGAGAATGCAGGGATGAGCTCAGCACTTGCAGGTGTACCATGAAAGCCTTTTGGCATGCAAACTCACCTGTAAGATGAGCGTATTGCCCCCTCCCGTCCCTGCTCAACAGAAAGTTTTAGGGGAGGTGGTAAAGTGGTCGTCTTGCATGCCCTGTCAAATTGTATTTTACAAGCTACCGTACGTACAGTTGCAGTGGTACCTCGATTTTCAAATTACCTAACTTACAAGTTTTTTTGACATGTTAGCCGCCGCGCAAAAGTTTGAGAAACGAGGGCTAGATGGTGGCAATGAATTTTCATAAAATAAGTCAAATACGCGCTTCAAGAAGTTTATTGTCACTCCCAGTTGAACTCTACTGTCAAACTAAACAGAAAGCAATGAGAATATGTTGTGTATTTCGCTAGCTTAATGCTAAGAGAAAGCAAAATGTCATAGACGGGCTAAAAATAGTATCAATGCTGTGGTATGTTAACCCTTTAAGCAACGGATATTTGAACGCACGAAAGAAAAACAACTACGCTACCGTATATTACATTTTGATCCTCTAAATTCCCAAGGATTGTTCACTCAAGTCACTATGCCCATTTCTAGCCAAAATATGCCAGGATCACTAATAATTGTGTAAATAGGTGAGTCAGGTGATGGCTGTTGCTTGTTGTTTATACGGGCGGAGCTCAACTTTCCGCCACATTTTCCTAACATTTGTTTGTGGTTTGTTTGATTTTCTTCTCTGCCTGGAGGTGAGCATATGGTTTTTATTTTGAAATTGCACTCAGGACTATAAACAGTAGCTAAAAATTAAAATGAGATTCCTGTTTAAAAACAAACAAAACAAATAATCAGGCCAATAGTTAAATAAAGCAAATTTATTTGGAATTACTTCTTAAGTTTAGTTTGTTTTCTCTTCCACTTATTGTCTAGGTTTGCATGAATGTTTGCATATAATGTTCATCCGCGCAAGCAAATTGACACATTTCCTCCCAGTGTATTTACATAAATATACACAAGACATTGGATATTCTTCTAATAACCATTTGTTCACTGTATTTTTCATAACCTCAAGTATTCGTCAAGGCTGTTGGGTTAATGCTACTTTGTTAATTTCATTTTCTCTGAGAAATGCTGCATGTTCTCACTTGTGCACTTATGACGTGTGAACACAGTGTTTGCAGACAACCATCATCTTTTTTAATCATGTACCTTTTCGGCTGCTTTGAAGCCGTATCAGCTCCAGGAAGGGCTTGTTCAGAGATATAAAAGAAGGCATTCTCCTAGCTATCTCATTTTGGTATCTTGACGTAAGCCCGGTGATGAAATTGAATGGTTTTTTTGCACCATGTCTGTTCTTTTCTTCTCCGACTGTATTGTAAACCGTGAACCAGACATGGCTCTAGTCTGTATTTTATTTGCAGAAGTATTTTTAATTGCTAATTTAAAAAAAATCCAATTGGGTTTTATTAGCATAATATTTATCCACTGTACTTGCTGGTGGTAGATTCTGATTATTATATGGTTGGCGTTTCTCTCGAATTATCTAATCTCTTTATTTTTGCAATTTATGCACAGTAAATTTATTGATAAATTAATTCCTCTTTCAGGTCAAGCTTACTTGTTTTCCATTAAGAAAAGCATACAGAAAGTGCACCAACAAATTATTGTTTCATGAATGTAAAAAACACACACACAGGAAAAACTATTTAATACTGTAAAAACATATTTTGCTCTTGCATTTGATCTCATTACATTGTGCAGGCATAACTAAAATTGATACCCAGTAAACTGGGTAGGTGTTTTTCTTTTTTTCTGGGCCGATACTGACTATTAATCATCAAGGAGGCTGATAACCGCTACTGAGAACTGATATGAATTTTTAGTAAAAAATAATATAAAAAAAAAATTGCAAAAAAATTTGCAAAAAAATATTTAAAAAAAATTGCAAAAAAAAAGCCTCCAACTTGTCTTAAGTTAAATGAAAATTTAAACAGGTAAATATCCCCCTACTGTTTTCAAAAGTAAATCCAAGTTTTCAAAAATGTCAATATAACTGCCTGAAATGGTAAACTTTGACTTCATTTTTGTTTTAATTTCAAACAAAAAGTGCAAGGAGTTACCCATGTCAGCAGCATCTCTTATAAAGTTAAGTGAGAATTGAAGTAAGTAAATAAATTAATAAATAGTTCCCTGAAGTTAACCCAGTTTTAAATTGATCTCTTATCGTCCTATATTCGTCAAAGTGCAGAATATCAGCACCGGTCTATCACTGCTAAAAAATTACGAAAATTCATGCATACTAAATGGAAAATCGAATTTTATTACCCGCAACTCTTCATTAAGGACCTGTTTGTTCTTTGTTTTTAAAATAGAGGTTGTCCTAGCTTTACAACAAAATACACTTTCAAGATTATGAATGGTGTGAAATGAATTAGTTTGGGCAGCGACGTAATAAAATGATCACCATACTTACTGTATTTCATATGGCCGAGGTGTTTTTTTCATTCAAATATTTAATGTCATTATGTTTTTAACACTAAGTTAGTGATAGACTACGGCATATTCCGATTTACTCAACGTACAATTTTGGATTGCGATGCTGTCAAAGGAACCATCGTAAACCGATGACCCTGTATGTATTTAGTATTTAGTACAGAGCAGTCATTCAATTCTAATTAGGAGATGAATTAGCACAAATAAATAAAAGCTTAGAGGAACTGCTATAATAAAATGGACCCTGTCATAATATATAACACGTTTTCATCAGTTTAGGATGGCCCTTTATAAAAACTGAAATAGTAAAGAGGGACCCCGCTCCTGTACCGTCTTTAGCCACTAGGTGTCAGATGTGTGTCTTGTATCTACTTCACCTGCAGAGCTCACTTACACACTTTGCTGGTTGAGGTAGTTGGCTTTTAAAAAAAACATTCAAAAACACATAGCTGGTGAATATTTATTTGAATAAAAGCTGTATGTCTGCAAGTTTGGTGCTGCAAGAAAGGCCAAACGTTGTGCAGCTGCCTCTGTGTGGCCATGCAGGTACACAGCGTGGGGATCTGATAAGAGCTAATCACCTTGAATCTGAAAAAAACATGTTTTGCCCTGCTAGTCTGTGATTGTATAGTGTATACACTTCCATGCGTTGACCTCCTAAGGAGGCAAAATGATTGCGCAACACATCTCGCATTCAGACGGTATTGATGTTCTTTTGCAAAAAGGTAGCACACATTACGCCTGTCTTGCATCCGTCCATGAGAAACAACCAGGAATACCAACCACCTCTTTCTCCATCGGTCTCTCTCTCTGGCTTCCTCTTACCCCCTCTTCCCTTTCATTACTCCCCCCTGCCCGCCTAGTGGCCGGATCAGACTCGCTCTCTAATCTCCATCGCTGTCTTGAGAAACACTGGGCTCGTTGTTGACATGCTGGCCTCATACCCCCACAGGCACTGACAAATTATTAGCCAGCCCCTCTGTGCTCAGTTAGGGCTGTCAGCTAGCCTGTTCCGGCCACAGAATGCTAAGTAATCTGCGCTTGGCGCGTTGCCGAAAATGCTGGAGAAAACGTGGAAAAGACAAGCACCTGTTGTTGTGTCATGTGGGAATCTTAGCAAAAATAGTCAGAAAAAATCTTGTGAGAGCATAATGTTTTTTTTCACACTGCTAACAAACAGACACACACCCAATAACCAGCGCTAAACCTCTACTTGTTGGGAGTATTGCTCCAAATATATTTTTATTTTACAGTGCTTAACTTCTCTTCATACTCTTATGAGTGTCAATAATGTTACTTAAAACATTGCATGATCTTATGACCCATGAGCAAAAGAATTCCCTTTACAGTGGACCCTGTGAGATGTTTGCGGGAGTTGGGACCAATAGAAAAAATGTATAAAAAGTTATTCGTATTTCCAGCGCATTTTAGAGCATTTTGACTGATCTTTCAAGACTAACAAAATATATTGTTCTGTGATACACTAAACCTATCAAAAGAAAGAGAACACGCTTTCTTTCATCAGAAAAAAATGTGTTTCTAGCTTTTCCTTCCTAAGTAATCAGCAGTCGACCATGGCTTGGTTTCACCAAAATAGGCACAGCGCCAGGATTTTCTTTCTCTCCCGGGACTTTTGGCGGACTTGAATGATATGTAAGCTCAGAAAGTAATTGATTTTCATCACTTCACTTACTTTATAAAGCTGTTCTTGTTCACCCCCCCCCCCCCCCCCAGTAAAACGCGATACACTGCACGAGCATGTTCGATATGGAAAGAGAAAATTTGTCCGAAGACTTTTCGACAACAAAAAAAAGAAAAGAAAGAAAAATACAAGTTACTACAGGGCAATGGCAAAATCTTTAACCAAATACAGATGCAGCACAGACACAGACACAGAATGGCTACTAGTGAACGTGTTACTGTTTTTCAACTTTTTAAATCAATACAAAATATTTTAAAATGCAAAATACAATGCTGGAGGACTTTACACCGATTCCTGACGGGGCAAAAAGAGCTACTAGCCCCTCTAGGACTGTGCCTGCAACAAAAACAGATTTCTAACCAAAAAGCGGAGAAAATTAGCTTTTAGTGAAAAGCAGAAACGTGACAATGACAGTAATATTTTTTGTTTACACCTTAAATTATAAAACAGTAAAGCAAGACTGTGTATTAAGGGCTTTTGATGGCAAAATAATCATTTATTTACAGATATACAACTAAGAAATGTCCCGTGACACTGACTCACATTGCATTGCTCTAGTGTTCACTCCATGAACTGCATCTTTTTCTCACAATCGCATCACATATGCTCTACTAACTTGATACACATACTCTTTTTATATACATGCATAATCTGTTCAAGTGCCTAAACTTGTCTGAATTTTTATGTTTTAGTATTTCTCTCTGTCATAATCGATGAGATAAGCTGAAATTCACCCAATTGTCTTTATCGCCAACTCAAAAGTTATAATGATCTCAAATCCAAAGTGATGCAACGCCACCATCCACAGGGATCATGACAGTGGTTTACATATATGAAATTCACAGACAACATGGGAGTGACCCTCTTCCGCGCCTTCCCTTAGAAAAGTGTACTTGATGAATATCTTGTAGTATTTTAAATGCTCAAAAAACCAAAACATAGTGTAAACATTACTTTGACACAACAAAAGGGAAGAAAATCTGAATTAAAAAAAAAAAGTGAACCAGCAAGTTTTTTCGGGACTAACTTAATAATAAATAAATAAATAAATAAATATCCAGTAATAGGTGAATTTGCAAATGCCAAACCATGTATATGTGGGGGTCCGCTGCACAATATTTCTTATGGTAGGCATTGCTTTAAAATTACAACAATATGGATATCAACCAGCTCCACATCATCGACCTTATTGCGAAATGAGGTTTCTACCCTTTAAACCATGCAGTTCGTATGGTTTCAGATTATTTTTTAAACAATCTTGAACACAGTCCCAACACATGCTTTGCACCTGCAAGGGGTTAACTAAAGCATCTCTACTCCTCCCCCTCCCAGCTGTAAAACTCGTTCTTCGTCGTGTCTTTTAGCCTGCGTGTGTGCATGTGTGTTGCAACTTTGTGCACACATCCACATGTGCAGAGATGCAAACATGATATACGCAGAACAGCCACTACATTATGCACGATACAGTGAGATCCGATAAAAGATCTGAAACAAATGTTCCAATTCAATTACAAGTGAGGGAAACATATTAGGAACTCTTACTGATGTAATAGATGGACACCGCTGAAAAGCACTACCGCAATGAACACATTGTTTATAATGACTAACTCTGAGCATTATTACGTTTGTAAAGGTAGGGCGTGAAACAGCACTTGTGTTGGATGTCATTATATTTTGTTATTTCATAACATCCCTGTATATATAGCCACATTTAGGCCCAATTTTATTTCAATTTTCACTACAGCAACTACGAGTTACTACTTTTTTTTACAAATGAAGCATTGCTTTGTGCAAAACCCACACAAATCTTCTCTAAAAGTGACCATAAAGCCTACTAGAACACTTTAAGTATTTTCCAGAGCTGCACTCTGGATTGACTATAATTTACAGGTTAGGGAAAAGCGCTTCGTTGCTCTTGAAAACCATTCTCAGTTCAAATTGGGGACAAGTAGCGTTGGAACTGATTGTTGTCATCTGCTCACATAGCAGTGCTATATGGGCTTTATGCAGTGGGAATTTGTATGGGGTTGTTGAAAATTTTGAGTATAAGGAAATGAGAGAAGTGTTTTACCTTGTGCTCACAGCTCACAAGGGCACTCGCGTCTTTGGGGAGGACATTTATTACTATATACAACAATCTGCTGCAGCTATTAGTGTAGCATACTGTATGTAGTCACATTCCACAGTTATTTTTTTTTTTTACAGGTGTAATTGTTTATTTTTGGTGAATTATTTTTGTTTGATCTATTTCATCTATTTTATTTATATTGTCATTTTTTTTTATTGTGGGCATTTATTTAGAAGTTAATATACAGTAGAAAAAGAACATCAAGAAATGTACACGTTTATATTAAAGCTGTAATGAAAAGCGACAAAAAAATATTTATTAAATTGTAGCATAAATCTTTGATGAGATTGCAAAAATTATCAAGCGGACGATGTTCATTACACAATAATCAAGTAGCAATTATTTCAATAATTGATTAATCTATACAGTCATTTTAAATAATAATAAAAAAAAAACATAATTGCCATCCCTACAGTTTAGGTGATTTCTTGATTTAACAGTCATCAGGCTGTGTGGTCAGTAAAAATGAACTGAAAAATGTGATTAGTCACAATAAACTCATGATTGAATATGGGGGACAAGTACTTTTTTCACAAACGGTCACGTAACTTTTTCCCCCAAAATTAAATCACCATTTAATTACTTTACTTGGGTTATCTTTGTCTGGGCTTTACATTTGTTGGATTTTCTGAAACATTAAAGTGGGGAAACTGCAGAAAAGTAAGAATTTGAGAAGAGGGCAAATACTTTTTCACAGCACTGTATCGCTGAGTTCAAGATGTGTAACTGAAAAAAAAAAGATTTATAGAATAATCTTGATGGACATGAATGCAACAACAAATATATACCCAGTTAATAAATAGATTTAACAAATGCAAAAAAAAAGGTAACAAATAAAATTAACTACAAACACATAATTTAAATGTTAAAATGAATACAATAAAATTTTCTGGATTGAGTGTATACAATGGCCACTGTTACAAACGTAATTATTAAAAATAAATAAATACATTCAATTAATAAAATTTGATAAAACTCGACTAAAGTAAGTCAAATCAACCCAAAAATAATATATACAATCTAAAAAAGGTTGAATAGCGGTAAACTGGATGTCATCTAATTCAAGAGTGCAATTGTTTGAAATAAAATAAAACAGACGGTTTGCATGCTATTCTGATAGCCAACACAACTAAAAGATGAGCATCAACCTTGAATCCTTACAGCGTTGCAATGATGAATTTGTCCATCCTTGGACTTGTTCTCTTCCTGTTGCGCAACACTTGTTTGACCTGCACACATCGGTACAGTACATGCAAAAACTGTGAGTTTGCAATAGCAAAAACTAAGATGTGATGTCCCCAGTCACCTTGCAACGTGCACCCAGTCGAGGCGTGAGATAAGATTGTTGAGATAGCAACGTGGAAAAATATAGTGAGATGGAGTGTTCACACAGAAACAAAATACACAGCTGTGATACTACTTACTTAAATTACCTTTTTTCCTTCTTTTTTTTTTTTTTTTTACCCTATCCAGACAGAACATATGTGTTGCATCATCCAGGATGGGGTTAACAGATCCCCTTTATTGATGATACACTCACTGCACTTGAATATCAAGTGATTATAAGTGCTAGAGCAGAGCTGGACCCCGCTATATTATCTGTTCTGTTCAAGTCTGAGTGTGTGTGTGTGTGTGTGTGTATTTCCTGGTGCGTATGTATGTGCTGGTTTTGTGTTACATCCCAAAGCAAATTGATAGTTCTCATCTGTCATTCTCTTGTCTGTGACTCATCAGGCAACTAATACGTGATCTCACAGTTAGTCTCCTTCCCTGCTGTGTTATTTATTTATTTTTGATTATTACCTGCTGGAGCCACTCATGTGAGACATTTCCTGTGTACGGTAAAATGAAACTAAACAGGCTGTGCACCATGAATAAAATCTGATATTGACAAGTTGATGTGATGCAACAAGCCAGATCTCATGTTAGATGATGTGCACGTTTGGTACAGGACCATATAAATTTGCTGTTTTATGTTCCTCAATGGGCCGCGAGAGGCGTTCTGGAGACGCTCCAGAGCAGTAGACAGGAGCCCCGAAAACAATGACATGTAGTGTATCCAGATGAGTGACTCGCTTCAAGGCGAAGTCTCATTTGAAGTGAGGCGGCCCCGGTTGTAAGCAGCTATCAAAACATCCCCTTGAGTGGGTGGCTGGATTTAAACAGTGAGAAATTGTTGCCGCTGCCGAGAGTAACACTTGGACGATGGAGGAGAGAGGCGCGAGCCAGCATTGTGGAATTTTACCAGGTCAAACCTTATGTAAGATGCACAACAGCCATAGGACGGAAGGGAAGTGCGGCACAGTCTGACGGGTGTGATGATATTATTTGGGGAATAATGATTTGACACTATATCTGAAATTTTATAACCTTGTCTTTTAGAAATTTGTTCATTCAATGTTTTTTTTCCTTTTTTTTTTTCTGTGCCTCCGTCAAATACATGAGTCACACTTCAAGGCTGCCAGTAATCGGACGATTTGATGTGCGCTATAAATCGGAGGCGTGAGTCAATAATTGCTTCTTCCTGAAGACTGACAGAGATCAGCATCTGCTGTGCACATCACACGAGAACGGCCCGTCTGTTTATAGAAACATACCAGCTGCTGCGGTCCTGCCCTCGGGGTGTCTGTCCTCCTAAGCACAGGTTAGGAGCCGTCGCAGCCCACATGCCCCGTCATCTCAGGCTAAGCTGTCTCCAGTCTCCTGTCCTCTTCATGCCTCACTAAGCCAACATAAATACACGTTTCCGCGTACACTGTTTCATCATATGTAAGTGAGTGAGTCAGAGGCAGTGATTTCAGCTGCATTTTTAAAATTTATTTATTGTTTAAGGTCGGTCGTTTTGTCAAAGTGCATTGTCTGCATCGTCTGCTTTCTTTCTATCCGACCAGCTGCCACTGTTTGGCCTTCAAGGCTTTTTTTCTGTCTAAACAAGTTCATGGATGTTGGAATTGTTTCTATGATGTTGAAGAGGTTTACTGGTTATTTGGATGGATAATGATTCCAGTTGATTTACACTTTAATGTAAGATTGTACATCATTGTTCTGGGATCGGGTGTTCAAATTTGTGCTCTGGCCTTCTTGTGTGGAGTTTGCATGTGTCCAAAAACATGCATGTTGATTGATTGATTGAAGATTAAATCGCAGATCTCAAATTCAACTTATGTGGGTTCCGCTGGAGATAGAGTCTAGATGGGACTGGGCTGCATCAAGTATTCCTCAAAAATAGGGCTTCAATATTCCAAAAAAGTACAACTAATCTAATTTTCTGAGTCTTTATTAACATATCACTGGCGGCGGGCCGAAACCTTCTACCTCCAAAATAGTCACTTTTCTCGAGACCCCAAAAACGAAATGTTTGTTCAACGGTTAACATTGCATCATCAAAGAGAGCAAGCCATTTCCAATACCTTTCTCAATAATTTGTAAAAGTAACACCAACATGCGTGGAATGACCAAAGTATTGATTTTTGAAAAATATGAAATTTACAAAATTGTGACTTATGAGGTTTTGGCCAAATGCCAGTGAGCTGAATGGATAGATTAATTTATCATCGGATGGATCGTGGTTATGGTCCTGATTGACTATGATGGCTAACAAGCTAACGTATCCTTAACTCACTTACTCCCAAAAACGTATAAAACGTTCCATTTTAAATATTGCCATGGTCCCAAAATTTTTGTTTAAAATGTTTTTATTTTTTATTTTTATGCTAAAGCATACAGAAGGCTTTGATGCAGCCTCTGACCTAAAGAGGTCGCTTAAAGCAGTGGTAGTTATTACAAAAAACGGCCAGAAGGTGGCAGCAGAGTATAAGAGATCAACCAGGGCCATGTTGCAAAAAGCTCTTTTCCCCAGTGTTTTCAACAGGTTTGTAAATAATGATGAAACACAGCTATATTCTAATGCAAATTGATGCAAAACGGAAACAAATACAAATATACTTATTTTTTCCCGATGAAAGAAGAGACTCTAATATGTCTTTGGGTAGGTTCCATGTTTTTATAGCAATAGAACAGAATATTCTGTGGGCCTTGCAAAATGTGTCAAAATTCAGTAAAACAGCCGGAAGCGAATTGGGTTGCTTCAGTGAAAATGACCGGGAGCGAATGAGTTAATGCTTGTTACTGAATTACCGGTCAAGTAAATCTGTCTAATTAAATATCAATATCAATTTCAGACCTGTTACCTTTTTTTCATTTTATATTTTTATTCTTTCTATATTACATTTTTACTTCTTTTGGGGGCTTGGGGCCTTTCTGTGTGGAATTTGCATGTTCTGTCCATGCCTGTATGGGTTTTCTCATGATACTCCTGTTCCCCCTCCAAAAGTCAAGTTAATTTCCAGTCAGCTTCATCGCCCCAGGTGCTGACACAAGATCTGGATTTTGTCCACCCATGGAGGTGGGATGGATTCAATGCACAAAGCAAATGACTGTACAATGTACACATGACTGAGATTGTGAATAGTGAACTGATTGGGAATTTGTCCCAAGCCATCTGCATCACTCCATTACCTACCTACACCACCTTCCAAACCAAAGTAAAAAAAAAAAACATGCCACAAATTAAGCAGGCTTAGCCAGCCTTCTTCTATAAGTCGCCAATGTCTGTTTGGAAAGAAATAAGGGCACACTACTTCCAGAACAGAAGGATCATCCTCAGTTGAAATCTGGTCAGTTGTGTTACAGTACTTACTGCTGGCAGGAGCCTCCGTGTTGCAAAATGGAACAACATCGTCACTTGACTATAAAAACCTACAAATGTGGAGAAGTGGGCTTCTGTTGACTTAGCTTTTTGCATAACTGCCTCCCAGTACCACACACATCTGAAAGTAATAAGCTCAAACATGGGTCTTGTATTTTATTCAGAAAGATGACTCAGTTTGTGCTCTAGAGACGGAGGTTTTGCGTCACTCTGGTGATCTTACAGGAAAATCCACATTGCATTACTCGAAGCAGGCGACAATACCAGTCATCACCACGATTATACATTGGTAATAGCCCTCAACATGACAGCCTGAGTACAGGTTGGTGGTGGACGTCAAGTTCTCCGGTTTGGACTGAAGACCCTTAACGCCATAAACATTGACACATTTGAGAATAATTTTCTAAATCCATGCAGTTTCTCTATCTTATCCGTAGACCGATTTAACTTTCTGTTTCTCGAACCCTGGTTCTTGATATGACCTTTATCAGTGGCCCTTATCCTCAGCCATAGTAATCGCAAACTGTGCCAGCATCTTCTATCAACTCTCCTAGCATGAAAGCGAGCATTCATATCTAAGGCAAGTCCAAATCTGTCACCGTGTAAACACAGACGCCCCCATTGCAGACCCACCAAATGTCTTTAGTGTGTCGAATGATAACCTGCACGTCTCTTGATTGACAGCAGGCTTGCGTGTCAAGGTGTAGGCTGTGTCACTGCTATAAACCTAAAAAAAAAACAAATGGGGAAGGGGGAGGTGTTAAGAGGCCGTGCTTCAATTGCAAAACACCTGCATCTGACTCATGCAGGGTTAATCACACACGCCTAGCAGAGTGGCCATACTTAACACTGAGGGACAAAATAGGCAGGGACATTGCATGACACATGCACATTGTCTTTTCTATGCAGTTATTGCCTCACCAAATGTTTTGATTGGTGTTTGTTAGCAGAATTCTGCAAAAACTACAAAACAATCTTGACCGCAGAGAAAGCTCACTAAATTGGTGAAAACTTGGACAAAAAACATTTTCATCATTATTTTCCTCTTGCTCCCTTTACGCCAGTGGTCCTCAACCCTGGTCCTAGGGGACCAGTATCCAGTCTGTTTTCCATGTCTCCCACAGCCAACACAGATGATTCATTTCATCGGCTAATCAGCAAGCTCTGGAGAAGCCTGATAACGATCCCCACCTGTGTTGGCTGTGGGAGACATGGAAAACAGGCTGGCTACTGGTCCTCCAGGACCAGGGTTGAGGACCACTGCTTTACGCTATAAAAATAAAATTGGCTTGACCTGACTATGCCATTATCTGAACTAAAAATGTGTGTATTTTTTTTTTGCGTATACTTGAATTTAAATTCTCTGATCACTTAATTGTGTTACAGTTGAAAAACTTTTATATAAAAAATTCATTATGAAAACACAATCTTGTGCTTGAAAACATCAGGTTTAGTCTGAACCCACTAAACATTTTTTTTTAGACTGACACTAGTTTTAAGGTTATGTATGTAAACCAAAAAGCTTGGTGAAAAGAATAATCCAAAACCCATTTATTTATTTTTTTTGTTATTCATTTGACCCAACTTTTTGGTTTAAATAATTAACCCAAGCATTTGGGTTGGTCCCTTTTTGACCCAACTGTTTTAATTCCAAGTCACCGCTGTAGGGGGAGCCCTGCAGCAAAACAGAAACAAAGCCATGTTCCTCCATACTACTTTAATAGTCTAGCGTGATTTCTTGTTAATTGATGTAATACAGCCTATTGTATACATTGTGTTCATGCGTGATTAGTTTGGCTGAGATACCAGGCGAGTTAAGTGACGCAACAATCTGCGTTGATTGCGGGTTGGTTGTTTGACATGGCTTGCTGTGCCTTTACCCTAAGGCTACCTATGTAAGGATACCAATTAGCTACGGGGGAGAAAGCAATATCCACTTCCTCATTTGTTTGTGCCACATCCGTTTCCTGTGTGACTTCAATTCTGATGTTTTTAGTGGGTTAAAATCATAGTGGGTTGCGTTGTGAAAACAAGGCTTGGGGTCAAAACTGGTCGAGGCGTCATGGTGATGTCATCATGCTATAGCTATAGGGGTATAAGCAACTTTTATAACGATGAAGTTAATGTGTGTAACTTAAACATGTATGTAGAGATTGTGTGCTTACATGTTGGTTCCTTGACAAACCGGTTTGGGGATCAGCTTGTGAATGAATGAATGAATGAATGAATGAATGAGGGCCTTTGGTGGTTGGCAACTTGCAATAACAGCTGCATGGGGATATACTGTACTGACTGTCATACATTTTCCATTTAGGGTCTCTCTCACATTTCCTGAGGCGATCGCTCAGCCTCTCCTGCTTGCTCACGCTCATACTTCCATTAAAACCCCAGTCTTTGTGTGTAGAATAAAATAAATTCAAACCCCGTGCATTTTGTTTGGAGCATTAAAAAGTGATGTGCACATCATGAGTAGGACTGAGTGCCAAATGCCATTATGGGAAGCAGTTGTTGTGGTTAATTAGATGGTATAAGCACAGAGCACCTGTATAGTGCACACTGCGATGCGGAGAAGCAGATTTAAGAGGTGATGCATATACTTTGTGTGTGTGTTCGTGCGTGCAGAGGGGTGCGTGTGCCGAGGGTAAAGTGGATGGGTGACTCCACTGGAATGTGGCGCTGAGTCAGTCCGCCTGTCAGCCACGGCCATGTTTGCTCTGTGGACTTATTCACACTCTGCGACCCTTTCCGAGGAGGGGCGGCGGGGCGGCAATAGCCTCGAGCTGGATTTCCGGCAAGACCCTCGGAATTTCAGGGAACAGAACTCCAGGAAGTTCATGGCCCATGCAACATGCCCCTGTTTTTGGGTTACTTTTCCCAATTTACATAATTTCCGTCTAGCGTTTGGATAGAATAGCGCACTTGACGTTGAAGATTGTGAGCTGATGATTTTATCAATGATAGTTACCGGCCAGATTAGTCTAGGGTACGCAAACAGACAGTAACAAGTCAACCAATAATGGATTTTAATAAACAATGGTGTGTTGATTTACAGTTTATAGGGAATGCGCCATTCCATATATTTTATTCATACATGTTAAAGTAGAATTCAACCTTAAACATTTCTTGACGATAATACGTTATATGTGACCTCACTAGTCTAAACGTAACATTCTGATTAATATTACATTTGTGGTATATGAGTTATGCAGCAAAATCTAGCCGTTTTTATCCATCTCAGGGGGCGGCCATTTTGCCACTTGCTGGCGACTGAAGATGACATCACACTTGCTCAGGGCTCAAGCAACGACCAATCACAGCTCACCTGTTTTCTGAAGCTGCACTGTGATTGGTTGTTTCGTGAGACCTGATCAACATTGATGTCATCTTCAGTCGACAGTAAGTGGCAAAATGGCCGCCCCCTGAGATGGATAAAACTGCTGGATTTTACTGCTTAACTCATATTACACTAACGCAATATTAAACAAAATAACATTTTTAGACTAGTGGGGCTGCATAAAACATATTATGGTCAAAACAATTGGGGGGTTTACTTCCCCTTTAATATTGACTGTTGGCTAACATCTTAATATACTGTAAAATGTTGACATTTGGCCATTTCATTTATATCAATTAAGAATGGAGGATATGTGGCTTTAGGCAACTCCAAATTACTCGTATTTTTTCAGGTTTTAATCCAGAAGACCCTCAATCTGCTCGGATTGACAATTGTAATTTACAAATTGTTATGTGTGTGGTCAACACCAAGTTGGGCCGAGCAACAAACTGCGACTGAGATGTGAAACGGTGCAATAGCCAATCAGGATACAGTTTGAAGTTTGGGCTGTAGCGGGCACAAATACAGAAGCACAATTTAGTTCAACTTTTCCACATGCTAAAATAGTTGTCAAATGTGTAAAAGACATGTCTGTGACATGCATTCGTCAAAACTGACTTTGGATCTAATATTTTTGCTGTCACTGTTCAAAACAGCCTGTTTTAGGTGCATGTGCCTGGGACCGATCCATTATGTTTGCAAATCCAGCTCGGAACAAGCTTTTCATTAACAAAACAGTCCTTTGGGAAATGCTGTTGGTACACGTCCTTCAAAAATACAATTAAACCACTGTCTTTCCAAAGACTTGGACGAAGGAAGCAACCACTTGTTCCTGATCGGTTGTTTCTCCATTGCTCTCCACAGAGCATATGAGCAGCCAGCTTCTCGATTTTCTGTAAGCGTGACGAACCTTTACCAGAGGCGTTGCCACTAACCCGAGGGGGCGGGGTCGTGTGCACTTCCGTGACTTAGTGACGTCAAACGGTTACGGAAGTTGAATCTGCCCGTTTGAAGCACACAATTCAGATAGGAGGAGAAAGCTAAAGAAGTCACGGACAGACTTTTTTCATACCTGGTTGGATTGGAGACAGTCCGGGGATGCATATTATTGATAGAAAACCCCACTAAAGTGCACTTTCACAATATGGGACCTTTAAACCAACAGCCTAAAATCTTCTATTTCTTCTACTACTATGTTTCTTTGTGTCTACCCACAATCTAGACGCTCTGTGCCTTTCATAGGTCAGTCTTGGTACTACGGGAGACATCCAGTTAGGTGAAGGTGACTTAATTACCGGCAGAGCTTTTTCTGTGCTGTAAAAATTGCTCAACACAACCTATGATTGATTCACTAATCTATTCAGAGGTAAAAAAAATAAAATAAAAAAATAAAGCCATTAACCTTGACAGTAAACCAAAATACATTCATACAACTGGATTATAGTTTGGCATTATTTTAACTTTGCATACCGACACGTTGGCATTCAATAGTTATCACAGACGTATGTCATATGAGAATATGACGATCCGTAAATGATCCTGGAGGAACCCCCTGTCAAGCCTCAAACATACAAACGTGTCAGCAGTGTTCATCTCCGAGCCACCCAGCAGTGCTGAAAGTACGTGTGTAGACAGCCACGTTAATCACACTCCTGTATAACACGTCCCTTTTTGGCTCTATATTTCATGTGTGTGTGCGCCTCTATCTGTAGGCAGTGCAGAACACACCCTACGCGAGTACACACACACACACACACACACACACACTTCCACACTACTTGAACCCTAGGGCAGAATGCCAAAGAGCTGGAGGAATGTGACCCGATGACCTTGCCTTGCAGACTTCCACATGGAGACCGGACACTAGGATGGTGGGGGGTGGAGGGGGGGGGGCACTTGGAAAGAGGGGGCCAGAATAGCCACGGTGTCTGGTAACGGCAGACATACAGTGTTTGTAAACCACGGACATATGACACACGCAGTCTGCAGTGCATATAGGCACATGTCTGTGTTGAGTATCAGCGCAAACATGCACAGGTGGTGGTGCACATACTTGCTCATGTTCGAGGTTAGAAGGCGGGAGAGGACTTTTGGGATCAGAACGTTTGATTTTAGTGGCACAGTGCAGGTTCACCTTGCACTTGCATGAATCCCGACTTTCCTGTTCCTGTACAGTGCCTCGGATGATGTGGAAGCCTTAAGCAGAAAGTGAAGATGATTGTTTTGTATGGCCCTCTTTAGGGTAAGGTGCCATACATGGTAACTTCCGTCAAAGATAAATGTTATGGCAAGGCAGGTAGAGCACCATGTGATTTTTTTCCCCCTTCAGTTTGTAATGTAAATACCTGAATACATGCTATTTTGACATTTGAAACCCTTTTTATATATAAATATACAGAAACTTTGTCAATAATAATACATGTAGAATTTATAGAAATAATATTTAAAATTATATATTAAGGGTGTCAGGCGAATCAAAATTTAAATCATAATTAATTGCATTACTTCATTTGTTAACCCACGATTAATTGCGAATTTTATATCTGTTGTTAAGTGTACAATAAACATTTTTTTTCAAAGTTTTCATACTCTTGTTAACATAAAAGTGGGGGGAAAGTTAAACTAATACAAATATGGCTTCATAAAATTGAGTTAGAATTAAAAAGATGTACTGTCCTGTAAAAGACATGTGTGATATTGATTTGTGTTGAGGTCATTTTTTTATGCCACTAGATGGCATAATTGCATTTGTAAGACGTTGGTGTAGCTCAGTGCATTTTTCTTTTCATATTAAGAGCTACCTACCTAATCTTTAACATGAAGTAACTTGTGAAATTCTGCACATTTTTAAAATCGTAAAATATAACTTGACCCCAGTCTCCACAAATATATGCATTATTATTAAATTTCTTACTGCACAATTTTGACGTGGACGTGTCTGTCGCGTTGCGACTGGAATTCCCCCACTACAGGCTTTCCAAGTAAGGGGCGGTAATTAATCACGCGTTAAAAAAAATTTGTGCCGATAAAGGAACTTGGAATTAACTCAAAATTAATGCACAAATTTTGACACCCCTAATATATATATATATATATATATATATATATATATATATATATATATATATATATATATATATATGTATATGTCCTTTTTATTTTGTGGGGATAAAATACTGATGTCCTGTGTGGATAACTCGTACACGGGCAAACATGGGTTTTTTTGTGTGTGGAAGAAACTTATTCTTTAAAATAATTTCTACCTTTTATATATAATGTAAAAAAGGCATAGAAAATATGTAAATCTACTAAAAAGCTGAAAAGTCATCATTAGCGAAAGATGAGTGGCTTTAGTCCAATTTGAAATAAGTCTTAATTGTACAACATCATAATCCGTACTCCACAGCCTGCTATGTTAACTTTAAATAAGTAATAATTAATAAAGTATTTATATTTACATTGATAAGTTTTTATCAGCCCAACGGTCAAAATGTACGATAAATGCACAATTCTGCAATTGTGTGCATGCACGCTCCCTCCTAAATGCATGCTTCAGCACTTGCACTGCACGAAGCACACAATGATCTTACAGTGCCAAGCGGTTGCGCAATATGCTGACCTGCTTTTCCTTCCTTCACTGACTACATGCAGAGGGGATCCAAGTCATGCATCAAAGATGGTAAAGATTAGGTGTGCCATGATTGACAGAAATCGATTTGTACGCCACTTAGAGGTGAACGCATGTTGTTTGAGCATGTGTTATCCAAAAAGCAGGAAAAGTGCACCCATTCAATTAAGGCGCAGATGCACTTAAAAAAAATAACATTTTCAGTTAATGTAAATCAATTTTTGTGCACTTGTCTGAAGCAGGCTACAGCTAAACCCCACCCTCTGCGCTTGCTGAAAGGATAGAGACACTTGTGACAGATCAGGTCCAACCAGTCACTGGTGACAAACATTCAACGTTGCCCCACGATAGTCTGACAAGCTCGTTTGCAAGAGTGTTACTCTTTGATTTTTTTTTTTTGTTTACAAGCAAATTGATTTAACTCCAGAGATTTTTATTTTTTTATTTTTATTTTTTTTACTTGAAACCATGTAGTTTTGTCTTAGTGTTTTAAAAACTAACATTTACTTGTAGTGATGATATGATAAAAGTTGATTCAAAATTGATTAATTGATGATGTTAATATTTTTTCTAGCCCTAGCCCTTTTTCTACCATGGGCCGGTTTTACAGTATATTTTGACTGATCGTCATATAAACAAATAAAAACAAAGAAAAAAAACAGTTGGGTCAAAAGTAACCCAATCATGGATCAAAAATGGACCGATCCACTTTATGGGTCAATTTGACCCAACTTTCTGGGTTGTTTTATACAAAATGACCCAATTTTGTGACCCAAGTAAAGGAGCTGTCCAATGTTTATGAGTTGTTTTACGCTGAAAGACCCATTTCTTTATTCAAAGTTGAGTCAAATCAACCCAAGTAGAGGATCGGTCCATTTTTGACCCAACTATTTTTAGAGTGTACAGTTCACCATTACGCCGACAGTAGATTTTGTAATTAAGAAAGCCCTGTGCCAGTGTTTGCCTTCCACGAGCCGGCCAATCTCTTCTTGCGTTCCATAGCGTGTTGTCATACTGTAGGATGAAACATCGTAATCAGGCTTCAATTTTTTTTATTTGTCTTTCACTTGCATTTGAGGACGGACTCTCATATGTTGCAAGTCAACGTGCTACTGGTTTCATTTTTGGAACACACTTGCATATTTATACGACTTTGCGTGATGTTAAGTTGCGCGTCGTGATACGAATAAAGTTCTCAAACACACAACGTTAAGAATTACATCCATTGTTTATTTAAATACAAAACATGCTTCATTTTTGAAACATCGCTAGCCTAGCGCTAATGCTAAAAGCGAAGGGAGGTGCCATTTAAACAAGAGTGACGTGGTAAAAAGGCGTAAATTTACACATTTTATTGGCAGTGTGAAAGGGGCCAGTGTTTTATAGGCCCTTGTGATTGCACACACTGCACTCAAAGTACAGAATAGCAAGAGTAATAGAGTGACAACTCCTTGTGTGTGTGCGTGCTTGGTGTGTTGTTCGTGCTTGTGACCTGCCGGAACACACAGGTGCAGAATCTACCTGAGGCAGACGGTCTGGTGCCAAAGGATTGTAAAACAATCAGATGGAGGTAATATAGCTCTCTGCCTATCAAACAGCTGACAGGGCAGGCAGGAAAGAAACGTGATGTTGAACAGCTTTTGAACATCATCGCTTTCTCAATCTGGCAGTCTGCATTTCGGACTCTCTCCATCACTGTCATTCCAGAAACAGACTCCCAATGCGGCTCCCCACGGGGTCGAGTTACCAGTCAGTGGACCGCGGCACTAACGTTGTTGAATGTTGAACAACGACAACGCGTCACTTCACAATTCAAAACCTAATACGAATATAGACTTGATTGTTTCACCTACAAGTTTATACGATCAACTTCTTGTGTGTTCTGCGGAGGCCATGATAAAAAAACGCTACCTACCCCCGCAGCATCTATTCAGGTCAACTATTGAGGGATGCCACTGTCCCTATGGCAACGAGTCAAACAAACAACGTGTGGGTTTTGTATGAAACACTAGACTTAAATCAGCGGGCCTCACAAAATGCAGTTTGCGGGAAGAGACGGCCTGCACCCTCCCGGTGTTTTCGACCACGTTCCTGCCCTTGTGAGAGATGTGTGGGAGTTGGAGAAGCTGTCAAACGCTAACCACACTGGGGGGAACTGTAAACAAAAGGGTTTGCTTCACTTTAATCCAACACACCAGCACACTTTGATGAGGGGTTTACTGAGGTTGCCAAAGGATGAGGCAATTTATTTTATTTTTTTCTTACTTTTAAGTGGGCCCCGACTGATTAATCGACCAACCAATTTATATGCTAGCTCTTTTAAAATTGGTCGAAATTTGTTTTTTCTTTTAAGCACAATAATACATGACAACATCAGACAAACACATTCACCCCCCCAAAAACAAATAAATAAATAAAATTAAAACCTGCCAATTTTTGGGGATTAACTACAACGGCGTATTAGGGCCACGTATAAATAAACCTTTTTTTTTCAGAGGGGGGCGGGGGGGGGGTTAATATTCAGAGAAAAAACTCGCAAATTTGCCTCTATATAAAGTTACAATTTTGCCACTTTATAAAGTGGCAAATCTGTGTGGAAAAAAACTCAGAAACTTACGAGCTATACTCTAATGTGAGGATTCATTGGTTAATGGGACACTGTTTATAAAATGAAAGCGCAGGATGGAGACGCACTCATTCTTAATTTAAACTTTACTCGTCATACACGGCAGCTAGATCGACAACACTTCCTGATCCCCTATCAGTTGACTAACACTAACCAATCAGAAGCTAGCATACTTTAGGTAAATGCAGTGAATGACAGAGAGCAGCAGATTCAACACATTAACTTAGCTACTTGTACAAAAAATGTTTTATGAACGTATAAAAAATTATCCTGGGAAGATAAATGTACATGTTAATACTGTATAAATTTTAACAAATTAACTTAAATGTTTTATCCTCAGGACATGGACCGTTGCAAAGCGTCTTTGTTGTTGGCCGTACCCAACGCTTCAAAGAGCGAATGCTTATGGTTAATTTCTGCTAAAGCAATTACTATCTCCTTATTTGAAAACCTGACCAAAAAGTATTGGCACAAACATCTGAGTAATACACTACGTTTATTTCTCAGTTTCTGACTTTTTTTCTCACAAATCTGCCACTTTACAGATGAGCAAATTTGGCAAACTATAAACTTGCTAATTTTCCACTTTATAAAGCCGCAGAATTTGCCACTTTATAAAGTGGCAAATTTGTGATTCTTTTTTTCTCAGAATATTGCCCTCACCCTCTAAATAATATTTACATGTCAAACATGTACAACAATCAAATGTTCTACCTGTAATTCATACGTTTATTGTTGACCAAAAAACAAGTTATTTTATTCGTTATATTTATGCATTTTAATTTAAACAATTGATCGCTCATCGGAATGTTATTCTACCGAATATCGAAAGCAGCATCTGCCTGAAACAATCCCTATCTGTCGAGCCCTGCTTAAACGTCCTACTATTCAAATACTTTGAGGCCTTCATATACAGTACAAGTTTAATACTTTCCTACCATAATTGAAAAATCATTAAAAATCCTGCGATGTGATTTCTAGGATTTTTTTTTCTCCACATTATGTCTCTCACAGTTGAAATGTACCTATGATGAAAATTACAGACGTCAGTAATCATTTTAAGTGGGAGAACTTGCACAATCAGTGACTGACTAAATACTTTTTTTTTGTGGTGGCTTTGGCTCAGGGTGTAGAGACGGTCGTTCAGTCACCAGAAGGTCAGCTGTTCGATCCCTGCTCTCCCCAAGTCATGTGTCGTGTCCTTGAGCAAGGCACTTCACACATATTGCCTCCAGTGCTGATCACACTGGTGTGTGGAAGGTGCGAATGTTTGGTGGTGGTCGGAGGGGCTGTAGGCGCACACTGGCAACCACGCTTCCGTCAGCCTGCCTCAGGGCAGCTGTGGCTACTTAAGTAGCTTACCGCCACCACTGTGTGTGTGAGTGCATTAATAATGTATCCATTCCATTGTAAAGTGTCTTTGTGTGTCTAGAAAAGTGCTATATAAATCCAATGCATTATTATTATTATTATTATTATTACAAACGGGGGAGAGTTTCACAGCTGACTCAGTAAGATGCAGTAATATTAGTCACTAGGTGTAAAGGTCTGTTTTACCGTAATTGTTGAAACTTTCCGGCGAAAATGACAGAAATGATAAGGAGTTAAGCTGCTGTCATGGCCAAGTTTCCCTTGAAAAAGAGATCCTTGTGTCCAAGTGGGACCAACATGTTTAAATAAAGGCTAAATTAATTAAAAAACATTTTTTTATATCCAAACATCGATTTTCTGTAGTGCTTGAAATGTGTTTTTAAATTTGACAAATCCACTATGGTTTTTTTTTTAAATCTTTTTTTTATGTCCATCCATCCGTTTTATATAGTGCATGTCCTTAGTCCTTAGCTTATCCCAGCTGACTTTGACTAAGAAGCGGAGGTACACCCTGGACTGGTCGCCAACCAATCGCAGTGTACATAGAGACAGACAGCTGTTTACACCTACGGACAATTTAGAGTCTTCAATGAACCTAAGATGCCTGTATTTGGAATGTGTAAAGGAAGCCGGAGACAATGAAAACTCCACACACCCAGAACTTAACAACTGAAAAACGTATTGGCTAGCCACTAGTACACCGTGCTGCTTTTTTCTTTTCTTTTTTTTTTAATGTTTCTTTAATTGTCGTGGTTCTTTATAGTTGGTCCACAGTGCAGCTGGAACTGGTTGCCTGCACTTCATAGAAAATAGTGATGACAAACATGGCTCCGCCCCCAGTCTGTTGCGTAATCACTGCCATGCTCAGTTCTCTCTCCAGGAAAGAGCGCGCGTGTATCGTGTGCACGTATTTGTGCGTGTACGCGTGTGTCACTGTTCTTCTCTGTGCTGTCAGATTAGATTTCAATGTGTCCAATCAAGAAACACTCTGGAAGAGCTGCTGCTATGATGTGATTTATACACACACGCACGCGCACGCACACACGCACACACACACAGCGCATGTATTTTGTTTGGGTTATAAGAGTGCAGGCTTGCTTTTCTATCAGCCGTAATCACAAGCTCTTATCTTCATGGGGAGGTGGGGTTGGAGGGAGGGAGGGAGGCTGAGGGGCGTGGGTTATCGGTTTTGCTGCACAGGCTGGAGGCGTGTACGAAAAGTGACTGGGGACATAGTGAGATGAAAACAGGAAACGGAGGCGAGGTGCTAAAACGCACACACAACACTTGTATGTTCGCACACTTGTTATGCACTCACTAGATACACGAGTGCGATGATCACAATTGCTCTGCTCATGCTCTGTTTGGATGGCATACTGGAAATGTATTATTAATGTCACAATATGTTGTGTGTTTTTATTCAAGTTTTGAATTGGTGTAACTGTGTATGACATCATCCTGAGAGAAGCGTTCTCTATTTTTGTTTAATTTAAGAGGTTTGAATCGTGGCTTGGGCCTTCCTTTGTTGAGTTTGTATGTTCTCATGCTCGTCAACAACAGTATAAAAAAAAATTGATGGCTGAATAATTAGCAGTGCGTCTCCAGAAAAGACGATTCGGGTTTTTGATACGTGGGGTGTGAAACGATTCAAGGATGGTTCGATTTGAAAGTGCAACGACTCGTTTCGGTTGGACTCAGTGGAATTACGATTCGATTTGATATGGTATGGCTCAGTTTGAGGGTATAATGCAATGACTTTTTTTTTGGTGCTATTTACATATATTTGAATAAACTTCAGGTCCGAACTGTAAATGTGCCATCTCTCTCTAAGATATATTTCTCCAACCAATAAAGGACGATTAGATTCGTATCTCGATACATTTCAAAGTAGAAAGATTAGATTTGGTTCAATTTGATGCACTTGAATCTTTTGAATGAAAAAACGATTTTCCGGTTCAAACCGGTTTTTGTTACACTCCTACAATTGCGATTAAATCAGTGATCAAATAACAAAACAAAAATATTTGTTAAATTAACTCATTGCAGTGGGAGGAAATCTAAATGTCTTTACTCTTACTCCCTATTCTTTATTATCAATAGCATATTACTAATATACCTTAATCCTTGAAACTACAAATTCTGAAAATGAAATGATGTCAATGAATGAGAATATTCACAAGTATAAAAAGTGAAATAAATTCAATCAACAAACAACAAACAAGTGAAAGTCAACATGTTTAGTGGGATATGGTTGGAACTTTGAATGATCAACTATTTAGGTGAGATCCCCGCAAAAGTATTAACAGTTCACTTTGCTTAAGTTTTTTTCCATTCAGTGCAATGGTTGCTTGTTTTTTTCCCCTCACCTAACAGGGAATCGTGCTGTTTTGCAACATAGACAGGACACGCTGTTCCAGTTGTCAACAATGTGTATCCAAACAGTACAGATCCGTTTTTGTGAATGGTTCCCTGGTAGCATAACAAAAGGATATCTTTGCCATGCTCAGTTATTCACAGGTAAAATATTCCACGCTGCCTCCCCTACGGAAATAGGAGTGACATTTGTGACTTGTGAGTCTGCTTTGGTCCTGCAAGAGGAGACCCGATAGTGTGTCCCTATCCCTGAAAACCATCCGCCAATTGAAGCGCATGAGTCAAGCTTTTTTGTGGTCGCAGTGGGTGGCTTCCCTTCTGTGACTACTCCTGGAACCATCCTTCTCAATGTCCCTCGCGCTTAACTCCCTTTTTCCATCTGAATCACCCGAGCAATTTAGCTGATGAATGTTTGGCTCGTCTAGAAATTCCTCCTCCTCCTAATCCCGACCGTCGTTTGGCTGAAGGCGTTTAATAACACCAATACTACACCGGCTTGGCGCAATATGACGGGGCCGTGTTTGCCAAGTTACAGCTGTGTCACATGAGAGATCAGCATTACGTTATGTGGACATGTGCCTGCGCAAACAAGAAAGGCCGGTAGACGACAGGGAGTGGTGTTTGCAAGGTGCGAGGGACAGGCCAGCAGGTCCATTGCGTTTATTTGCGTCTTTCCCCCATTCGGAATATCCATTCCCGCTCTGTGTGCGTAAGCTGTCTGAGCAGCCGTTAGCTGCAATGAGTGTCAAGTCTGCTTTTTGTCACAGAGAGTGCCAGCAATATGATCTGGAGTTTGTTCAGCGCTGACGCTAATTTTCCTTTGGTTAGTCCAACTACAACATTTGATTGACTGACTCTTAATTTGGAAATAACTTAACATCTAGTATGTAATATTTTACATGGATTTGTTTGTTTTCTAAAGCTAGCATCCGGGCAATCTTTAAAGGCTATGGTTGTAAATTCAAAAATTCAAAGGCTGTTCGTTAAGCAACTGGGATATAACCTTTAGCTACGAGGCCTTTTTTTTTATTATCACGTCTTATGGAAGTACAGTAAAATTGATGTTGAATTGGATAAAGGCTTGTTTGCTCCTTCAACATAAAAACAGAAAACAGATCAACATTACTACACTTTGACTTCTATGCGTTGGTTGTTTTGGACTGCATGTTTAGCAATTAGCATGTCAAGGGTCACTGTCAGTCTTTGAGATTGTTAAACACTTTAAGGCATGTAGATGGTGAATTTTTATTCATCGGAATCCGCGGATTCAGTTCAAATCTTAACATTGCTCCCACAGTTCCTGATTGTACTGCAATGTTTGGTCCATGTTCACAAGCTTCCGGGACAGAAATACCGATGGAATATGAAATTTACGTTATGGCCTCGACCACTAATTCAATTTTACACGGGGTAAAACAGTGTCCCTCCCTTCCTTTCCTCGGTCTAAGTCAGAGATATCCTCATGGTTGGACTGGCATGTAAAACTCCATTAGGTAAGCGTCAGAGGGTTGTCTGGAGCTGATGCCTAAGCCACCTCAACTACAAGTGGAGGATTTGATAACCAGGTCATATAGAGGAAACTAATTTCCTCCGATTGCATCCATAACTTTGTCCTTTCTGCAACGACCAAGAATTGTAATCACAGGCGACAGTAGTAGATTTACCAATAAAAATAGACACTATATTTTTGCTAAACACAACCATGATTCATCCAAATGTTCTTCACTTGAAGGACAACCATACTGACGACACAGAAGGTACAATGTAACAATTCTGACTAGGAACTTTAGCGTCAAATTTGGGAGTTGAGGTTTTTTTTCTGGGGCGGCACGGCTCAGTGGTAGAGTGGTCGTCTCCCATCCGTGAGGTTGTGTGTTCGATCCTCACCCCTGGTGACCATGTCGAAGTGCCCTTGAGCAAGACACCGAACCCCCGATTGGCTCCCAGCGGACCATGGCAGCAGCCAACCCACGAATGGGTGAATGTGAGGCTTAAATTGTAAAGCGCTTTGGGCACCAGATGGTGTCGTTAAAGCACTATATAAAAAGCAGTCCATTGACCATTTACCATTCTAACTGGCTCGGTGAAGGTTCAAGATCCCCGCTTAATGAAGCCAGTAAGATCAGAGATGAACTTCTCAGGCTACCAAAGTGGACAACCACTAAGCTTTGGCTATGTCCAGAAATTCTGTGTATAAAACTATAACCGTGCCAACCAACTTCACCCTGGTTGGAGTTTTCCCCACAAAAAAACCACCCTATATACTGTAGATGAATATAATCTATAATTTTCAACATGAATATTACAGAGGAGCACTGGTAGGCAGGATGGCTCAGTGGTAATTGGCTGGTTGGCTATTGTCACCTATAAAGGTAGAACACTCACCACACATACAGTAAGTGCTCAAAGGAAATTACGCCTTTTAATCTGATGCTTTGTGGTGGTGGTATGTCCCTTCAAGCTATTTTCAGGGTATCAAAGCTGCTTTTTAATTAGCAGGGATAATTATTAGGCAGGCAGGCAGGCCCGAGGGCCGTCACTTCCTGTTCATTGTGCTGGCCTTCCTTGAAATTGTAACATAAAACCAGACTATTCAGCCACTTTCTCTTCCTGTGCATTCTTTTGAGAGCGTATCTTGTTAGAGAATACTAACAAGGCTCTTTTAACACGAGCAGCGTGTCACAATATGTCTCAACGGCTTTGACATGAGTCCCTATTTAAAGGCAGTCCTTCACCCAAGCCAGTGCGAGGTCAGGGGGGCACGTATGTGAGTGTGATATCTCTTTGAGATGTGTAAAACGACACCCTCTTCCTGCACACTGGAAATCTGTGGCTTGATTTGGGATTCAACAAACACACGTCAAGTTCCGTTTTTGTGTAAACACAGCAATGATCACGTGACTTATTTGTGCGCACCTTTTTTGTTGAGTTTTTGTGTGTGTGTCTGTGTACACAACCAACTTGGCAAAGAAGTCAAAAGCGCTTTGTGCCCAAGAGAGCTCAGTGCACACCTCCCACACGCCTACAGGCTCTTGGGACCTCACACTGTTTGGTCTGGGGCGGCTCCGTGGCTGAGCGACTTCCTGTCGGGTGACCACAACAGTGAGTAGGCGACAGCGTCTCCAGAGGTAGTTGGGAAGGCACAAATGTGGGTAGAGTAAACTGAGATTCACAAGACAAAACATTGGCTAAGCAGAGTAAAATAGTTTTAAACCCGATTTACTCGACTTTGTTGAGCAGAAACCTTCTTTTTGACGATATGTTCTATGCAGCCCCGCTATTCTGGTTGATATTGTGTTAATGGAATATGAGTTAAGCAGCAAAATGCAGTCATTTTTATCCATACTCAAGGGGCGGCCATTTTGCCACTTGCTGTCGACTGAAGACAGCAAGTGGCAAAATGGCCGCCCCGTCAGATGGATAAAAACGCCTGGATTTTGCTTCATAACTCATATTCCACAAATGTAATATTAATCAGAATGTCATGTATAGACCAGTGAGTTCACACTTAACATATTATTGTCAATAAATGTTTAAGGTTAACTTCCACTTTAAACATAGAACCATAGCACTGATAACATAACATTTTTTTTCTACACAGTCAAGAATAATCTGTTGGCGCTTCATAAACCTCGACGCTCTTTCCACCTCAACTCCGCTTCATTTACAAAGCGGCGACGCTGACTCAATTTAAGCCTCTGGTTTTAGTCCTTTTTGGTCCTCACGGTTCGTCTTAGTTTTTTATATCATGAGGATCTGTACAGTCTGCTTAATGTTTTGGACAGCTGCAAAGAACAGGAACACAGTCAATGACTCAAAGATAGAAATGTTAATCATCTTGAAATGTGCTGATTAGGATTGTCATTTTGGTACGAAACTGTCGTTGTAGTACAGAGGATCATGCTTGGTAAGGGACAGGAAACGCGCACTTGGCAAATGCTACTGGCGGACGTCGTTGCTAGCAATATGCTTTTGGCATTACAGCATATATCAAGAACATAAACTAGCACTATGCTAATGCAACTAATAGTGGCTCTTCAGATTTAGCCAAAGCACTAACAAAGTCCATTGCTGTGTTTTATGGCATATTAATTCATCAATTTTCTATAGCAATTGTCCTCATTTGGACAATAGAGTTGCAATAGAGTTAAACTAGCATTTACACTCAGATTCACACCTATGGGCAGTATTAGAGTCTTCACTGAAACTAACAAGGATCTTTTGGCAATTTGTAAATAAGTCAGTACCGAGAGAGGGTCCACACAAACACGGGAAGAGCACAGGGACAGGCCAAAGTCGAGATTCGAACCCTTGTTCAAGCTATTACGGTTGCACTTTTCTACATTATTCATTTCCTAAAAAGAAGATAGACTGCTGATGTTGCACTTTCCAAAAAAGAAAACATTTAAGATGTAATATATATTGTTAAATACATTATTATTTTATACATTATTTTTTTATTTGTAATTGTATGCACTAAGTGTAAACCAGGCCGTGATCTTTAACCTGAAGTACTTGATATGATATCCTAACCAAGATTTTTTGGGACTTCCTGAGAATGTAAGGTTGGTTTCCAAATTGTGGGGTGTTCAAATTTGTACGTATCGCAAGCACTGTACAATTTGCTGCAGTGCAAAGTAGTTGGTGGCTTACTGATTTGCTAAGCATATAGCGGTTAGTGCGTAGCCTCAAGGCTTTCGCAGTCCTCAAATTCCATCGATGGAGTTAAGGATTGGGCTACCCACGCTTGGTTGCCTCAATGGACCGTCACATTTCGTCTCAAATGTATGCATCTGCACAGCTTATTTTGTTTTTAGGAGATGGAAAATGGCCGCTGGGCCTCATCGTAAAGACGCTTGAGCGATCAGTGATCTGTCTCGAGGAATTAATGCGTCTTCCGCAGGTAGCCTGGCTTAACCCCCACCCCCCACCCCCCACCCCCTCCACCTCTATTGAGGCCCTAAGTCCCGTTAGAACGGAACAAAAAGCCCTCTGACACCACCGCACGTAGTCTGACCCAAATGATTCAACCTCCGTCATCCAGAAAATGTGGAAACAAGACATATCCAGCTGACTGAGTGTACCCCACCTGTGGACGCTGAGAGAGAGAGCAGTAATTGCTTAACCCTGTGGCTATGCATTCGTACCGATCTGCATCACAAATGCCCCCCCCCCCCCTTGTGATAGCAAACCTGCTGATTTCCTTGCTGCACATCTGAAATCTTTATCAGCTCCTCAAAGGAGGCTTCGGTCTCTGATGTGCGATTTTAACGCCACCCATAGGAAATGGAAAGAGGATTGAACTCCCCTGGCTAATGCTCGCTACTTAAGATTGATCGATTTGAGGTAAACCTTTTTTGCTTTGTAGGCAACATCAAGAGCACCGGAAGCCTGGGATAGTCATTGGCCAGGTGCCAGAAACTCCTGTTTTGGCTGTTTGAAACGCAGTCCAGGGAGTACATCTGCTCACGGTCCTCTTCAGGAATGCTTAATCGCTAAAAGATGTTCACGGCGCTGCTCAGTATTAGCTGTGGGAAAAAAAAAAACGTGCCGGAAACAAGGCATATTTGGAGTCGCTTTCCATCTGCGTTGAATCCAGCGGTGTATACACACAACAGCTGGAGAGTGGGAGCGCGCAGCATGACGTCCTCCTTTTCACACCACAGCTGTCATTTTCACAGCTTCTCCCCAGACGTTAGACACCATAGGGAGGGCGTGCGGTTTTAGCGTGACTGCGAATGGAATCTTATGTTCCCATGACGTTGAGTGCGACCAAAACCATTACAACATGAACTCAATTCAACGCGAGGATTACTAACCCCGACTTTGATTCACGAAGACGCGCTCGCCAGTAACTCCCCCGTCCTTCGCCTTGGAGACAAAACACACCCTGTCATCATCAACAAGGCAGACTGGCTTGGGCCAACCCGTTCATAACAGTGCAACCACTCAGCATAACAATGCGGCGGCATGATGCAACCGTGAGTTGTATCAGGGCTCTGTTTGCATTGCGCTCTCCAATAGGAAATTCTTGTATTGTGAGGCAATTTACAATCGAATCGCGTCGTTTCCCGACAGCTTTTGCTCGCCGAGGAAGTGATTAAGAAGCCAAGCATCTCAAGGAGCTTGCAAAGATGAGCTTTACGCTTTGCGCGAGCCATGACAGCCCAGTCGCTTCGCGATTTGGTTTTCATGGAAGTGTGTCTGTGGGAGGCTCTTTGAGACAAAACCACAATAGAGCGATAATGTGTCATCAGCTTTGAAGTGCACACCTTGGTTGCATAGAGCAGCTACTGTATGAGCGATGACAAGACGTGAGATCAATCAAATGTATGGTATATTCACACGAGTGCTCATTTTATCAGCCATTTTTAAATTTAGTCTCAGTTTTAGTCCAGTTTCAATCCCACTTGTTTTGTTTTTATCATAGTTAGTCAACTTCATCCCGTTTTTATTTAGTCCATTTTTAGTCGACTATAAATCTAGCATTTTTTGTCTCTATTTTAGTCCAAGAAAACATAATTGTATTCCTTTAATTTTAGCTAACAAAAACTGTCAACTTTTTAATCTAGTTTTAATCAGGACGATCGTTTTACCCCTGGTTTTTGCAAGCAGATTATGTTGAACTTTTCAGATATAAAACTATTTCACTTTCTAATTTTAAACAACTTGGCACACAATTACAGTATATTAACAAGTGGCAGCTATGGCTCCATGCTATGAGCTAGTAAAGTAGCCAGCATTAGTTAGCGGTCGGATTGACATTATTGCCGTTGGATTATTGTTATTATCATAACTATAATTTGCTTTTTTTCTTTTCTTTTTTTTTAAACCTTTCACCATGAATCCACATCGTCTGTCCCATGTTGCACTCACCAGCTGCAGATTTGAAAGGGTGTGTGTCACAGTGACAGATTAGCAGAGACAAGATTTTACAAAATGAAACAATTTTCATCTCGTTTTTTGTTCATGAACTAAAATGTCCATATATTTTAGTCCAGTTTTTTATTAAGTACATTTTCGTCTCGTCTACATTAGTTGACGAAAATGCATACCAATTTAGTCCCAGTTATTGTTTATTAATGAGGGTTTTAGTCTAGTGGAGTCTAGTTTTAGTCCGGCATTTAATCTCCTCTGTGTTCCAGTTAGCACATGGCAAAATTACAGTATTTATTGCAACCAATCAGAGGATAGAAAAATGCAGCCATCACAAGAGCGGGGAATCGGACATCTGATTGGTTTAAATAAAACAACAACAAAACAGCTATTTCTAATACTTTTGGTATGTATTTTGTCATGTGCCAGCAATTATGCCATTGATGAAGATGAAATCCGATTGGACAAAAACAAAAATGTAACATACACACATTTCATTTAAGTTGTAAATGTTGATCGGTGCTTCTGTCGGTGTTTAGGCCAGCAGAGATGGTGAAGGTTTGATCCCCAGTTTTGTTTTGATTTTAGTGGAATGAGGCTCACCTTCCAAATACACTTCTCCATCTGCACATTCAGTTCTGAGTTCAAGGCAAGGATACCACTAAGTGTTTTACTGTACATAGACGATCTTATTTGTACAGTTGTTAAAACATTGCCTGAGTATTTAATTAAGATTTAGATGGTGACAGTTTTATTGTAAACTGTGCATATTAAGATCCACCTTCCAGGAACGTGCCATCTCATAGCTATTAAATCTTCAAATGAGGTCAGGAAAAAGGAAGTGAGCCGATTACAGGATTACTCTGCACTGATGCTGAGTCCACTCTTTGTTTGAGACCTTTCTTCTTTTTTTTTTTATGTCAACAAAGCTAGTATAAGTAGCAATCAGATGCATATATGCAGCTCGATAGGCTGTCATGCTTGGCGTCGCCTTCCAAGCCTCCTGCTCGTGTGTTTGTATCTCTCGCGGACTTTGGCCATAGGCTGAATATGCATGCAATTTAATAACCTCGACAGGCTGGGGCAATCAATGTTCTGACCTCCATTGTGAAGAAATCATTTACGCTGATGAGCCAACCGGGCTCCACCCTTCCACACTGTAGTGCTGCACTTGTGTAGAAATGCCACAAAGGGGAATTCCTTCCTGTGTTACACAGAAAGGAAGCAAAGTAAAAGGTGAAGGAGGTTGTGTGTGAGTCACAATGATCAAGAAGCTCCTTTAGTGTTCCTTCATGTGCCATCTCGCACTCCCTCCCCGTCGCTTTATAAGGTGCTTCCTGTGAGTGGTGCACCATGACGCAGGCGTGTGTGTGTGTGTGTGTGTGTGTGCGTGCGTGCGTGCGTGCGTGTGTGTGTGTGTGTGTGTGTGTGTGTGTGTGTGTGTGTGTGTGTGTGTGTGTGTGTGTGGTGTGTGTGTGTGTGTGTGTGTGTGTGTGTGTGTGTGTGTGTGTGTGTGTGTGTGTGTGTGTCAGGGGGGCGGGGTGAAAAACGAGCGCCAAGCTGACATACCTCACAACTTGTCCTGGAATATGTCGCGATAACATGAACAAACTGTTTTAATCCTATTTCATTTGATATAAAAAAAAAAAAGCTGACAGCTGATAAAAGGTCAAATCTAAAACCATTTTAATATCAGGGAACTATTTATTTAAATTTTCAGTTAACTTTTTTTTCTTTGACATTAAAACAAAGAAATGTGAAAGTCCTAAGATTTCAAGTACTTGTTGAGTTTCCTGAACATTTTGTTAGAAATTTAAAAGGATGTCTATTGTCTTAAGACAAAAAATAAAAACTTCTACATTTTGAAACGTCTGAAACATTGTTCAATAAGAATTCATGCTTTAAGACATTACAACAAAATCAAGATTGCATTTGTATTTTTAAAATTCTTGACGCCCCCACCCCCCTTCTTTTTATTTTTATTTTTTTACTGGAAATGAATATCGGCTCCAAATATCGGTTATCGGCCTCCTTGACAACTAATAATTGACATCAGTATTGGCCCTGAAAAAACAATATCGGTCTACACTTAAGTTTAAAATTTACTACTAGGCTACAGTGCACGATATTTGTGGCCCCCGACGAGTCCCAGAAATGTGCTCAAAATTAGAAAGGGTCCATGTCAGGGCCCTCAATGTAATGATAAGCCTTTGGGGTTTAGGACCCCCCCCCCCCCCCCCTGTTCCCAAGCTGTAAAGCATTTACAAACTTAGACACAAGAACACTCTGTTCTCTCAACGCATGCACACCTCTGCTTTGGGCCGCTATTGATTCAACACATGAGGCGATTGTCGCTATTGTTTGGATGTGTTTGGTTAGCCCGCATGTCACTGCACAGGTTTGTTTAGCCCAGTTCCGTAAGGGCGACAGAGTTAATAAACCACCGCTTCACTACTAAGTAGGCTGCACGACTGTAAACTGACAGTATGGGATCAAGCTGAAGATACTATTGACAAAAGTGTCTTCATCTTGAAAATCTTTATTGAATGCACAGGCAATATTTTATTTGACTGTAAATTAATAAATACATATTTTCTGTACTGCTTATTCTTGACTGCGGTCACAGCCTATCCCAGCTGACTTGGGTGTGAGTTGGGGTACACCCTTGACTTGTCGGCAGTCAATTGTTAACTAAAATTCCTGTAGTTTATAATGTTAAAAAGTAACATACAAACATACTGTATACCACGCGACCTTTTGACAAAGCACATGGCAGCTAGCCAGCCGGCTAATATTGTAGCAGTCTATATTGTCACTCGTCATACAGATCAAATGAAACCAAAAATTAAGCTGAAGTGAAGGTGGCGTATTTCAATGTCACATTTTGATTTTTTTTTTTTCTTCATGTGTGCGCTCACTCACATTTTAAGACTAAACGTAGCCGAAACATTTGAAACACAGGAAAAAAAAAGTGCTTGGACGCAGTCTTTACTGCTTGAACTCAGTCTGCTACTTTATTCATCCTATTAATGCAAATATGGTCTGGTTTAACATTAAATTAGGCCAATAGCAAACAGGATCAGCTAGAAGAAAAAAAAAAGGCTCGGGGCGATCAGATAAGCTGTGCAGCAAAACAATGTAGGCTTTGTGCAGCTGGCAGCACACTGCATGTGTGCAGGTACAATAATTGTGTTCTCTTGTGGTTGTTTTCATTGTAGCAAAGTCGTGTTGGAGGGAAAAGTTATGTATCGCTCAGTGGAGGAAAAGCTTTGTTGAGAGATGTATGAATGTGAATGGCGCAATGTCCTATCATGTGAGTAATTTGCGTAATTAGGTGAATATTGTGTGAAAATGTAAATTCATAAACTTCCCACCATTTTCTGTAAAAAACGACACTGAATGGTGAGATAGTGTTCCACCTTAAGGAGCAGTACCAGAGCCAGTTTTCTGTCTGTGTAACTACAAGGCTTTACCACAATGTCGTGAAAGTGGTGCGAAGTTTAACAGCTAATACTCAACGGAAAAAAAAAACACCCACCCCCCGCCCAATTTTCACTGTCCCTCCTCCAGTGCTTTATACGTCACACCGGAACCTGACACTGGCCTTATCTATCTGATGCTGTGTGACTTTGTAAAATACAAAGGCAGATAATTGCTGGATCTCTGAGTAAAACATGTTATTATTGGCACTGCCCATCTGTTCATCCAGACTCTATGAACCAGGAAGTCGCCGACGGTGTACGCCGCACTTCTGAGTGCCATTCTAGTTATTCATGGTTAATGTAGCGTCGATAAAGGTAAAACAAATCTAAATGTGGCGCCTATTAATTTTTATTGTTCTCTTTTGATCTGGTTAGGGAAGATGTTTTAAAGCTGAAATCTGCTATTGTTAAGATACAAGGATGTGTTATACAAAAAGGGGAGAACAACCTTACAGCCCGTGAGTCACACAGCTGCTTTGCTGCATCCTTTTTCTTTCACACATTTAGTTAAGCTCTTGGCTCTTGGTGCACTTCGTAAAAACTACTCACACAGCTGCCAACTGTTACGGATTTTCTGTACTTTGTTCCGGAAATCAGTGAACTAAATCGTTACGCCCGTAACACTGATTGTTTGCTATTTACAAAAATCATGGGTCACATAAATGCTCAAACAGGTTGAAAACAGCCGCGGTGTCATTTTGACGGTAGGCTCCAGCAACGCAGTGCTGACAGCATGTGCAGTGGAAGCTAGCAAGCGAGTCTGACGTTAGCCTCAAGGGGTTAGCTTTTAGCTAACGCCGATCACCGCTAGCCTTAATAGATTCATACCAGTAGCGGGGAACAAAGGCAGCAACACAAAGTGAAGCTTCATTTCCAGAATATTACGTCCAATGGTGCGTAAACAACAATTGTGTACTAAACGAAAACTTTATTCATCATAGAATAACAAACGCCATAACACTTTACGGGACCAGGGTGTGACACAGCTTATCAGAATATGCTTGTTGGAGCGTAGATAATGGTGAGTGATATTTTTAACCATTTGTTTTTATTTGTTTCTTTGTTGGTCATTGGAAATATGTCTTCACATGAAAATGTCCAGTGGCACTACAAAGTTTACCTTTATTTAAAAAAATTAATAAATACGTGTATGTGTGCACGCATGTGTTTATGTGCACTGTTGGAATGTCAGTACATTTTTAGAATTAAAAAATATATATAATTCAGTAATCAAAATATTCTTTGAAGCATTCATATTAATTTATGAAATACAGTATACATAAATATTATATATATTTATATACATATATATTTACATAGTTGTATATTTATTTATTTGTTTATGTATGCCTTGCACTGCCGAACTAAAAAAAAATGGCGTCCCCTTTCTTTAACACGGCACGTTGTAACAAGCCGCAGTGTGGCACCGCGCCATGGGGTGGCGCTACTTTGTTTTTGTGTGCATGTGTAGTGCTTTTTTGTTTTTTCCGGTGAATATTTTTTGATGCCATGGAAGCCTACGGCTATTGTAACGCGTGGTGGCGCCAAGCCCATTGTTTTTGTCCTTTCTTCTTAATAAAGTGACTCCGTGGACTGCCAGTCCTTTTGTTCCTCTCCCGTTTTGTTTTGTTTTGCGGTCCCGCTGCGCCATCCATGGCCGATCAGCCACCGCGCATTACAACATGATACAAACCAAACCAGTAACTGAATATGTTAGTAAATAAATAAACTGTTTGAAATAATGTCCTGATTTTCTATACTAAAGGGATTGAAATTTGGATAGAATTCTTTAAACTAATTGTTTTATTAATAAGTCAAAATAAATAATTGACAGATTAATCGATTATTTAAATAATTTGTTAGTGAGAAGCTCTAAAACATGCAGCAAATGCATGTGATTGGAATCAGCATCAGCCAATGTCACTCACACCCTGATCAGAACACCTTTGTCACCATTGATGATGAATGTGAGTGAATGCTGATGTTTAGTATAAACAAATTATATTTATAATTCGTAACCTATGATTGGTGCCCATGTTGCGGTGGTTGTCATGTGTAAACAAAGAAAGTTAATTAAAGACTGCAGTACTTCTTGTGACTGGATTTACTATAGTTTATATTATTTAGTGGTATATTGTTGAACAATATTAGAATTTGCATAGTCCTAGTTTATTTTTTAGACTATTTTAGGCTCAGACGTTTCTCACTCCGCAGTGTTTTCACTACACGGGTGGAATTATTTATAGGATGACCCCCCCCCCCCCCTTATTCAAACTATTCTAAAGTAACAGTACTCTTACTTAAGCCCTGGCTGCTTATAATACAACAACAATGTCAACTGCACGTTTTCAGCAGCCACTTGCATAATTTGGCGCCTGGCTGTGTGCTCCCAACAAATAAATAAAAAGGACGTGTGCGCCTTTAAGAGCGAGCGTGCGCCTTTGGGGAGGGCCTGGGCGTCTTTTCGCCGGGACTCCTGCCCTGCAGCCTATAAGACGTCAGCTCGCTCCCATTCAACACTTTATCCAAAAGTGTCACATTGTACAAGGGTGGGGGGGGGGAGCGTGTCAGCCATTCGTAGGCGTCTGCTGGTTCCCGATGTTAACTCCAAAGTATCTGTACGTTTGCAAACAAACCGGAGCCGTTTTAGGAGCCTGAAAAGGAGTTTTTTATTGGAGCGTTACAAAAAAGGCGCTTTTTTTGGGGAGGGGATCTTGGAGGAGTTTTTCTTGGTGAGTGCTGCAGTTTGAGTCGTGTGAAGTGCTTGCGACTTTGTTTGTCTCACCATGTTCGTGTGCGTGTGTTGATGTCAGGCGTCATTGAGTGATGCATCTTGTGCGGGGTGTTCACGTTAAATCCCGCTTTTTAGGTTCTTATTCGCTGTCAAATTTTGGGACAGGTCGGGATTATCAACCACGAGCGTCCGTCCAAGCCACTACAACAAACAGCTTTAAAATAATACAATAAATACAACAATATGAGAGATACATTACAACAGCTATATAGGCATGCTCTTGTTATTGACTAGTTATAGTTTGGCAATTGATGCTCCTCAAACCCTGCTGCAAGCATCCTTGTACGTGCTGTTTATATTTCCTTACTATTTGATGTATGCCGATTGTGCATCCTCGTCGTGTGCGTGTGCGTGTACGCGTGTTGTGTTCCGTGGCGTGACTCAGCCCCGCTGCTAGAGGGCTTTTCACCGCGATTGTCTCAATCCGGTAAAGTGAGGGGGTGTGCGCTGCTGCGTGCTTGCAGCACAGGTAAAGCGGGTATGGTTGCTCGGAAACCGCTGCAGGGTTGTCGTGCAGCGGGGGCGGCAACTCCCTTTCTTTCTTTCTCTCTTTCTCTCTTTCTTTCTTTCTTTCTTTCTTTCTCTCTTTCTCTCTTTCTCTCTTTCTTTCTAAAGGGTTTTCCACCATCCTTTTTGGGTATGGGGCATGCTGCGGGGGTACATCCCCAATAGGGTCTGCTTTTGTATCTGAAAAAAAAAATGTTTTTACAACTTGGCAATGCACCTGTCCATGTTTAGCCCCGGGGAAAGTAGAAACAGTTACATTAGTCTTTAATGGAGTGATGCAGTCTGATTGATTGAGTGTCACAAATGGACTCCTAGAACTCCGACTTCCAGGGTGTCTCTGGTGTACGATGGCGTTCTGTTTTCTAATTTGTATGTGACTCCAGTTTGTCACTAATCTATATTTATCCAGTAGTAAATTACAGTAAATCTGTGCATGTAAAACATTTGTAGACCACAATCAAATGGAGAAAAAAAAGTATATAGGCACTAAATGCAGCATGTTGAAGTATTCTTCATTGTGTGCTTTTCATCACCTCAAAACGGTGTATGTTGGTAATGTATGTAGCCTATACCCACTAATATGGTGGTACATAATGTTAGTTTTAGCTGCCAATGTAGTCTGCGAACCCCCTATTTCTCGACTATATATTTTATTATAGACCCTTTTTATATTTTTAATTTCATGAGCCGAAAATAAATCATTTTAGCAGTACTCAAACCCCTGTTTCTTCTCAATGTATGTTTTTGCTCCTTGGAAAAGGCGCTGTAGAGAATGTGTTGCAGTAGGATTGTTTATATAGTTTATAGGCAAGGGTGCACATGAAAATGTTGCCGTGGTCCTTAAACGAGCACCAGAGGTTGTTGTTTGGTAACCATTATTTTACCAAACCACTGACCTCATGGATGAATGGCACATTTTGGCAAGGTTTATGTTATGAAAAAAGACTTCCAGCCTTATGGTGGGGACTGACCAGTGTAGACTTTGTCAAGCGTACCTTTTAGAGTTTCATAATCAGACCTTAATTTGGACTATATAGAATGGCAAATTGTAACTTGAAGGACACAAATGGACTCCACGTAACGCCATTCTCTCGCCCAATGATCCGAATTAAGTGTTTCCACACTCTTGCATGGCCGCGTGTCATTTGTTTTAATCCCGCTTGCCTGTAAGTGCTTCGGTGGTTGAGTGCCAGGATGAACTGTCTTTGCACCTGTTGCAAGAGGAAGCACAAGCCCCTGGGGTTCATTATCAAGGATCATATTGCTCCCCCCCCCTTCCTCCCCCCTGGCCCGCCGAACCTAGTCAGCGGGCCCGGGGGACAGCCAGGGCTGGATGGCGAAGGCATGCCTCGTTGGTGCAGTTTGGCTCCTACCGATGCCCCCGTGCTTCCTGTTGTTTTAGGGCTTTGTTTCCTAGCAGCTGCCGTTGCTGCGCATAAATATGCCTCACAGGAGACAAGGAATGAGTTTTTACAAGGAGGCGGGGGGCGGGGGGGGGGGGGTTATCCTCACTCATCACTCCGACATTATGAGGAGGACTGCTCGTCTGTGGACACTGCACAGGTGATGCCATATAAACATAAACACATCCGCCAAAAAAGCCACCTGCGCTATTTCTTTATCGATGGTGAAATACTAAACAGGTTAATCCGGTCAAAGCGCATCTGGATTTTGGCCTCCGGTGTATTTCTGACCCCCATTGAAAGGCAGGGGGACAAAATCAATACGCCGCTCGGGTCTCCTTCCCCATTCAATATTGTAGCCATAGTTTACTCAGCCCTGACACATACTTGACATGACACAAACATTCAGGTCATTTGACATGAGGAGTTGTTGCAACATCAGGTGCTGTTCTGGTAACAGGAGGAGCCCCTTCCTCTTCAAGCACGTCAAGCCCGGCTGGATTGCAGCAACGGAAGCGCTAGCTACTTTTAAAATGCTCTCTCCAGGGATCGGGGCAGAAAACTGTCGTCTATTACTCAACAGCTATGAAAACGTTTGAACATTTGTACAAATAGTTACTGAAGGCTTTTTTTTTTATTTCTTAAGTAACTTGTAAACTATTCTGGTCAATGTGACTCCATTTTTCCGATGTGTGGATTTGCTTTCTATCCAAACATGTCTTTCCTGCGCTACACTGCACCTGCTTTTGCATTCAGGTTTCATTCTTTCCTCCGTAATTTATGTATGGCCCCGTTGCAGGTACGACAGAGGCAGCCAGCCGGGCCGACGATACAAGTGTTTCCTGGCTTTGATGCGACCCGAGTGTGCCTGGAGCATGTCCACAGTGGGCCTGACTGCCCAGGAGACATCTTTTCCCGTAGAACACCCCTTCCTGCGGGGCAGCTACTGTCACAGCATGGCTGGATCCAAGTCATCGTGGAGCTATACCCACGACCTGGACAAGTGAGTACACCGGGAGAGGACGGAATGTTATGTGGTTGAAGTGCGGCGGTAGTAATCGTTTTTTTTTTAATCTTTGACAGCTTCTACTTCACTATGAAATCTGCGCACCCAGATCACAGCTCTCATGGCCAGCCCAAGAGTCCGCCATCGCTAAGTTACGAGAGTAAGAGTCATCCTTGGTCTACTGCATCTCGTGCTGTCACTATTGGATTTTTTTTCTTCGTTTTGTTAATCCACTAAAGTTGGACGCAAGTTGAATTGAGTGGATATAAGTGTTCATAATTATTATCTTCTCATATGCATTAACACCAACAAAATTAGCCCATGCTAAACGGTTAGCAATCGCGATTAGCATTAGCGCGCTAACGATGACCACTTCAGGTAAACAAACACTAACTGCCATTTAGTTCACGTACACATCATTATATGAACATTACACATGTAATAGTGTAATGACTGCCCTCTACTGGTTACGTGATGAACACCTAAAACCGAGTGGCGGGTTATATTTTGGAATAAATCAGCCCAAGTGCTTTTTAAGACGTTCAGAACGAACTTTTCTGTGTTTTGGGAAAGCTTAATGTGCTGTATTGTCTTTAATTAAGACAAAAAAACTAAGTACAGTACTAAGTTAGTGAGTGTTTTTAAACAGACAAATAACATCTGCCATTCGGCCACTAGATGGTGCACTAACAGAAGAAATAAAGATCTGATCGCAGACCGCCATTTGTCTGCAAAACAAACAAACAAAGAAACAAAAAAGTTTGTGTATAAAACATGCATGGCCCAAACATGATTCTGGCGGAGCTTCGAGGCATCAAATTTTAGCCAACCTATTCTTAAAGTCAACTTATCCGACTCGGTTGACTTTTTACCCCAGCCCTAAATGCATCCTTTCTGCCCTGTGTAACATAAAAGCTTCTTTGCTTTTATTTTGTCATTGGCTCACCATACTTGGTTTTTGGAAAATTGTCAACATTGAAATTGACTGGCTGCAGGTACAATCTAATGACATCTAAGGGATGTGTCAAAAACAAAGGTATGAATGCCCACAGTATCAGAAAGGTAGTCATTAAAAACAACGTGAGTATTATGATTGTGGTTGTAGGTTTGCTTTTAATATTTTGGTGACCTTATTTAGTGACACAATTACTTAGAAACACCTCGAGGAATGCAAACTACAACCACAATGATTGAAGAGATTTTTTTCAGTGTGCAGCGGAGAACGTGGAGCACAATGTTTTTTTTTTTTGTATCCGCTTTTGTACATTTGTAACAAGACCTCACAATTCAAAAAATCGGTATTTCAGTTTTCCATTGTTTGACGAAATTGACGATGACACTATTCCCCCCCCCCCACACACACACACGTAGTCATTCAAATCTGGGTTGCATTTGAACTATAAGTGGCAGTAGCATGTGAGATGGGGTTCGAGTTCAGTTCAGTTTGAGTCAATTAACTAATCATCTGTATTGTTGTTAATAGGCCTGAAAAAATCATATCGGCCTATTTCGAGCTTGAAATTATTTTATTGAAAGATTATCCTCTTTAAAATGTGTTTAATATTTGCTCCTTTCCTCTTTTTGAACATTTCAATGAGCCTCAATACCCCTTACCACTCCTTCGTAGTCCTTTGTTGTCTTATATTGCTGGTTTGCTTGTTCATTTTGTCCTGCAATTGCGCGGCCTTTTCAGATCGTATTGCCGTGCGTGTCTGCGTTTCCATGACTAACCTTCTAACGTGTCATTGTGGCTCTTCTGCCAGGACATAAACACAGATCCAGCACCCTGAAATTACCTCCCAAGAAGTCCCGGCCCTCCCACCTCGCCCTGTCCTGCAGCGCCGAACCATCCCCGCCGAGTCCGTCCGATGACGACCAGGTGGTCCCCTCATTCCAACGGCTCTCCGTGTACGAGTGCGGCAGTCCGCCGCAGACGCCGGACAGGTGCTCCAAGCCCCTGCCGCCCATCCCGCCGCACAGCGACATCTCGTCCGAGCAGGCCATGGACAACGAGGTGGAGTTCTTCACCGGCACGGACGAGAGCCGCTGCCTGGTGTCTCATCAGTGTTCCAAACCTTCTCCCTTTCGGACCGGACTTCCCAGTCGGAGGAGCCTCAGGGACTGCGGACAGATTAACCACGCGTACTACGACGGGCCTTTAGGACCGCAAAGCCCGAGGCAGCCTCAAACTCAGCAGCTTCCTGTGCATCCGCCGCAGCAGAAGGACGCGCAGGAGCATCGGCGTCAGGAACCCCCGGCGGCCTGCCATCGTCAGCGGGACAAAACTCAGAGGAGACTACACCGTTCTCACTCGGGACCGGCCGGATCCTTAAACAAGCCTTGCCTACTGCGCCTCAATCGCTCGGCCTTCAACGCGGATCACAGAACGGAGCTTCCTCCGCCGATCCCGCCACGGACAACCAAGACGGCAGATCCCGCATACTATCAGAGAGGTAATCATTCAACATTATTAGTATTCACACATTTGCTTTTCTATGGAAGAGGATTAGGGCCAGTGTTCGGTTAATTTATATAATGATGTGAGTGGTTGGAAACGTCTCAAGGAATGCAAACGACAAGCACAATTCTATAAGATGTTTATCTTGCTGTGCATAAAAGAACACAGGTCGTATTTGAATTGGATCTCGTTCAAAAATAGTTTTTTCTTTTTTTTTGGGTGAAGTTGACGTTTTGCCAGTGACATTTCCTGAAGTCCTGGAGTGACTCGATTGGAATTACAATCACGCGATGTCATGAGAAATCATTTTGGTGAAAACTATACTTTATATTTCCCGTCTTTCATCATCACCCATTCAACCATCTTCTATACTGTTTCTGGGCACGTGCCGGATAGACAAACAACCCTTTACAATCGCATTCATACCTTAGGACAATCTACTAGTCTTCAGTTAATAGATGTGACGGTGTTAATCAAAACCCAAAACATTTTTAAGATCTAGCCCCACATATTCGCAGTATTCACAAAGTCACTTGACTTTACACCGATCTGATCGGCCGATATTTTGTGACTGGCTGACGTTAAAAAAAACACGTTTTTTTTTATTTCTCCTGTAAACTGATGAGTTTGTAGGCACAAGAATTCCGTGGCAGGCCTCCATGAATGTTTTTTCTGCAGCCACTTACCAATTTTGAAATTGTTACATCAACCTGCCAAGGGACTACAAATGGAAACAAGACAACGGCTATAATCTGGCATATTACATACATGTTCATTTATATGCACTGTCCACTCTTAAATAAATAAATAAATAACATATGCAGTCAATAAAAAAATTTTAAACAGACATTTTGCTCCATTTTATGATCAGATCGGTGATCGGTTATCAGGGTTAGTGGCTGATCATCCTTAGAATTGATCCATTTGTGTCTTTTGTGCTCCTTTTAGAAAACACTCTAAAATTCCACAAGATGCTACCAAAGACTTGTCTAAATTAGGGCTGGGTATTGATTCAGATTTCCAGAATTGGTTTGATTTGATTCACAGGCATCCGATACGATGCAGGATTCAATTGAATTGATTTGAGATTCAGTTAGATTTTACATAGTACCAATTTTTATGCTCTATATGTTTATATTTTATATACTATATATTTTTATATAATATTTGATTTTGATTTTATTTAAATAATTGTAAATATGAATTTTAATATAATATAATAAAATATAATAATAATAATACATTCAAATTTACCGGAATAAAGATGTTTGAAAGTGTGCTGCATGTGATGTCATCTAGCAATAGCCAATAGCACCTTCAGATGACGTCGCTCCTAGGCGACAATTTCGCATGTTTGACTTTAGGCTCCAATGGCTCGCCTTGCCTACTTTTTCATTAAATTTAGCCGAAACGCAACGCTAGGTAAAAAGTGCATTCCCTTTTTTTTTATTTTTTATTTTTTATTTTTTTACATGGCATTTATTAAATCTTGCACACAAGTAATACCTTTTTTATTATTTTTTTTACAAGAACGAATACTAAAACTAAGCATTTTTTAAGTAACTAAAACTAATAAAAACTAACTGAACTGCCCTGAAAACGAATTAAAACTAACCAAATGTAAAACACTAAAACCCAAAACGAAATAAAAACTAACAATAAAAATACCAAAACTATAATAACCCTGGGGTGGAGCTAAGTTTTGCATGAGTTGTTAGTGCAAGTTACTGACACGCACACTCACGGCGCACCTAAAACTCACCTCTTCCCATTTTTTCGCACCCTTTCTGTCAGACACCCGCCGCTGGTCAGCAGAGGTGTCCTACAGCGACGAGGACAAACCGCCAAAGCTGCCCCCTCGGGACCCCTTGTCCTTGGGCAGCGACCGCACCCCCAGCCCCAAGAGCCTCCCGACGTACATCAACGGCGTGATGCCCACCACCCAAAGCTTCGCACCGGACCCCAAATACGTCAGTCGGGGTTTACAGAGACAAAACAGCGAGGGCTCGCCTTGCATCCTGCCCATCGTGGACAATGAGGGCAAAAAGGCCAGCAGCACTCATTACTACCTTCTGCCTCACCGACCCACATTCGTGGACTCCAAGTCCGTGGAAAAATTCCTGCGGGCCTTGGACAGCCCGGACTCGGAATGGGACTGCCACACCAGGCGGAAAGCGCCCGTGGATCTAGTTTGAGGATCCTCGCCACGCTTCCAAGTGCTGCTTTTTAGTTTCGAACCCGTTAGGTATTGAAGGACACAGGGTACGCGTGCACTCGATCCACTTACTGCTGACGTTGCGTTCAATTGCAACTTGGACATTTGGATTTTTCTTACAATCCGGAAGGTGCAAGCGGGTCTTGAACCTCTCATTTTCAGTGTTTTGTGTTTGTAATGTTGGGGATTTATGTTTAGTTTTTTGGTAATGCTGCTTTTTATCTCAACCCGGGACAAAAGGTCAGTAATGTAAACATGTGACACTTACTAGGGATGGGCATACTAATCGATCAATCAGGTTGAATTAATCATGTCAGTTTGGTTAAATGAATCATCAACGGTATAATAATTAATTAAAAACAAGGCAGGTTTTACTTCTAAAAAAGTACATTTAATTTTTTTATTTTTAGCCACTAAAACATCATGCACAATTCTTTAACTCTGTGCTAAATTATATTTAAAAAAATATATATTAAAATGTATTAAACATACATAAAAATCGTACCTAAATATTCCAAATAGTTATAAAACAAATATGCAAATGAATTGCACTCAAAAGTTAAATATAATTAACAAAAAAACTGTTTAATTCAGTGATTCATTTCTATACCACTAGAGGGAGCCCTTGTCATCACTGGTCCAGTATATAGAGAGTATGGCCAGGGTAACAAGATGGCGTCCGTATGTCATTTGACCAGCAGTTGACCAATCACCGCGTGACCAATCACGGCTTGATTGCTGGTCACTGCTGGTCACATGACATATGGCTTTGGCCAAACTCACTATCATCGTCTCTGCACTGATCCACGCAATATGACACTGGCATGGAAATAGGAGTTCAGAACATCTATTTATTTGACATTTATATATATGTATATATATAATTTATTTTTCCCTCCACCCCATTGTCGGTCAAGACAATTCCGCCCATCCCTAAAATCAGAATTAATTTTAGTGTCAAATGAAGGATTTTAGCACTCGAGTATCTACTGTATGTGAGGGAATGATTATCTTCATATTTTTTTTTTTAAATAATGCATACATCACAAGATGTTTTGTTTTTGTTGTTTTTCCCAACTTGCTCGTAGCTTAACGTGAAAGTCAAGTGCAGCTTCTGTAGCCTCAAAAACAGATCTGTAACAGAATTCTCCGTGCAGGTTCATATCGTCACCCTCTTAAAATAATGGCCTAAGTCATTTTTTGCAATTTTTTTTTTTTTTTGCCTAAATTATCTCCTCATCATGCAAATGGTTAATTTTATTTGTGTTTCCTGAAAAATCGGAAAAAAATGTCTTGGGCGAGTATTTTAAGAAGGCATCAAAATGCAACATTTGTTTTATTAATTTTTTTGGTTTGTTCGTTTTTCCGCGCGCAACCTAGCAAACGCGAGATATTTTGCCACAACTGTGTGTGCACTTTTACGTACAAAATGGTTGTCGGGTGCGAGTGTAAGTTGTTAAATCTTTGCACCACCCTGTCCCGCCAATCTGGCGTACACCATTAACAGCAGATATAAAAAGTCTACACACCCCAGTTCAAATTGCTAGATTTTTTAAAATTAAAAATAAAAATTAGTGAGATAAATAATTTCAAAACTGTGGCCTATGACCTGTACAACGCAAGTAAGGAAATACAAATCAACTGAACTAATGTGTTTGCATAAGTGTGCACACCCTCTCATAACTGGAGATGTGGCTGTGTTAACAAATGACCCAATCACATTCAAACTGATGTTAAACGGGAGTCAGTGCACATTTAAAAGTGCCTCTGTTAATTCCCCAAATAAAGGTAAAAGATTTTAGTAGCTTTTACTGTATTTTTTTTATGTTTTTGCTTCGAGTAGAAGCCTTAACATTTTTGTGCCGACACTGACTGCTATTTCGAACTCCCTCCACTCTGATGAAGAAATTATTTAGCTTAAGAATCTGAATAGGGTGTGTAGACTTTTAATATCTCCTGCACATTGTCACCTTTATGGCTCTGATACTTGCCTCCAAAAGGCGAAAAATTGTCAGAGTTGACTCCGTTCACCCATTCCATGGACGGAAAAATCCCGGTGCGAACAGCCAGTGTCTGTTGTGAGTGAGTCTTTTTCCTGAGACCGTACTTGTTACTGCTTTAAAAAATATATATTTATTTTTTTTTGCTTTTGGAGGTTGCACAGAGAACGTCGCCTTGAAGCTGGACATGCACTGTAAAATGAAGGCACAGTTAAGAGAAGCGCATTGCTGTGTTCCTAGCATTGTTTTTAGCATTAGCATTCCTAGCCCACTACGGCAGAAAATGCCTTTTCTTGATTTGTTTTGACAGTCGGCGACAGTTTGGAAGCGCTCTACTGACACCCGCAGGACTAAAGCGGGCGTTTCAATCATTTGCGTTGACGTTCTATCGCGGGCGATTAGCTCGGTGTGAAAGTTACAATTTCAAACTAACGCTTTGTGCAGTGTATGCCCAGCTTTAGTGAATGTATTATTACTGAAAATCTTTTCTTTTTTTTTATATATATATTTAGTGGTCAAGCTGTGAGTCATTGTTTGGAACACATTTGCTACCTCCCTCGATACGAATCCTCCATTTCACATTGTCCACTTTTTGGGGGATGATCTTTTTTTCTTTCTTTCTTAACTACAAAGGAGTATTAGGTCAACATGGAAAAGAAAAACTAATTAAGACGTAAGAAATAAAGTAGTACAGTTCCAAATATTATAATACCAGAATAAATTCATATTTAGTTAGAATAAAGTTGACTGCTATGAGAAGAAAGTGTGTATGTATATATATATATATATATATATATATATATATATATATTTTTTTTTTTTTTAATGAACAAACATCATAATATCACAAGAAAAGATTTATGAAGATTTTTTTTTAAATTCCCTTTAATACAAAAAAATTATCAAAAGTAATAACTCTTTTGATATCCTTTTTTTCATTTTGGAAAAAAATACAACTTTATACTTGCGATTTTCATTTTAATTGTGTTAATACGTTTTATCAGTATTTTAGTATTGGAAGAAATCGGGATTTAATCTTTTAATATTACAAATTTTTGTCTAAAAAAACATTTCTTTGAAATTTTTAATTTTTAAAAATAATTCTCGAATATAGTGTGATTAAAAAAAAATTAAAAACTTTTTTTCCCTTAAAAAAAAGGACACTGATCCAATATCATGAATTTTTTTCTTGATTATTTTTTAAAACTTTTTTTCTCATAAAAACAAGACTTTATGCTCTTTATAGTATTTTTTACTTTTTTTTTTTTTTTTTACTTAAAAAAAATATTATTCTTAAAATATAGTAAAGTGATTAATGCCCCCACCCCACCACCACTTTTTTTTTTTTAATCTTAAAAATAGGACATTGTCATGTTGTTGTTTTTTCCCCATTCCATTGTCGCCCTAATACTCCTTGGTAAACCAAAACGACGACAGATGTGTGGGGTTCGTTGTGTGTGCATGCGAGTGAAGTTAGGAGGATCTCTGTGAAAATGGAGATGGTCTTTGCAAGAGAACGAGTGCTCAGGGTTTACCTCCAGCGCGTGGACACAGTCTTTCCTGTTCTGCTCATGCATTCCTGCCTTACATGATTGCAGTGGGTGTGGCCTGACACACTTTGGCTGCTGGCAGCCAACAGAGAAATATATATATATATATATATATATATATATATATATATATATATATATATATATATATATATATATATATGATATGATTTTGTATTGCTTTTGCATGATCCAATGGACACATGAGGATGATATTGTAAATGTAGCAGACGTATCGAAGAACACGGTGTTCACTTTGGGGGAAAACTGTTAACTAAGGTCAACCGATTATTGAAGTATATATGTTTGTTTTTGTTTGTTTGTTTGTTTCTGCTCTCAAACACAATGTTGCTTGGACTTCAAAAGTCACACTCACACCCCCCTCTGAGAAAAAAAATGTTTACATCATACACTGGTACTATTTAATCTTAAAAGGTATTCAAATGTCTTATAGGAAATAACAGAAAAAACAACAACAAATGAAGTCTAAAAAACTTCTCTGCTGTGGTGAAGACATGCACTGGGAGAGTTCAGTATGCTGTGTACAGTATTTAACGATTCCATTTGTTTATTATTCATAGTCGTTTTTTCAAAGGAAAATAAAACTTTATTTATATGAATTGCTTTCTGTCTGCTTTGCCTGTGCTATCGCACACGTACACACACCCTGTTTTTTCTCTCTCATTGTGACTGGTCTCCATCCACAAAGAGACTTACAAAGGTTGACTGACAGGTGTACGACAGTGTTGTCAGACACTTCCTGGTTCACGCCCCACCTGATGCACCGCAAGCACTCACTTGCAAAAAAATAGAAAATTAGTAATAATAATAATAAAAATGCTGTGTGAATTAATGTAATCAGCGCCAGAGATTAATTTAGTTTCGGACCTGCACAGCCTTTCATTTGCTGGCCCCAGGAGGGTTGTTGGTAACTAGTGATAGCTTGTCCAGTTACCATAGCAACAGCATAATAAACTGCTTGGTTTGTGCTTTGGCTGTATGGAATAATGCGGTGAGTTTCATGGCTGGTGAGGCACTGATATTAGTTAGCTTTACACCTTTATCAGCTCAATCGAGTGAGTTTGTCATTAAATTACAACAACAACAACAACAATGTTGTAAATGTGCTGTTCCCTCAGAATAACTCATAGTACAGCAATTAACAACGAAACCCTTGGCAACAAAACGTAAAAAAATAATCATTAAATAACCCCCCCCCCCCCCCAAAAACAAAAAACAAAAAAACACTTGTCTATTTTTGTAATATTATGGCTGTCTTACTATACATTATATTTTACATATCTGTACCTAAACGCAATCTAACAAACAACCAAACGTTTTTTTTTTCTTTCTATTAATAACCTACTACGCGTTACAATTTGAACGTGCATGTGTACAAGTAATTTGTCCCTCAATTATGCCGATGTGGGTTGGACACGGTTAATATTTAACAGCGTAACACTGCAAACCGCAGCTGCCTGGTTAATCATTTCCTGCTCAGGTCAGGAGAGAAAAACATCATTTGCACGTTCATTAGCGCAAAAATGCCTCTCACGGTAGCCCACTTTTTTACGGGACACTGACAACCATGTTGTTGGCCGACAACAAGTCATGAAATACACGTAGTCAATTATAAAAAAATAATAAAAAAAGAGCAGCATTTAATTCAGCCGCGAGGTCATTATTTCAGCAATGATTTAGTTTTATGTGTACAGTCTGCCTTCTAGCGACTGAAAATTGTTATGACAGGAGACTCACAAAACTATGTAGCCTCTCCAGCAGTTTATTTGATATTGTAAAATATATTTCTAAATTATTTTCTCAGTCCCCTTATCTATAGGTCAATCCCCCCTTTCGCCTCCTGAGGTAATAAAATCCTGGAGTCGTGACCAGTGACCACCATTAATTTACAGCACATTGGTTTCCTTGCCGTGTAAGGTGGATATCGGTAGGTGGCAGTAATTCGCCTTAAATTAATTTGCCACCCGCCATTTGACGTCTCACAAGAAGAAGAACCACAGTCTTGAACGAGTGACTGTCGTTTGTCGATGCACGACCGTAAAAAATCTCATTTGCATTTTATTATATCATTATATTTTGTTTAGATTTATGTATAATTTAAGATAAACAAAACCTTCACTCAAATCTTCAGTTAAAAATACAACTTCGTTCTTTTGATACTATTATTTTTACAGCAAAAATGTAAACAAATTATTGTCTTTATAATTTTGCCTTTTCATTTTGAAAAAAACAAACAAAACAAAAACGACCACTTTTTGTATGTTACGGTGTGGTCACGGGGCGGCGTGGTGTCTGTCTGCGTGTGAAGTGGAGGGCCCAAAATGCAGGGAGGAAGGAGAACCACAGCAGGAGTGCGGGCGAGACTGGCGTGCTTTATTTTACAGAAAACACTAACCAGGGTACTGGTTAATGCTAACTAAACAACAAACTGAAAAGATACAAAATCAAAATGACAGCCGGAACTCCGGTGGTGACCGTGACAAGCGGCAATGATCCCACGCTGACTGATCACCACCCGGGAACTAAATACACCCACACTAATTGGGTAACTAGCCACACCTGGGGCCAGGCACAAGTGGCTGAGGGCCCGGATTGGTCAACCCGCGGAAGGGCTGGAACCCACTCAGGACCAATCGGGACCCTCAACCAAAACCAGATCTTCCCAGACATGACACTGTAATATTAAGAGCGTCATAACCTCAACTTTATTCACGCAATTTTTTTAAGTGGGGGGAAAATATAGATGTTCTTCCTCTAGTTTCTACTTTCTCTATCTAGAAAAAATAAGATTTTCATCTTTTTACTTTAAAATAAAATAAAAATATCTTTATTCTGATCATTTTATGCCTTTTATGTAAACATATTAACTTATGCACACAGCTGTACTGTATATGAGTTAGGGATAACATTTATTGCACACACAAAAAAACAAACAGACAATGAATGCAAATTGAAGTCATACATCAAATATATTAATAGATTTATATTATTAATATTAATAGTTTGTCGTCATCTAGAGCTGACGTTCAACACCTCGGGACGTTTTGTTGACACCTGCAGAGACAAAATGAAAGCTCATAGATTTCAACATTCTTATGAAGCGATTTAGTCCAACAGAACCGATAATTCTGTACCTGCTTTTGTGTGTCAATGTCTTCTAGATGCCGCCTGAACCTTTCAGCCGTGTAAGGACCCGTCAGTCCCAGATTGTGACGTCCTGCGTTCAAAAAATGTTTATAACAATTTGTGTCACCAAGTCAAAAATATGCCCCCTGGTGGCTGTGAGTAGCATAGGGAGGATATCGTAGCTGTTTCATTGATTGATTGATTGGATGTGAAAGTACTTTGAGGCAACGCCATGATTCATGGCTCATTACTTGTACATGTATATATGTAAATAATGTTAGATAAATGAAAACTTTACAAGAGATGATGGTCTTTTTCATCAATCTTCTTTTTTTAAATGTAAACGTTGTAACCTTACAAAAACACATTTTGAATTTTCTTGTGAAAAATTAGCAATTTATTTTAACGAATTAAGATACATTTTCCCCTAAAATAAAAAGTTGTAGTCTAAAAATAATTTGTAATCTTCGGAGAATAAAGTCACAATTGTATGTAAAAAAATTCAGATGGATTTTTTTTGAGAATGAGAGAATTTTTTTTGCTATTTTACAAGAATAAAAATAAAACATTTTGCAAAAACGCCCCCCCCCCCCAAGTACAAAAGAGCAGAAGAAAAACGCTGAAAGATTACAATAAACTTATTTTATGTGAATAAAATTTACATTTAACATTTCTTTTTCAATAAAAAGCCCTATTGGGAATAGGGTTTGTCATTTGATGATAATAAAGTAATTCAATTAAATGATCTACTTAATTTTAAAGCAATAAAGTAATAGTATTCTTTTTCTAGAATAATTTTTTATTTTACAAGGCAAGGCTTTGTTATTATGACACATTTTATACACAAGACAGTTCAATGTGCACAAGACACAACACAAAAGCATTTGTAAACAACAGCTGATGACATAGCAAAGCAAGACTAAAGCAGTTAGTTTTTTTTTTTTTTTTAAAGCCAAGTATAAAGTAAATATGAGAGAAAAAAAAAATCTCAATATGAATAGAATAAAGTGGGAATGTGACGGGAGTAAAACCAAGTAATGTAATGTAGGCCATTTTTGAACAAGGTGGCCTTCCCCAAATCTTGGAATGCAAATGTTATGTAAAACATACCTGTGTCTGTGAAGTCAAAGTAGTCTTCCTCAAAATCTAGAAATCCTCTTAAATTATCCTTTTTCCTGAAAACACAATTCCATCATTTTCGGCCGGAATTCTCCCTCCACGTGACTTATCAGACTTTTTGGACTAAGAGGAAAACAGCATTTCATGATCCGCACTCACCACATCCCAGAACGCCCCCTTTTGACCAAGAAGACAACCAGAAGGACCATCATGACGAGTAGCAGGGCCGCTGCCAGTGATCCGAATATAGCTCCATAGAAGCCCGGACCCCAGCGGAAGAGGTCACACCGTTGGCCGTGGTACTGCCTTATGTTTGACTCGTAGCATCTAGAGAAGAATACATTGATACAAGAGCCGCATAATTCCTCATATTGTGGCCATTTAAAGACATTTATTCACTCAACTGAAGATTGTACCAGGCATTTATTTTAGAGAACTGCTTTGGACAACCCTGCCAAGGTGGTGGCCTGCAGCACTTAACATATCTGATGGGTTGAGTACATAACGGATTTTATTTGCGGTAAGGCGCATATTAAGCCCACGGCGTATCAAGAAAACATTGGGTGAAATGTGGCACAATTAGAGTAGAGGCCTCTATTTATGGTCAGGCAACGGTCAATTAAGGTAATTAAACACCCAGACAATTAATTGAGGGACCGCTTCAGCTAGAATTGAGATTACTATGTGAGGCGAGGCATTTATTTGTTTAAGTGGACAAATTACCTGAGGTGGAGGCCACAATTTTTTTTCTGTTAACTGGGCTACACACCAGGTGATTAATTGAGCCATGGTGTCATATGGCATGGAGGTCACTAAATGAGGTAAGGTGTTTATTTGTTCAAGTCAACAAAACACCAGACAATTAATTCAGCCTCCACTTAGCATCGAGCCTACAATCTGAGTGTGCAGTAGTTTAAGTGGAGAAAGCACCAGGTGATTAATTGAAGCACAAGTGGAGGCCATTATTTGAGGCCAGGCGTCTATTCAAGTGGATGATGCACTAAGGTGATGCATTTGAGGGCTGGCATGAATTGGAGCAGGGGTGGACAAACTTTTGTGCTACATTTGATTTGTAAAATTTGTAAATGATGCGGGAAAAAAAGTGTGTAGAATATTATATTTGAATAATAACAATGGATGATCTCTCTTTAAAAAGAAAAATCTTATCAGTGTAAAATTGCTTATTTTACAAATAAATCTTATTAGGATTTTTGACTAATACATGTTTGAATTCCAATGATTGAATACACTCATTTTTAACTCATTCACTGCCAGACTAGTAAAAATTGATCTTTGACGTCTATAGCCGTCTTTGGCAGTGCATGTGTTAAATGTGATAAACGCATAAAACTATTCAATCAAACGCAACAAATCTCCTAATCATATTTTTCCTATCTGGATAGTGCAGGTGTACTCAATGAAGCGTCTTACCTGCACACGGCCCCTGCGAGAATATCATTAAGACATTCCCCGCGTCCGCTGCAGTAGCCCGGTGTCGTCTTGCAGGGTCCGACGCACTGCCACTGACCATCAATCACCTCGGCGGTGTAATTCGCAAACGCGGAGCAGTTGATGAAGGGAAGGATGTCCGTGATGTCTGATTGCCGGCAACGCAACAGATTTTCATTTGGAGCGCCAAGAGCGACAAACGACGTTGGTTGGACTAACCATTAATCTGCGGCGTTGGGGAGACGACTTCCTTGAGCAGCACGTTGGCATTATCGAAGGCTTGCGAGATCTGCTGGATGTTGTCGCTGTCCTCCAGGATTTGCGTCAACTTCTCATCGAGCTGAGTGTTGAGCCAGTTGATCTGCGTGGCGTTGTTGTCATAAACGTACCGAGCTCGGCTCGTCGCCAAAACGCTGCTCGGCCTGCGGCGGGGGAAAGGCATCGACGCCAAATGAGGACGCTTGGACGAGGGCGAGATAATAACGGGCAGGGTTTCACCTACAACGACTCCGTGACGTCCACTCGGGGATCGGCTTGCTTCAGCAGAGCTCTCAACTACGGGAGAAAACACGGGTCAAATAATAAATAGCTCATCTGAGACAGAAGTTAACAGCTGAGATGACACAATGCAAGGTCTATTTGAGGTGAGGTGTTTAAGTTTACAACACACCAAGTGAATACTTGAGACACTGCTTTGAAGAGCATTGTTAGAGGTGAGGTGTTAATGTTTTACGAGTTGACAAAGCAACTGGCAAATAATTGAGGCTTAAGGCACAGCATTTATTGGAGGTGAGGACTTTATTTGAGTTGACAAACTACTCACCATTTGACAAAGCCTGCCAAGCACGTATTTGTGTGTTACTATCTGAGGTGAGGCCTTTATCAGTCGTCAACACCAAGTGATTATTTCAGGAATGGGGTCGAGCGGAGGTCTTTATTTGAGGTGAGGTATTTTAATTGACTGTGCATCAGTCGATTGATTTTGCTTAAGGCACAGCTTTCATTTAAGTGGAGGCCACAATTTCAGTTGCAGGGTTTGTATGTCTGAGTATAAAAAGCACAGGCACTTAATTGAAGTATGGCATTTTTTTTGAGACAGGGTCTCTATTTGAGGTGAGGCATTTGTTTACCAAGTGATTCAATGAGCAATATCTGAAGTAAGATTTTTTTTTTAAGTCGTCAATTTCTGATAAAGGTACAGCGTCTATTAGCTCATTCACTCCCAGCCATTTTCACTGAAGCAACCCCCTTCCCTCCCGGCTGTTTTACTTGATTTTGACAGAGTTTGCAAGGCCTACCAAATATTGGGTTCGATTGTTATAAAAACATGAAACCTACCAAAAGAAAGATTAAAGTCTCTTCTTTTATCAGGAAAAAAGTACATTTCTATCTGTTTCTGTTTTGCAGCAATTAGCATTAGAATATAGCTAAGTTTCATCATTATTCACAAATCTGTATAGAACTGTGGCTAAATGAGCTTTTTTCAACATGGCCCTAGTTATTCTCTTTTGCTCTGCTGCCACCTGCTGACCGTTTTTGTAAAAACTACCATTTTTTTCAACTGTTCTCTGTAGTTGAAAGGCTGCATCAAAGCATAAATAACAAAACAACATAAAAACGTAGAAATGTCTACCTTCATGTTAAATAAATTGATTTTGGGTTCGCCGTTCAGAGAGCGCTCAACCCTTCTTGCTTCAATAACACTTCCCGGTCTGTGGTGGAGAAAAAGACACTTAAATGAATAAAACCTTTTTTTGAATCAAGCAAGTAACACAACTTGATCAGTAAACTTACTGTAAATTGACAACTTCTACTTCTTTAAAGGCTAGCGGCTCGGCACTTTTGCACAGTGTTTTAAGCTGAAAAAAAATGAGGAGAAGTTACAGGTTTAGCTTAAAAGCTCCAACTTCTGGTTGGAAATACAGACACAAAATTATCACCGACACCACCCCACATCATAACAATATCAAAATAAGGGATGAGCAGGAATGTTCAATTGCAAAATTCCTGTGGTTTATTGTCCAATATTTGGAAAATGCTACCATCCGTCCATTTATTATAGCCTTTATCTTCATTAGGGATTAGGGCTTTGAGTGATCTGGAGCCTATCACAACTGACTTTGGGTTGGAGGCGTGGTACACCCTGGACTGGTTGCCAACCAATCACAGGGCACAACCAGACAACCATTCCCACCAAATAGGCAATTTTGAGCCTTCAATGAATCTAACATGCATGATTTTGGGAATGCAGGAGGAAGCCATTACAGTACTGGGAGAAAATACAAATTCTGCACAGGAAGACCGAAATTGAGAAACCAGAACCTCAGAAATCTGTGGTAGATGTGCTAACCACAATTTTACTATGGTGCACTCAGTTGCTAATAAAGCGGGGGAATAAAACGATAAATCTCTACCTCCTTCTGTAACTTGTCGATGAAATCTAATGACTCTGGTGAGCGCAAGTCATAATAAGCATCCAAAAAAGTGATCTTGATGTCCAAAGTAATATTTGTTTTTCGAGTAGGTATTGCTGCATTATCTGTAAGGGAGAAAACAAACATACAGTATGTATGGATAAAAGCAAAGCAACACACAAATAAACTATGCAGGGCGTCCTAGATTTATAAGAGTTCCGTTAATATGGCAATGACGTAATTTAAGGAACGACAAATGTCTACCCATAAACATAATCGAATATCAATCACCTATGCCAACAAAGTAATAAAACAATCAAATGAAAAATTGTAAGTATGGTAATAACTAGCGTGCCTATGTTTGCAGCGTTTACATCACGTTCTACTCAAGGACAACCATGTCGTGGTACCTTGATGTTGTATAATAGGGAGTTGGACCAAAATGATGACAAAAAAATGTGCTACAAAGTTTGAGCCCCATAGTGAAAATTCCCGTTTGTCGCAACTCAAGGTACCACTGCAAATCATTCAGAAATGAAAAGTCTTCCTTACCAACATCAGCAGTTGTGACATTTGGTCCAAAGTTGCACCTATCGCCATAGGTAATGTTGCAACTGCAGCGGCAATCATTGACTTCTATACTGAACATGCAATTGCCAGTCAAGCACTGACAGTCTTCGTCTCGACACTGTCGGGGTGTGGATTTACTTGTTACTGCGGTAGTGGGTGGTGACTTTATCATGGAAGGAGATGTGGTGAGGACTTCTGAGGATGTTGCTGCACTTGTCCCGTCATATGGAACGGTGGATTGTGTCAAAGGTGTGGTATTGGGAGAGAGAGTGTCAGGTGTGAACTCTGTAGATGTATCTGGATCAGAGGTTTGCGTCTGGATGCTTGTTGAAGCAGGGCTGACCACTGCGCTAGTTCTAATTTGTGGTGTTGACTCTGTCGATAAAGTGGTGACTGCTGAAGTGGAGATACTAATGTGAGGGTTTGCAGTATCTGTTGAGAAACTGAAAGTTGTTGTGGAGTGATCATTGTCAGTAGTTTGCTTAGTTCCCTCAGTGGTGTATGTTTCAGGTGATGTGTATGGCTCAGTTGATTCTGTGGCTATGATCGTTGCGAAAGATGTAGTCTCTGGCAGTGGAGTGGAAGATAATCCACTCGTTGAAGTTTCCTGACTGGTTGGTATGGTTTGAGTTGTCGTTGTAAAGAAACCTGTTGTTCCAGATGTAGTTTTTGGTTCTGAAGAGGAATACATAGGTGATGATGGTTCATTGCTGGTTAAAAATGACTGAGTTGTTTCCAGATTTACTGGTGTTGTCCTAAATTCAGACGAAGTAAAAGGTAGCTGGGTGGTATATGTGCCAATTGATGTGTGTGATTCTGTGGACATAGTAGCTGTCACAGATGTTTGTGGCTCTGAAGAGGACGATGTCGTACTTGTTGATTGCCGACTGGTTGACTCTGTGTTCTCATTAGGTGTTGACCCTCCAGATGTTACTATAGGTTCAGATGTAAGCTGTGGTTTTGAAGTTGAATAAATACTTGTTGCTGGTTCGTCGCTGGTTAGTGAGGATTCAGTTGTTTCCATATTGGTTTGTGTTGTGTCTGAGTTAATTCCAGAAGAAGTATGACTCAATTGGGTGGTCACTGGTGGGAATGTGGAAGGCAACAATGTGGAAACGTCAGCATCTGTGGAAGAACTGGATGTTGCTATAGTCTGATCATTGTCAGTAGTTTGCTTAGTTCCCTCAGTGGTGGGTGTTTCAGGTGATGTGTATGGCTCAGTTGATTCTGTGGCTATGATCGTTGCGAAAGATGTAGTCTCTGGCAGTGGAGTGGAAGATAGTCCACTCGTTGAAGTTTCCTGACTGGTTGGTATAGTTTGAGTTGACGTTGTAAAGAAACCTGTTGTTCCAGATGTAGTTTTTGGTTCTGAAGAGGAATACATAGGTGATGATGGTTCATTGCTGGTTAAAAATGACTGAGTTGTTTCCAGATTTACTGGTGTTGTCCTAAATTCAGACGAAGTATAAGGTAGCTGGGTGGTATATGTGCCAATTGATGTGTGTGATTCTGTGGACATAGTAGCTGTCACAGATGTTTGTGGCTCTGAAGAGGACGATATCATACTTGTTGATTGCCGACTAGATGACTCTGTGTTCTCATTAGGTGTTGACCCTCCAGATGTTACTGTAGGTTCAGATGTAAGCATTGGTTTTGAAGTAGAATAAATACTTGTTGTTCCTGGTTCGTCACTGGTAAAAGAGGATTCAGTTGTTTCCAGATCGGTTTGTGTTGTGTCTGTGTTAATTCCAGAAGAAGTATGACTCAATTGGGTGGTCACTGGTGGGAATGTGGAAACGTCAGCATCTGTGGAAGAACTGGATGTTGCTATAGTCTGATCATTGTCAGTAGTTTGCTTAGTTTCCTCAGTGGTGTATGTTTCAGGTGATGTGTATGGCTCAGTTGATTCTGTGGCTATGATCGTTGCGAAAGATGTAGTCTCTGGCAGTGGAGTGGAAGATAATCCACTCGTTGAAGTTTCCTGACTGGTTGGTATGGTTTGAGTTGTCGTTGTAAAGAAACCTGTTGTTCCAGATGTAGTTTTTGGTTCTGAAGAGGAATACATAGGTGATGATGGTTCATTGCTGGTTAAAAAGGACTGAGTTGTTTCCAGATTTACTGGTGTTGTCCTAAATTCAGACGAAGTATAAGGTAGCTGGGTGGTATATGTGCCAATTGATGTGTGTGATTCTGTGGACATAGTAGCTGTCACAGATGTTTGTGGTTCTAAAGAAGACGATGTCGTACTTGTTGATTGCCGACTGGTTGACTCTGTGTTCTCATTAGGTGTTGACCCTCCAGATGTTACTATAGGTTCAGATGTAAGCTGTGGTTTTGAAGTTGAATAAATACTTGTTGCTGGTTCGTCGCTGGTTAGTGAGGATTCAGTTGTTTCCATATTGGTTTGTGTTGTGTCTGAGTTAATTCCAGAAGAAGTATGACTCAATTGGGTGGTCACTGGTGGGAATGTGGAAGGCAACAATGTGGAAACGTCAGCATCTGTGGAAGAACTGGATGTTGCTATAGTCTGATCATTGTCAGTAGTTTGCTTAGTTCCCTCAGTGGTGGGTGTTTCAGGTGATGTGTATGGCTCAGTTGATTCTGTGGGTATGATGGTTGCGAAAGATGTAGTCTCTGGCAGTGAAGTGGAAGATAATCCACGAGTTGAAGTTTCCTGACTGGTTGGTATAGTTTGAGTTGACGTTGTAAAGAAACCTGTTGTTCCAGATGTAGTTTTTGGTTCTGAAGAGGAATACATAGGTGATGATGGTTCATTGCTGGTTAAAAATGACTGAGTTGTTTCCAGATTTACTGGTGTTGTCCTAAATTCAGACGAAGTATAAGGTAGCTGGGTGGTATATGTGCCAATTGATGTGTGTGATTCTGTGGACATAGTAGCTGTCACAGATGTTTGTGGCTCTGAAGAGGACGATATCATACTTGTTGATTGCCGACTAGATGACTCTGTGTTCTCATTAGGTGTTGACCCTCCAGATGTTACTGTAGGTTCAGATGTAAGCATTGGTTTTGAAGTAGAATAAATACTTGTTGTTCCTGGTTCGTCACTGGTAAAAGAGGATTCAGTTGTTTCCAGATCGGTTTGTGTTGTGTCTGTGTTAATTCCAGAAGAAGTATGACTCAATTGGGTGGTCACTGGTGGGAATGTGGAAACGTCAGCATCTGTGGAAGAACTGGATGTTGCTATAGTCTGATCATTGTCAGTAGTTTGCTTAGTTTCCTCAGTGGTGTATGTTTCAGGTGATGTGTATGGCTCAGTTGATTCTGTCGCTATGATCGTTGCGAAAGATGTAGTCTCTGGCAGTGGAGTGGAAGATAATCCACTCGTTGAAGTTTCCTGACTGGTTGGTATGGTTTGAGTTGTCGTTGTAAAGAAACCTGTTGTTCCAGATGTAGTTTTTGGTTCTAAAGAGGAATACATAGGCGATGATGGTTCATTGCTGGTTAAAAAGGACTGAGTTGTTTCCAGATTTACTGGTGTTGTCCTAAATTCAGACGAAGTATAAGGTAGCTGGGTGGTATATGTGCCAATTGATGTGTGTGATTCTGTGGACATAGTAGCTGTCACAGATGTTTGTGGCTCTGAAGAGGACGATGTCGTACTTGTTGATTGCCGACTGGTTGACTCTGTGTTCTCATTAGGTGTTGACCCTCCAGATGTTACTATAGGTTCAGATGTAAGCTGTGGTTTTGAAGTTGAATAAATACTTGTTGCTGGTTCGTCGCTGGTTAGTGAGGATTCAGTTGTTTCCATATTGGTTTGTGTTGTGTCTGAGTTAATTCCAGAAGAAGTATGACTCAATTGGGTGGTCACTGGTGGGAATGTGGAAGGCAACAATGTGGAAACGTCAGCATCTGTGGAAGAACTGGATGTTGCTATAGTCTGATCATTGTCAGTAGTTTGCTTAGTTCCCTCAGTGGTGGATGTTTCAGGTGATGTATATGGCTCAGTTGATTCTGTGGCTATGATCGTTGCGAAAGATGTAGTCTCTGGCATTGGAGTGGAAGATAATCCACTCGTTGAAGTTTCCTGACTGGTTGGTATGGTTTGAGTTGTCGTTGTAAAGAAACCTGTTGTTCCAGATGTAGTTTTTGGTTCTGACGAGGAATACATAGGTGATGATGGTTCATTGCTGGTTAAAAAGGACTGAGTTGTTTCCAGATTTACTGGTGTTGTCCTAAATTCAGACGAAGTATAAGGTAGCTGGGTGGTATATGTGCCAATTGATGTGTGTGATTCTGTGGACATAGTAGCTGTCACAGATGTTTGTGGTTCTAAAGAAGACGATGTCGTACTTGTTGATTGCCGACTGGTTGACTCTGTGTTCTCATTAGGTGTTGACCCTCCAGATGTTACTATAGGTTCAGATGTAAGCTGTGGTTTTGAAGTTGAATAAATACTTGTTGCTGGTTCGTCGCTGGTTAGTGAGGATTCAGTTGTTTCCATATTGGTTTGTGTTGTGTCTGAGTTAATTCCAGAAGAAGTATGACTCAATTGGGTGGTCACTGGTGGGAATGTGGAAGGCAACAATGTGGAAACGTCAGCATCTGTGGAAGAACTGGATGTTGCTATAGTCTGATCATTGTCAGTAGTTTGCTTAGTTCCCTCAGTGGTGGGTGTTTCAGGTGATGTGTATGGCTCAGTTGATTCTGTGGGTATGATGGTTGCGAAAGATGTAGTCTCTGGCAGTGAAGTGGAAGATAATCCACGAGTTGAAGTTTCCTGACTGGTTGGTATAGTTTGAGTTGACGTTGTAAAGAAACCTGTTGTTCCAGATGTAGTTTTTGGTTCTGAAGAGGAATACATAGGTGATGATGGTTCATTGCTGGTTAAAAAGGACTGAGTTGTTTCCATATTTACTGGTGTTGTCCTAAATTCAGACGAAGTATAAGGTAGCTGGGTGGTATATGTGCCAATTGATGTTTGTGATTCTGTGGACATAGTAGCTGTTACAGATGTTTGTGGTTCTGAAGAAGACGATATCATACTTGTTGATTGCCGACTGGTTGACTCTGTGTTCTCATTAGGTGTTGACCCTCCAGATGTTACTATAGGTTCAGATGTAAGCTGTGGTTTTGAAGTTGAATAAATACTTGTTGTTGCTGGTTCGTCGCTGGTAAAAGAAGATTCAGTTGTTTCCAGATCGGTTTGTGTTGTGTCTGTGTTAATTCCAGAAGAAGTATGACTCAATTGGGTGGTCACTGGTGGGAATGTGGAAACGTCAGCATCTGTGGAAGAACTGGATGTTGCTATAGTCTGATCATTGTCAGTAGTTTGCTTAGTTCCCTCAGTGGTGGATGTTTCAGGTGATGTGTATGGCTCAGTTGATTCTGTGGCTATGATCGTTGCGAAAGATGTAGTCTCTGGCAGTGGAGTGGAAGATAATCCACTCGTTGAAGTTTCCTGACTGGTTGGTATGGTTTGAGTTGTCGTTGTAAAGAAACCTGTTGTTCCAGATGTAGTTTTTGGTTCTGAAGAGGAATACATAGGTGATGATGGTTCATTGCTGGTTAAAAAGGACTGAGTTGTTTCCAGATTTACTGGTGTTGTCCTAAATTCAGACGAAGTATAAGGTAGCTGGGTGGTATATGTGCCAATTGATGTGTGTGATTCTGTGGACATAGTAGCTGTCACAGATGTTTGTGTTTCTGAAGAAGACGATATCATACTTGTTGATTGCCGACTAGTTGACTCTGTGTTCTCATTAGGTGTTGACCCTCCAGATGTTACTATAGGTTCAGATGTAAGCTGTGGTTTTGAAGTTGAATAAATACTTGTTGTTGCTGGTTCGTCGCTGGTTAGTGAGGATTCAGTTGTTTCCATATTGGTTTCTGTTGTGTCTGTGTTAATTCCAGAAGAAGTATGACTCAATTGGGTGGTCACTGGTGGGAATGTGGAAGGCAACAATGTGGAAACGTCAGCATCTGTGGAAGAACTGGATGTTGCTATAGTCTGATCATTGTCAGTAGTTTGCTTAGTTCCCTCAGTGGTGGGTGTTTCAGTTGATGTGTATGGCTCAGTTGATTCTGTGGGTATGATCGTTGCGAAAGATGTAGTCTCTGGCAGTGAAGTGGAAGATAATCCACGAGTTGAAGTTTCCTGACTGGTTGGTATAGTTTGAGTTGACTTTGTAAAGAACCCTGTTGTTCGAGATGTAGTTTTTGGTTCTGAAGAGGAATACATAGGTGATGATGGTTCATTGCTGGTTAAAAAGGACTGAGTTGTTTCCATATTTACTGGTGTTGTCCTAAATTCAGACGAAGTATAAGGTAGCTGGGTGGTATATGTGCCAATTGATGTGTGTGATTCTGTGGACATAGTAGCTGTCACAGATGTTTGTGGCTCTGAAGAGGACGATGTCGTACTTATTGATTGCCGACTGGTTGACTCTGTGTTCTCATTAGGTGTTGACCCTCCAGATGTTACTATAGGTTCAGATGTAAGCTGTGGTTTTGAAGTTGAATAAATACTTGTTGTTGCTGGTTCGTCGCTGGTTAGTGAGGATTCAGTTGTTTCCATATTGGTTTGTGTTGTGTCTGTGTTAATTCCAGAAGAAGTATGACTCAATTGGGTGGTCACTGGTGGGAATGTGGAAGGCAACAATGTGGAAACGTCAGCATCTGTGGAAGAACTGGATGTTGCTATAGTCTGATCATTGTCAGTAGTTTGCTTAGTTCCCTCAGTGGTGGGTGTTTCAGTTGATGTGTATGGCTCAGTTGATTCTGTGGGTATGATCGTTGCGAAAGATGTAGTCTGTGGCAGTGAAGTGGAAGATAATCCACTAGTTAAAGTTTCCTGACTGGTTGGTATGGTTAGAGTTGTCGTTGTAAAGAAACCTGTTGTTCCAGATGTAGTTTTTGGTTCTGAAGAGGAATACATAGGTGATGATGGTTCATTGCTGGTTAAAAAGGACTGAGTTGTTTTCATATTTACTGGTGTTGTCCTAAATTCAGACGAAGTATAAGGTAGCTGGGTGGTATATGTGCCAATTGATGTGTGTGATTCTGTGGACATAGTAGCTGTCACAGATGTTTGTGGCTCTGAAGAGGACGATATCATACTTGTTGATTGCCGACTAGATGACTCTGTGTTCTCATTAGGTGTTGACCCTCCAGATGTTACTGTAGGTTCAGATGTAAGCATTGGTTTTGAAGTAGAATAAATACTTGTTGTTGCTGGTTCGTCGCTGGTTAGTGAGGATTCAGTTGTTTCCATATTGGTTTGTGTTGTGTCTGTGTTAATTCCAGAAGAAGTATGACTCAATTGGGTGGTCACTGGTGGGAATGTGGAAGGCAACAATGTGGAAACGTCAGCATCTGTGGAAGAACTGGATGTTGCTATAGTCTGATCATTGTCAGTAGTTTGCTTAGTTCCCTCAGTGGTGGGTGTTTCAGGTGATGTGTATGGCTCAGTTGATTCTGTGGGTATGATCGTTGCGACAGATGTAGTCTCTGGCAGTGAAGTGGAAGATAATCCACTCGTTGAAGTTTCCTGACTGGTTGGTATAGTTTGAGTTGACGTTGTAAAGAAACCTGTTGTTCCAGATGTAGTTTTTGGTTCTGAAGAGGAATACATAGGTGATGATGGTTCATTGCTGGTTAAAAAGGACTGAGTTGTTTCCATATTTACTGGTGTTGTCCTAAATTCAGACGAAGTATAAGGTAGCTGGGTGGTATATGTGCCAATTGATGTTTGTGATTCTGTGGACATAGTAGCTGTTACAGATGTTTGTGGTTCTGAAGAAGACGATATCATACTTGTTGATTGCCGACTGGTTGACTCTGTGTTCTCATTAGGTGTTGACCCTCCAGATGTTACTATAGGTTCAGATGTAAGCTGTGGTTTTGAAGTTGAATAAATACTTGTTGTTGCTGGTTCGTCGCTGGTTAGTGAGGATTCAGTTGTTTCCATATTGGTTTGTGTTGTGTCTGTGTTAATTCCAGAAGAAGTATGACTCAATTGGGTGGTCACTGGTGGGAATGTGGAAACGTCAGCATCTGTGGAAGAACTGGATGTTGCTATAGTCTGATCATTGTCAGTAGTTTGCTTAGTTCCCTCAGTGGTGGGTGTTTCAGGTGATGTGTATGGCTCAGTTGATTCTGTGGGTATGATCGTTGCGAAAGATGTAGTCTCTGGCAGTGGAGTGGAAGATAATCCACTCGTTGAAGTTTCCTGACTGGTTGGTATGGTTTGAGTTGTCGTTGTAAAGAAACCTGTTGTTGCAGATGTAGTTTTTGGTTCTGAAGAGGAATACATAGGTGATGATGGTTCATTGCTGGTTAAAAATGACTGAGTTGTTTCCAGATTTACTGGTGTTGTCCTAAATTCAGACGAAGTATAAGGTAGCTGGGTGGTATATGTGCCAATTGATGTGTGTGATTCTGTGGACATAGTAGCTGTCACAGATGTTTGTGGCTCTGAAGAGGACGATGTCGTACTTGTTGATTGCCGACTGGTTGACTCTGTGTTCTCATTAGGTGTTGACCCTCCAGATGTTACTGTAGGTTCAGATGTAAGCATTGGTTTTGAAGTAGAATAAATACTTGTTGTTCCTGGTTCGTCACTGGTAAAAGAGGATTCAGTTGTTTCCAGATCGGTTTGTGTTGTGTCTGTGTTAATTCCAGAAGAAGTATGACTCAATTGGGTGGTCACTGGTGGGAATGTGGAAGGCAACAATGTGGAAACGTCAGCATCTGTGGAAGAACTGGATGTTGCTATAGTCTGATCATTGTCAGTAGTTTGCTTAGTTCCCTCAGTGGTGGATGTTTCAGGTGATGTGTATGGCTCAGTTGATTCTGTGGGTATGATCGTTGCGACAGATGTAGTCTCTGGCAGTGAAGTGGAAGATAATCCACTCGTTGAAGTTTCCTGACTGGTTGGTATAGTTTGAGTTGACGTTGTAAAGAAACCTGTTGTTCCAGATGTAGTTTTTGGTTCTGAAGAGGAATACATAGGTGATGATGGTTCATTGCTGGTTAAAAAGGACTGAGTTGTTTCCATATTTACTGGTGTTGTCCTAAATTCAGACGAAGTATAAGGTAGCTGGGTGGTATATGTGCCAATTGATGTTTGTGATTCTGTGGACATAGTAGCTGTTACAGATGTTTGTGGTTCTGAAGAAGACGATATCATACTTGTTGATTGCCGACTGGTTGACTCTGTGTTCTCATTAGGTGTTGACCCTCCAGATGTTACTATAGGTTCAGATGTAAGCTGTGGTTTTGAAGTTGAATAAATACTTGTTGTTGCTGGTTCGTCGCTGGTAAAAGAGGATTCAGTTGTTTCCAGATCGGTTTGTGTTGTGTCTGTGTTAATTCCAGAAGAAGTATGACTCAATTGGGTGGTCACTGGTGGGAATGTGGAAACGTCAGCATCTGTGGAAGAACTGGATGTTGCTATAGTCTGATCATTGTCAGTAGTTTGCTTAGTTCCCTCAGTGGTGGATGTTTCAGGTGATGTGTATGGCTCAGTTGATTCTGTGGCTATGATCGTTGCGAAAGATGTAGTCTCTGGCAGTGGAGTGGAAGATAATCCACTCGTTGAAGTTTCCTGACTGGTTGGTATGGTTTGAGTTGTCGTTGTAAAGAAACCTGTTGTTCCAGATGTAGTTTTTGGTTCTGAAGAGGAATACATAGGTGATGATGGTTCATTGCTGGTTAAAAAGGACTGAGTTGTTTCCATATTTACTGGTGTTGTCCTAAATTCAGACGAAGTATAAGGTAGCTGGGTGGTATATGTGCCAATTGATGTGTGTGATTCTGTGGACATAGTAGCTGTCACGGATGTTTGTGGCTCTGAAGAGGACAATGTCGTACTTGTTGATTGCCGACTGGTTGACTCTGTGTTCTCATTAGGTGTTGACCCTCCAGATGTTACTATAGGTTCAGATGTAAGCTGTGGTTTTGAAGTTGAATAAATACTTGTTGTTGCTGGTTCGTCGCTGGTTAGTGAGGATTCAGTTGTTTCCATATTGGTTTGTGTTGTGTCTGTGTTAATTCCAGAAGAAGTATGACTCAATTGGGTGGTCACTGGTGGGAATGTGGAAACGTCAGCATCTGTGGAAGAACTGGATGTTGCTATAGTCTGATCATTGTCAGTAGTTTGCTTAGTTCCCTCAGTGGTGGGTGTTTCAGGTGATGTGTATGGCTCAGTTGATTCTGTGGCTATGATCGTTGCGAAAGATGTAGTCTCTGGCAGTGGAGTGGAAGATAATCCACTCGTTGAAGTTTCCTGACTGGTTGGTATGGTTTGAGTTGTCGTTGTAAAGAAACCTGTTGTTCCAGATGTAGTTTTTGGTTCTGAAGAGGAATACATAGGTGATGATGGTTCATTGCTGGTTAAAAATGACTGAGTTGTTTCCAGATTTACTGGTGTTGTCCTAAATTCAGACGAAGTATAAGGTAGCTGGGTGGTATATGTGCCAATTGATGTGTGTGATTCTGTGGACATAGTAGCTGTCACAGATGTTTGTGGCTCTGAAGAGGACGATATCATACTTGTTGATTGCCGACTAGATGACTCTGTGTTCTCATTAGGTGTTGACCCTCCAGATGTTACTGTAGGTTCAGATGTAAGCATTGGTTTTGAAGTAGAATAAATACTTGTTGTTCCTGGTTCGTCACTGGTAAAAGAGGATTCAGTTGTTTCCAGATCGGTTTGTGTTGTGTCTGTGTTAATTCCAGAAGAAGTATGACTCAATTGGGTGGTCACTGGTGGGAATGTGGAAACGTCAGCATCTGTGGAAGAACTGGATGTTGCTATAGTCTGATCATTGTCAGTAGTTTGCTTAGTTTCCTCAGTGGTGTATGTTTCAGGTGATGTGTATGGCTCAGTTGATTCTGTGGCTATGATCGTTGCCAAAGATGTAGTCTCTGGCAGTGGAGTGGAAGATAATCCACTCGTTGAAGTTTCCTGACTGGTTGGTATGGTTTGAGTTGACGTTGTAAAGAAACCTGTTGTTCCAGATGTAGTTTTTGGTTCTGAAGAGGAATACATAGGTGATGATGGTTCATTGCTGGTTAAAAATGACTGAGTTGTTTCCAGATTTACTGGTGTTGTCCTAAATTCAGACGAAGTATAAGGTAGCTGGGTGGTATATGTGCCAATTGATGTGTGTGATTCTGTGGACATAGTAGCTGTCACAGATGTTTGTGGCTCTGAAGAGGACGATGTCGTACTTGTTGATTGCCGACTGGTTGACTCTGTGTTCTCATTAGGTGTTGACCCTCCAGATGTTACTATAGGTTCAGATGTAAGCTGTGGTTTTGAAGTTGAATAAATACTTGTTGCTGGTTCGTCGCTGGTTAGTGAGGATTCAGTTGTTTCCATATTGGTTTGTGTTGTGTCTGTGTTAATTCCAGAAGAAGTATGACTCAATTGGGTGGTCACTGGTGGGAATGTGGAAGGCAACAATGTGGAAACGTCAGCATCTGTGGAAGAACTGGATGTTGCTATAGTCTGATCATTGTCAGTAGTTTGCTTAGTTCCCTCAGTGGTGGGTGTTTCAGGTGATGTGTATGGCTCAGTTGATTCTGTGGGTATGATCGTTGCGACAGATGTAGTCTCTGGCAGTGAAGTGGAAGATAATCCACTCGTTGAAGTTTCCTGACTGGTTGGTATAGTTTGAGTTGACGTTGTAAAGAAACCTGTTGTTCCAGATGTAGTTTTTGGTTCTGAAGAGGAATACATAGGTGATGATGGTTCATTGCTGGTTAAAAAGGACTGAGTTGTTTCCATATTTACTGGTGTTGTCCTAAATTCAGACGAAGTATAAGGTAGCTGGGTGGTATATGTGCCAATTGATGTTTGTGATTCTGTGGACATAGTAGCTGTTACAGATGTTTGTGGTTCTGAAGAAGACGATATCATACTTGTTGATTGCCGACTGGTTGACTCTGTGTTCTCATTAGGTGTTGACCCTCCAGATGTTACTATAGGTTCAGATGTAAGCTGTGGTTTTGAAGTTGAATAAATACTTGTTGTTGCTGGTTCGTCGCTGGTAAAAGAGGATTCAGTTGTTTCCAGATCGGTTTGTGTTGTGTCTGTGTTAATTCCAGAAGAAGTATGACTCAATTGGGTGGTCACTGGTGGGAATGTGGAAACGTCAGCATCTGTGGAAGAACTGGATGTTGCTATAGTCTGATCATTGTCAGTAGTTTGCTTAGTTCCCTCAGTGGTGGATGTTTCAGGTGATGTGTATGGCTCAGTTGATTCTGTGGCTATGATCGTTGCGAAAGATGTAGTCTCTGGCAGTGGAGTGGAAGATAATCCACTCGTTGAAGTTTCCTGACTGGTTGGTATGGTTTGAGTTGTCGTTGTAAAGAAACCTGTTGTTCCAGATGTAGTTTTTGGTTCTGAAGAGGAATACATAGGTGATGAGGGTTCATTGCTGGTTAAAAAGGACTGAGTTGTTTCCAGATTTACTGGTGTTGTCCTAAATTCAGACGAAGTATAAGGTAGCTGGGTGGTATATGTGCCAATTGATGTTTGTGATTCTGTGGACATAGTAGCTGTTACAGATGTTTGTGGTTCTGAAGAAGACGATATCATACTTGTTGATTGCCGACTGGTTGACTCTGTGTTCTCATTAGGTGTTGACCCTCCAGATGTTACTATAGGTTCAGATGTAAGCATTGGTTTGGAAGTAGAATAAATACTTGTTGTTCCTGGTTCGTCACTGGTAAAAGAGGATTCAGTTGTTTCCAGATCGGTTTGTGTTGTGTCAGTGTTAATTCCAGAAGAAGTATGACTCAATTGGGTGGTCACTGGTGGGAATGTGGAAACGTCAGCATCTGTGGAAGAACTGGATGTTGCTATAGTCTGATCATTGTCAGTAGTTTGCTTAGTTTCCTCAGTGGTGTATGTTTCAGGTGATGTGTATGGCTCAGTTGATTCTGTGGCTATGATCGTTGCGAAAGATGTAGTCTCTGGCAGTGGAGTGGAAGATAATCCACTCGTTGAAGTTTCCTGACTGGTTGGTATGGTTTGAGTTGTCGTTGTAAAGAAACCTGTTGTTCCAGATGTAGTTTTTGGTTCTGAAGAGGAATACATAGGTGATGATGGTTCATTGCTGGTTAAAAAGGACTGAGTTGTTTCCAGATTTACTGGTGTTGTCCTAAATTCAGACAAAGTATAAGGTAGCTGGGTGGTATATGTGCCAATTGATGTGTGTGATTCTGTGGACATAGTAGCTGTCACAGATGTTTGTGGCTCTGAAGAGGACGATGTCGTACTTATTGATTGCCGACTGGTTGACTCTGTGTTCTCATTAGGTGTTGACCCTCCAGATGTTACTATAGGTTCAGATGTAAGCTGTGGTTTTGAAGTTGAATAAATACTTGTTGTTGCTGGTTCGTCGCTGGTTAGTGAGGATTCAGTTGTTTCCATATTGGTTTGTGTTGTGTCTGTGTTAATTCCAGAAGAAGTATGACTCAATTGGGTGGTCACTGGTGGGAATGTGGAAGGCAACAATGTGGAAACGTCAGCATCTGTGGAAGAACTGGATGTTGCTATAGTCTGATCATTGTCAGTAGTTTGCTTAGTTCCCTCAGTGGTGGGTGTTTCAGGTGATGTGTATGGCTCAGTTGATTCTGTGGGTATGATCGTTGCGACAGATGTAGTCTCTGGCAGTGAAGTGGAAGATAATCCACTCGTTGAAGTTTCCTGACTGGTTGGTATAGTTTGAGTTGACTTTGTAAAGAAACCTGTTGTTCCAGATGTAGTTTTTGGTTCTGAAGAGGAATACATAGGTGATGATGGTTCATTGCTGGTTAAAAATGACTGAGTTGTTTCCAGATTTGCTGGTGTTGTCCTAAATTCAGACGAAGTATAAGGTAGCTGGGTGGTATATGTGCCAATTGATGTGTGTGATTCTGTGGACATAATAGCTGTCACAGATGTTTGTGGCTCTGAAGAGGACGATATCATACTTGTTGATTGCCGACTAGATGACTCTGTGTTCTCATTAGGTGTTGACCCTCCAGATGTTACTGTAGGTTCAGATGTAAGCATTGGTTTTGAAGTAGAATAAATACTTGTTGTTCCTGGTTCGTCACTGGTAAAAGAGGATTCAGTTGTTTCCAGATCGGTTTGTGTTGTGTCTGTGTTAATTCCAGAAGAAGTATGACTAAATTGGGTGGTCACTGGTGGGAATGTGGAAACGTCAGCATCTGTGGAAGAACTGGATGTTGCTATAGTCTGATCATTGTCAGTAGTTTGCTTAGTTTCCTCAGTGGTGTATGTTTCAGGTGATGTGTATGGCTCAGTTGATTCTGTGGCTATGATCGTTGCGAAAGATGTAGTCTCTGGCAGTGGAGTGGAAGATAATCCACTCGTTGAAGTTTCCTGACTGGTTGGTATGTTTTGAGTTGTCGTTGTAAAGAAACCTGTTGTTCCAGATGTAGTTTTTGGTTCTGAAGAGGAATACATAGGTGATGATGGTTCATTGCTGGTTAAAAAGGACTGAGTTGTTTCCAGATTTACTGGTGTTGTCCTAAATTCAGACGAAGTATAAGGTAGCTGGGTGGTATATGTGCCAATTGATGTGTGTGATTCTGTGGACATAGTAGCTGTCACAGATGTTTGTGGTTCTGAAGAAGACGATATCATACTTGTTGATTGCCGACTGGTTGACTCTGTGTTCTCATTAGGTGTTGACCCTCCAGATGTTACTATAGGTTCAGATGTAAGCATTGGTTTTGAAGTAGAATAAATACTTGTTGTTCCTGGTTCGTCACTGGTAAAAGAGGATTCAGTTGTTTCCAGATCGGTTTGTGTTGTGTCTGTGTTAATTCCAGAAGAAGTATGACTCAATTGGGTGGTCACTGGTGGGAATGTGGAAGGCAACAATGTGGAAACGTCAGCATCTGTGGAAGAACTGGATGTTGCTATAGTCTGATCATTGTCAGTAGTTTGCTTAGTTTCCTCAGTGGTGTATGTTTCAGGTGATGTGTATGGCTCAGTTGATTCTGTGGCTATGATCGTTGCGAAAGATGTAGTCTCTGGCAGTGGAGTGGAAGATAATCCACTCGTTGAAGTTTCCTGACTGGTTGGTATGGTTTGAGTTGTCGTTGTAAAGAAACCTGTTGTTCCAGATGTAGTTTTTGGTTCTGAAGAGGAATACATAGGTGATGATGGTTCATTGCTGGTTAAAAAGGACTGAGTTGTTTCCAGATTTACTGGTGTTGTCCTAAATTCAGACGAAGTATAAGGTAGCTGGGTGGTATATGTGCCAATTGATGTGTGTGATTCTGTGGACATAGTAGCTGTCACGGATGTTTGTGGCTCTGAAGAGGACAATGTCGTACTTGTTGATTGCCGACTGGTTGACTCTGTGTTCTCATTAGGTGTTGACCCTCCAGATGTTACTATAGGTTCAGATGTAAGCTGTGGTTTTGAAGTTGAATAAATACTTGTTGTTGCTGGTTCGTCGCTGGTTAGTGAGGATTCAGTTGTTTCCATATTGGTTTGTGTTGTGTCTGTGTTAATTCCAGAAGAAGTATGACTCAATTGGGTGGTCACTGGTGGGAATGTGGAAACGTCAGCATCTGTGGAAGAACTGGATGTTGCTATAGTCTGATCATTGTCAGTAGTTTGCTTAGTTCCCTCAGTGGTGGGTGTTTCAGGTGATGTGTATGGCTCAGTTGATTCTGTGGGTATGATCGTTGCGAAAGATGTAGTCTCTGGCAGTGGAGTGGAAGATAATCCACTCGTTGAAGTTTCCTGACTGGTTGGTATGGTTTGAGTTGTCGTTGTAAAGAAACCTGTTGTTGCAGATGTAGTTTTTGGTTCTGAAGAGGAATACATAGGTGATGATGGTTCATTGCTGGTTAAAAATGACTGAGTTGTTTCCAGATTTACTGGTGTTGTCCTAAATTCAGACGAAGTATAAGGTAGCTGGGTGGTATATGTGCCAATTGATGTGTGTGATTCTGTGGACATAGTAGCTGTCACAGATGTTTGTGGCTCTGAAGAGGACGATGTCGTACTTGTTGATTGCCGACTGGTTGACTCTGTGTTCTCATTAGGTGTTGACCCTCCAGATGTTACTGTAGGTTCAGATGTAAGCATTGGTTTTGAAGTAGAATAAATACTTGTTGTTCCTGGTTCGTCACTGGTAAAAGAGGATTCAGTTGTTTCCAGATCGGTTTGTGTTGTGTCTGTGTTAATTCCAGAAGAAGTATGACTCAATTGGGTGGTCACTGGTGGGAATGTGGAAACGTCAGCATCTGTGGAAGAACTGGATGTTGCTATAGTCTGATCATTGTCAGTAGTTTGCTTAGTTTCCTCAGTGGTGTATGTTTCAGGTGATGTGTATGGCTCAGTTGATTCTGTGGCTATGATCGTTGCGAAAGATGTAGTCTCTGGCAGTGGAGTGGAAGATAATCCACTCGTTGAAGTTTCCTGACTGGTTGGTATGGTTTGAGTTGTCGTTGTAAAGAAACCTGTTGTTCCAGATGTAGTTTTTGGTTCTGAAGAGGAATACATAGGTGATGATGGTTCATTGCTGGTTAAAAAGGACTGAGTTGTTTCCAGATTTACTGGTGTTGTCCTAAATTCAGACGAAGTATAAGGTAGCTGGGTGGTATATGTGCCAATTGATGTGTGTGATTCTGTGGACATAGTAGCTGTCACAGATGTTTGTGGTTCTGAAGAAGACGATATCATACTTGTTGATTGCCGACTGGTTGACTCTGTGTTCTCATTAGGTGTTGACCCTCCAGATGTTACTATAGGTTCAGATGTAAGCATTGGTTTTGAAGTAGAATAAATACTTGTTGTTCCTGGTTCGTCACTGGTAAAAGAGGATTCAGTTGTTTCCAGATCGGTTTGTGTTGTGTCTGTGTTAATTCCAGAAGAAGTATGACTCAATTGGGTGGTCACTGGTGGGAAAGTGGAAACGTCAGCATCTGTGGAAGAACTGGATGTTGCTATAGTCTGATCATTGTCAGTAGTTTGCTTAGTTCCCTCAGTGGTGGGTGTTTCAGGTGATGTGTATGGCTCAGTTGATTCTGTGGGTATGATCGTTGCGAAAGATGTAGTCTCTGGCAGTGGAGTGGAAGATAATCCACTCGTTGAAGTTTCCTGACTGGTTGGTATGGTTTGAGTTGTCGTTGTAAAGAAACCTGTTGTTGCAGATGTAGTTTTTGGTTCTGAAGAGGAATACATAGGTGATGATGGTTCATTGCTGGTTAAAAATGACTGAGTTGTTTCCAGATTTACTGGTGTTGTCCTAAATTCAGACGAAGTATAAGGTAGCTGGGTGGTATATGTGCCAATTGATGTGTGTGATTCTGTGGACATAGTAGCTGTCACAGATGTTTGTGGCTCTGAAGAGGACGATGTCGTACTTGTTGATTGCCGACTGGTTGACTCTGTGTTCTCATTAGGTGTTGACCCTCCAGATGTTACTGTAGGTTCAGATGTAAGCATTGGTTTTGAAGTAGAATAAATACTTGTTGTTCCTGGTTCGTCACTGGTAAAAGAGGATTCAGTTGTTTCCAGATCGGTTTGTGTTGTGTCTGTGTTAATTCCAGAAGAAGTATGACTCAATTGGGTGGTCACTGGTGGGAATGTGGAAGGCAACAATGTGGAAACGTCAGCATCTGTGGAAGAACTGGATGTTGCTATAGTCTGATCATTGTCAGTAGTTTGCTTAGTTCCCTCAGTGGTGGATGTTTCAGGTGATGTGTATGGCTCAGTTGATTCTGTGGCTATGATCGTTGCGAAAGATGTAGTCTCTGGCAGTGGAGTGGAAGATAATCCACTCGTTGAAGTTTCCTGACTGGTTGGTATGGTTTGAGTTGTCGTTGTAAAGAAACCTGTTGTTCCAGATGTAGTTTTTGGTTCTGAAGAGGAATACATAGGTGATGATGGTTCATTGCTGGTTAAAAAGGACTGAGTTGTTTCCAGATTTACTGGTGTTGTCCTAAATTCAGACGAAGTATAAGGTAGCTGGGTGGTATATGTGCCAATTGATGTTTGTGATTCTGTGGACATAGTAGCTGTTACAGATGTTTGTGGTTCTGAAGAAGACGATATCATACTTGTTGATTGCCGACTGGTTGACTCTGTGTTCTCATTAGGTGTTGACCCTCCAGATGTTACTATAGGTTCAGATGTAAGCATTGGTTTGGAAGTAGAATAAATACTTGTTGTTCCTGGTTCGTCACTGGTAAAAGAGGATTCAGTTGTTTCCAGATCGGTTTGTGTTGTGTCTGTGTTAATTCCAGAAGAAGTATGACTCAATTGGGTGGTCACTGGTGGGAATGTGGAAACGTCAGCATCTGTGGAAGAACTGGATGTTGCTATAGTCTGATCATTGTCAGTAGTTTGCTTAGTTTCCTCAGTGGTGTATGTTTCAGGTGATGTGTATGGCTCAGTTGATTCTGTGGCTATGATCGTTGCGAAAGATGTAGTCTCTGGCAGTGGAGTGGAAGATAATCCACTCGTTGAAGTTTCCTGACTGGTTGGTATGGTTTGAGTTGTCGTTGTAAAGAAACCTGTTGTTCCAGATGTAGTTTTTGGTTCTGAAGAGGAATACATAGGTGATGATGGTTCATTGCTGGTTAAAAAGGACTGAGTTGTTTCCAGATTTACTGGTGTTGTCCTAAATTCAGACGAAGTATAAGGTAGCTGGGTGGTATATGTGCCAATTGATGTGTGTGATTCTGTGGACATAGTAGCTGTCACAGATGTTTGTGGCTCTGAAGAGGACGATATCATACTTGTTGATTGCCGACTAGATGACTCTGTGTTCTCATTAGGTGTTGACCCTCCAGATGTTACTGTAGGTTCAGATGTAAGCATTGGTTTTGAAGTTGAATAAATACTTGTTGTTCCTGGTTCGTCACTGGTAAAAGAGGATTCAGTTGTTTCCAGATCGGTTTGTGTTGTGTCTGTGTTAATTCCAGAAGAAGTATGACTCAATTGGGTGGTCACTGGTGGGAATGTGGAAACGTCAGCATCTGTGGAAGAACTGGATGTTGCTATAGTCTGATCATTGTCAGTAGTTTGCTTAGTTTCCTCAGTGGTGTATGTTTCAGGTGATGTGTATGGCTCAGTTGATTCTGTGGCTATGATCGTTGCGAAAGATGTAGTCTCTGGCAGTGGAGTGGAAGATAATCCACTCGTTGAAGTTTCCTGACTGGTTGGTATGGTTTGAGTTGTCGTTGTAAAGAAACCTGTTGTTCCAGATGTAGTTTTTGGTTCTGAAGAGGAATACATAGGTGATGATGGTTCATTGCTGGTTAAAAAGGACTGAGTTGTTTCCAGATTTACTGGTGTTGTCCTAAATTCAGACGAAGTATAAGGTAGCTGGGTGGTATATGTGCCAATTGATGTGTGTGATTCTGTGGACATAGTAGCTGTCACAGATGTTTGTGGCTCTGAAGAGGACGATGTCGTACTTGTTGATTGCCGACTGGTTGACTCTGTGTTCTCATTAGGTGTTGACCCTCCAGATGTTACTGTAGGTTCAGATGTAAGCATTGGTTTTGAAGTAGAATAAATACTTGTTGTTCCTGGTTCGTCACTGGTAAAAGAGGATTCAGTTGTTTCCAGATCGGTTTGTGTTGTGTCTGTGTTAATTCCAGAAGAAGTATGACTCAATTGGGTGGTCACTGGTGGGAATGTGGAAGGCAACAATGTGGAAACGTCAGCATCTGTGGAAGAACTGGATGTTGCTATAGTCTGATCATTGTCAGTAGTTTGCTTAGTTCCCTCAGTGGTGGGTGTTTCAGGTGATGTGTATGGCTCAGTTGATTCTGTGGGTATGATCGTTGCGACAGATGTAGTCTCTGGCAGTGAAGTGGAAGATAATCCACTCGTTGAAGTTTCCTGACTGGTTGGTATAGTTTGAGTTGACGTTGTAAAGAAACCTGTTGTTCCAGATGTAGTTTTTGGTTCTGAAGAGGAATACATAGGTGATGATGGTTCATTGCTGGTTAAAAAGGACTGAGTTGTTTCCATATTTACTGGTGTTGTCCTAAATTCAGACGAAGTATAAGGTAGCTGGGTGGTATATGTGCCAATTGATGTTTGTGATTCTGTGGACATAGTAGCTGTTACAGATGTTTGTGGTTCTGAAGAAGACGATATCATACTTGTTGATTGCCGACTGGTTGACTCTGTGTTCTCATTAGGTGTTGACCCTCCAGATGTTACTATAGGTTCAGATGTAAGCTGTGGTTTTGAAGTTGAATAAATACTTGTTGTTGCTGGTTCGTCGCTGGTAAAAGAGGATTCAGTTGTTTCCAGATCGGTTTGTGTTGTGTCTGTGTTAATTCCAGAAGAAGTATGACTCAATTGGGTGGTCACTGGTGGGAATGTGGAAACGTCAGCATCTGTGGAAGAACTGGATGTTGCTATAGTCTGATCATTGTCAGTAGTTTGCTTAGTTCCCTCAGTGGTGGATGTTTCAGGTGATGTGTATGGCTCAGTTGATTCTGTGGCTATGATCGTTGCGAAAGATGTAGTCTCTGGCAGTGGAGTGGAAGATAATCCACTCGTTGAAGTTTCCTGACTGGTTGGTATGGTTTGAGTTGTCGTTGTAAAGAAACCTGTTGTTCCAGATGTAGTTTTTGGTTCTGAAGAGGAATACATAGGTGATGATGGTTCATTGCTGGTTAAAAAGGACTGAGTTGTTTCCAGATTTACTGGTGTTGTCCTAAATTCAGACGAAGTATAAGGTAGCTGGGTGGTATATGTGCCAATTGATGTGTGTGATTCTGTGGACATAGTAGCTGTCACAGATGTTTGTGGCTCTGAAGAGGACGATATCATACTTGTTGATTGCCGACTAGATGACACTGTGTTCTCATTAGGTGTTGACCCTCCAGATGTTACTGTAGGTTCAGATGTAAGCATTGGTTTTGAAGTAGAATAAATACTTGTTGTTGCTGGTTCGTCGCTGGTTAGTGAGGATTCAGTTGTTTCCATATTGGTTTGTGTTGTGTCTGTGTTAATTCCAGAAGAAGTATGACTCAATTGGGTGGTCACTGGTGGGAATGTGGAAGGCAACAATGTGGAAACGTCAGCATCTGTGGAAGAACTGGATGTTGCTATAGTCTGATCATTGTCAGTAGTTTGCTTAGTTCCCTCAGTGGTGGGTGTTTCAGGTGATGTGTATGGCTCAGTTGATTCTGTGGGTATGATCGTTGCGAAAGATGTAGTCTCTGGCAGTGGAGTGGAAGATAATCCACGAGTTGAAGTTTCCTGACTGGTTGGTATAGTTTGAGTTGACTTTGTAAAGAAACCTGTTGTTCCAGATGTAGTTTTTGGTGCTGAAGAGGAATACATAGGTGATGATGGTTCATTGCTGGTTAAAAATGACTGAGTTGTTTCCAGATTTACTGGTGTTGTCCTAAATTCAGACGAAGTATAAGGTAGCTGGGTGGTATATGTGCCAATTGATGTGTGTGATTCTGTGGACATATAAGCTGTCACAGATGTTTGTGGTTCTGAAGAAGACGATGTCGTACTTGTTGATTGCCGACTGGTTGACTCTGTGTTCTCATTAGGTGTTGACCCTCCAGATGTTACTATAGGTTCAGATGTAAGCATTGGTTTGGAAGTAGAATAAATACTTGTTGTTCCTGGTTCGTCACTGGTAAAAGAGGATTCAGTTGTTTCCAGATCGGTTTGTGTTGTGTCTGTGTTAATTCCAGAAGAAGTATGACTCAATTGGGTGGTCACTGGTGGGAATGTGGAAACGTCAGCATCTGTGGAAGAACTGGATGTTGCTATAGTCTGATCATTGTCAGTAGTTTGCTTAGTTTCCTCAGTGGTGTATGTTTCAGGTGATGTGTATGGCTCAGTTGATTCTGTGGCTATGATCGTTGCGAAAGATGTAGTCTCTGGCAGTGGAGTGGAAGATAATCCACTCGTTGAAGTTTCCTGACTGGTTGGTATGGTTTGAGTTGTCGTTGTAAAGAAACCTGTTGTTCCAGATGTAGTTTTTGGTTCTGAAGAGGAATACATAGGTGATGATGGTTCATTGCTGGTTAAAAAGGACTGAGTTGTTTCCAGATTTACTGGTGTTGTCCTAAATTCAGACAAAGTATAAGGTAGCTGGGTGGTATATGTGCCAATTGATGTGTATGTTTCTGTGGACATAGTAGCTGTCACAGATGTTTGTGGCTCTGAAGAGGACGATGTCGTACTTATTGATTGCCGACTGGTTGACTCTGTGTTCTCATTAGGTGTTGACCCTCCAGATGTTACTATAGGTTCAGATGTAAGCTGTGGTTTTGAAGTTGAATAAATACTTGTTGTTGCTGGTTCGTCGCTGGTTAGTGAGGATTCAGTTGTTTCCATATTGGTTTGTGTTGTGTCTGTGTTAATTCCAGAAGAAGTATGACTCAATTGGGTGGTCACTGGTGGGAATGTGGAAGGCAACAATGTGGAAACGTCAGCATCTGTGGAAGAACTGGATGTTGCTATAGTCTGATCATTGTCAGTAGTTTGCTTAGTTCCCTCAGTGGTGGGTGTTTCAGGTGATGTGTATGGCTCAGTTGATTCTGTGGGTATGATCGTTGCGACAGATGTAGTCTCTGGCAGTGAAGTGGAAGATAATCCACTCGTTGAAGTTTCCTGACTGGTTGGTATAGTTTGAGTTGACTTTGTAAAGAAACCTGTTGTTCCAGATGTAGTTTTTGGTTCTGAAGAGGAATACATAGGTGATGATGGTTCATTGCTGGTTAAAAATGACTGAGTTGTTTCCAGATTTGCTGGTGTTGTCCTAAATTCAGACGAAGTATAAGGTAGCTGGGTGGTATATGTGCCAATTGATGTGTGTGATTCTGTGGACATAATAGCTGTCACAGATGTTTGTGGCTCTGAAGAGGACGATATCATACTTGTTGATTGCCGACTAGATGACTCTGTGTTCTCATTAGGTGTTGACCCTCCAGATGTTACTGTAGGTTCAGATGTAAGCATTGGTTTTGAAGTAGAATAAATACTTGTTGTTCCTGGTTCGTCACTGGTAAAAGAGGATTCAGTTGTTTCCAGATCGGTTTGTGTTGTGTCTGTGTTAATTCCAGAAGAAGTATGACTAAATTGGGTGGTCACTGGTGGGAATGTGGAAACGTCAGCATCTGTGGAAGAACTGGATGTTGCTATAGTCTGATCATTGTCAGTAGTTTGCTTAGTTTCCTCAGTGGTGTATGTTTCAGGTGATGTGTATGGCTCAGTTGATTCTGTGGCTATGATCGTTGCGAAAGATGTAGTCTCTGGCAGTGGAGTGGAAGATAATCCACTCGTTGAAGTTTCCTGACTGGTTGGTATGTTTTGAGTTGTCGTTGTAAAGAAACCTGTTGTTCCAGATGTAGTTTTTGGTTCTGAAGAGGAATACATAGGTGATGATGGTTCATTGCTGGTTAAAAAGGACTGAGTTGTTTCCAGATTTACTGGTGTTGTCCTAAATTCAGACGAAGTATAAGGTAGCTGGGTGGTATATGTGCCAATTGATGTGTGTGATTCTGTGGACATAGTAGCTGTCACAGATGTTTGTGGTTCTGAAGAAGACGATATCATACTTGTTGATTGCCGACTGGTTGACTCTGTGTTCTCATTAGGTGTTGACCCTCCAGATGTTACTATAGGTTCAGATGTAAGCATTGGTTTTGAAGTAGAATAAATACTTGTTGTTCCTGGTTCGTCACTGGTAAAAGAGGATTCAGTTGTTTCCAGATCGGTTTGTGTTGTGTCTGTGTTAATTCCAGAAGAAGTATGACTCGATTGGGTGGTCACTGGTGGGAATGTGGAAGGCAACAATGTGGAAAAGTCAGCATCTGTGGAAGAACTGGATGTTGCTATAGTCTGATCATTGTCAGTAGTTTGCTTAGTTTCCTCAGTGGTGTATGTTTCAGGTGATGTGTATGGCTCAGTTGATTCTGTGGCTATGATCGTTGCGAAAGATGTAGTCTCTGGCAGTGGAGTGGAAGATAATCCACTCGTTGAAGTTTCCTGACTGGTTGGTATGTTTTGAGTTGTCGTTGTAAAGAAACCTGTTGTTCCAGATGTAGTTTTTGGTTCTGAAGAGGAATACATAGGTGATGATGGTTCATTGCTGGTTAAAAAGGACTGAGTTGTTTCCAGATTTACTGGTGTTGTCCTAAATTCAGACGAAGTATAAGGTAGCTGGGTGGTATATGTGCCAATTGATGTGTGTGATTCTGTGGACATAGTAGCTGTCACAGATGTTTGTGGCTCTGAAGAGGACGATGTCGTACTTGTTGATTGCCGACTGGTTGACTCTGTGTTCTCATTAGGTGTTGACCCTCCAGATGTTACTATAGGTTCAGATGTAAGCTGTGGTTTTGAAGTTAAATAAATACTTGTTGTTGCTGGTTCGTCGCTGGTTAGTGAGGATTTAGTTGTTTCCATATTGGTTTGTGTTGTGTCTGTGTTAATTCCAGAAGAAGTATGACTCAATTGGGTGGTTACTGGTGGGAATGTGGAAGGCAACAATGTGGAAACGTCAGCATCTGTGGAAGAACTGGATGTTGCTATAGTCTGATCATTGTTAGTCGTTTGCTTAGTTCCCTCAGTGGTGGATGTTTCAGGTGATGTGTATGGCTCAGTTGATTCTGTGGGTATGATCGTTGCGAAAGATGTAGTCTCTGGCAGTGAAGTGGAAGATAATCCACGAGTTGAAGTTTCCTGACTGGTTGGTATGGTTTGAGTTGACTTTGTAAAGAAACCTGTTGTTCCAGATGTAGTTTTTGGTTCTGAAGAGGAATACATAGGTGATGATGGTTCATTGCTGGTTAAAAAGGACTGAGTTGTTTCCAGATTTACTGGTGTTGTCCTAAATTCAGACGAAGTATAAGGTAGCTGGGTAGGGGATGTTTCAATTAATGTATGGGATTCTGTGGACATAGTAGCTGTCACAGATGTTCTGTGTGGTTCTGAAGAAGACAATATCATACTTGTTGATTGCCGATTGGTTGACTCTGTGTTCTCATTAGGTGTTGACCCTCCAGATGTCACTATAGGTTCAGATGTAAGCTGTGGTTTTGAAGTTGAATAAATACTTGTTGTTGCTGGTTCGTCGCTGGTAAAAGAGGATTCAGTTGTTTCCAGATCGGTTTGTGTTGTGTTTTTGTTAATTCCAAAAGAAGTATTACTCAACTGGGTGGTCACTGTTGGGACTGTGGAAGGCAACAATGTGGAAACGTCATTATCTATGAAACAATAAAGCTGACCCGACAGCTAGAATACTTTTTTAAGGTTGCATCTGTTCTGCGCATGCTCTGTCTTGATGTATATGCCTAGTGGCGTTTTGTTTAGTCGCTTGAAAATGGCTGCGTTGGGAGAACTTGTTTAAAACTACAGTATTCATAACTTGTTTTTAATCAAGCCAAACGGCAGATGTAAACAGGTGACCAGAGATTTATTTTAATCAGAATAACAAAAAAGTAATGTAAACCTGAGGCCATTGAGTTGTGTAAATTAGAGCATCTTGTCCTGATTTTGAAATTAGTTTACATGACCATAAATGATTCCATAGCTGCAGAACTACATTCAACCTGTTGTCTTTTTATTTATTTATTGTTTCATAAAAACATTGTCCCTGGAACTAACCTGCAAAACAATCATTACTAAATTAAAGTAATTGATTATTACTCCTCAACGAAAAAGTTTTTTTTTTTGCCTTGTGTACCACAGATTACCAACAAATGCAGATATCTATTAGAGAGTGTTCATCAGAATGCACAAATCTTGACATTAAAAAATGACACTCACTGATTCATTACACAGTTTTTTGCCTTTATATTTTGTGTTTGAAAATCTCCCATTGTCAGGTATAATGTTGTCATTTGAAAAAAAATCTGTGTGCCCCAATGTACTGCAAAATGTTGGTTAATTGACTACAGTCATATTAAGCAGAAAAAAAAAATCTGTCAAATTAAATATTGTTTTGCTTTATCCCCTGGCCTTGAAAGTTGGCCCAATATGTTTGGAAACATGAGCTACATTAATCCAGGTACAGTAGCTAGTTGTGCTATGACAACAGTAAACAAATACAACCTTTCAGAGGCATTTTGTGCTCTTTCGACAGTAAATTATGTCTTGACCCAATATATGGGCAGAAATTATTCATGTTGCATTATGATAATAATCATAATATTTTTTCGTTTGGGAAAGTATTAAATATTTGAGAAACATCAGAACATGGTATATTTATCACAGACAATTATGCTATTAAAATGATGAATATTTACAATGATTTAAAGTGACAATCAACAAAGCGTCATGTTTCATTTTGAAAAGGTTCCTTCGTTGAATTCTTTCACTTTCATGTTTTGTAGATACAGACAAAATAAAAATACTTCAAATCAATAAATAATAAATGTAAATACCCAAATTTGTAGATACATGTATTTAATTGGACATCACTTTTTTTCTTCTTTTTTTTTTTACCATATTGGTGAGTCATGAGTAAGGGGCAAAAACATACAATATGAAAGAATGGTTTTTACTTTTGAGATTTTTCTTTTTTTTAAATAATAAAACTTGATTTGGATACTGAATGGATTTTTTTCAAGTCAAAATTATTCATCTAAACAACTATTTTGCTATGTAAATAACATTGTACTTGAATTTTTATGTGTCATACAACTGACACAAATTCATATAATAAAAAGAAGAAATTAGTTACCTTGTCCTTGTGTGTTTATCACACACAACGCAAACATCATGATGATGATAAGAATGGTGAAAAAAGTCCTCCCCGTCTTCATGTTCCCTTCTTGTCAGGTAAGCATCCAAAAGGTGTCTGCCTGAATCATTTCACCATATTCACATGGATGGGAAAAATATTAAAATATTCTCGAGTGCTGCAATTTATGTTCTAGTTCAGTTTGATCTTACTGCATCTAAATGTTCGCGTCACCGTTGTGCCACAAATGATCTACAGGTCAACTGAGATTGTTACTGATATCGTGCCCTCCCTCTGCAAACGTTTTATGTATGGGAGTATGACGGCGTAAAGACTTGAGAAGTCCCCTGAATCACGCACTTGTGCAGGTCTTGGGACAATACTTGGTTGGGCGAGGTAAGGTACAGAAATATTCATCACCATCATGTAAATAAATATTCACGTCACGCTAGGCACGCTTCATCGGTTAAAAAAATGCATTTCGACACTGAAAGAACTCCGATTTGATTGGCTTACAAAATAAAACTGAAATAACTAATTTTGGATCATCTAATAAATATTTATATATAGCTATAGAGATTAGTTTTCTGTTGATCTTAAACGACTGATTCAACTAAAGGTTCATTTGTCTGGACCAATATATCAATGACAACAAAAGAACGTTTGATTGAGACAACTCACAAGTTAATCTATTAAAAGCAATTTATTTATTTTAATTTGGCCCATCAAGAATTTTCATTACTAAGAGTCCTGCAATATGTTGCTTTTAAAATTGCGTAAGAAAAACTGTATTAGAAAATAAAAATTAAAAAAATACATTTTGTGCGTTTTCCCAAAGCAACACTATTTATTGTGTGATTCATTTTCAAATAAACCAATGTCCAAGTATGTGACGTAAATGGAAAGTTGAACTCTATTCCACAGGACGCCATTCACATACAGCTGATGATTACCTGCGTGACTGCAAATGAATTTCTTATCTGCGTGCAAGTATGTAAAATGGGTGGAGGAAAGGTTTTAAAAAGGCGCTGAGTGGCCTGTAAAAAATAACTTGGTAAATAATCAAATGGACATTGCTGTCCACTTGAGGCTTTCCATACGCTGATTTGACGTTAATCACTCACCACCACTGAGTCACAAGCAAACACGTACGAAAAGGAAAGCAGGAGAACAAAGGATCAAGATCTAAAGTTTGCAAGAGGAGGAGAAAGGAAGAAGTGAATTATTGGAGGTCAATAAGGACGTAACAAATGACGAATTACGATGAATTGATTTACTAAAGATGAGGACAAAAGAAAAAAAAGGAGGGTACATTGTAATAAGTAGTAGGGATCAACATTGGATTGACCAAATATTATATTCATAATATCGCCGTTGCATCGAAACCTCCTGACACATTCTATATACTACTGGTCAGTCCACATGTGTGGGTGTTACTTTTACATATTAATAATCAAGTGTTTAAAATGTCTTGCTCTCCCTGACGATGCGATGTTAATGTTTGAACAAATGGGACATATAAAATAAATGTTTTATTGCCACTGTACATGATGAGGTTTTTTATGCCCATGATTTTCTTTTTTTTGTTGAGAATTATTAAGAGGATTATTTTTTGATTGTATGTTATAATGTATGTTATGTTATGTATAATATAATTATTATGTATATAATTATCTATAATGGTATGTTGTTATAATGTATTGCTCTGTTTGGCTTTTTGGAACATGACATATTTGTTTGAACTGCTCAAAAACAAAAAAATCTAATTATTAAAATACATATTTTAATGTAAAAATAATATTTGAGGCTGAAGTCATAATCTTACCAGAATAAAGTTGTAAAATTATTTGAGATGTTTATTTTTTAGATAATTTTTTTCTTAATCATACATTTGTCATAAATTGTGTGTCATATAGTCGAGATTAAACTCGTAATCTTATGGAAAAGTAGTATTTTTTGGAATAAAAAGTCATAAAAGCTATACAATTTGAAGTAAAAAAAAAATTCAGATAATATCGTAATGTTCAAAGTCAGCGAGGATAGGATGAAACTGGATGGATTTCTAAAAATTAAATCCCCTAATTTAAAACGTTTTAAGGATTTGCAGATACTCTGCCTGATGCATCGCTGTGACAAAGAGGCTATTAACAGTCGCTTGTGTATTTCCTGACTTTTAATTTTGTTTTTACTCATAACATAATATACACACAAAAAAAAACAGTGACAGCACAACTCTTCACATTTCCGCCTTCTGATTTTTTTCCGCTTCCCCTTCCGTTTGCGCCGCTTGGGCTCGCCAACGCGCCGCCTCCGTCACCGTCATGGGATGGAGGGGGAAGAACCCGGCTAAACCTGAGGGGATAGAAATGGTGGCATTTTATTTGAGCTCTTCTACCTTGTTCATTATGTGACATATCATTCCAAATGAATAAGGTTTCTCCTTACAAAAGGTATACAATGCGCTCATGGGTCACAACATTACGTATGCCAGACTATGGAGACAGCATAAATGCTAAAGATTAGGACTTACATTTTTTTTTTATTGTATGTTTTTTTTTAAGCAATATTTTTATTATTGTATTTTTGCAGCATTTTATTCCCCCGCTTTCAAATAATTTGTTTATAGTATTTTAGCTTCTTATACGTAAATATGTACACATTACGAATGGCGTAGTGGTAGAGTGTCCACCCTAAGACTGGGAGGTCGTGGGTTCAATCCCCGGCCGGGTCATACCAAACACTATTTAAAAAAAAAAAAAAAGACGACCCATTGCCGCCCTGCTTGACGCTCAGCATTAAGGCTTGGAATTGGGGGGTTAGATCACCATATGATTTCTGAGCAAATCTTATATTGTAGTTTTGTCTTTTTTTAAACATTTAATATTGTATTTGTATAGCTTTTTCAACCTTTTTTTTTTGTTTGCATTTTCTTTTCAAACACAATTTATTATTGTATTACATAATTTTATTTTTTAAAGACAATGTGCTTATTAGTTTTTGAATAACTTAAAATGTTTAATATTGTACACCATACAGTTATTGTATTAGTTTTGTCTTAAACATTTATTATTTATTATATTGTCTTCATTTAAAAAAACATTGAGGTTATTGTATAATGCAGTTTATATGTTAGTTAATATTGTTTTATCTTTATTTGTAAACCTTACTTTATACTCTAGTCTTAACCTTCCGATAGTTTAAAATAAGACACGACATCCCCTACAGAGAGGAAAGTGAGGTTACAGATATTGATTAATAGCTGTACTGTATAACTCTTGTTATGATGGAGTGAATTACTATAAAATAAAAACCACTGTCAACAATATGCACAGTAATACTGTTCACTTAATATCTCTCATTTAAATCGGGGGGAATTTATCCTTGTAAAGGTGTTTTTGTTTGTTTTTTCCCAATACAGCTCTTGTATAGTACTGTGCGAGTGTACCTAATGTTGCGTCCGGTGAGCATCCAACACAACATGCGCTCCAAACGCTAACAACAAACGACTTAACGCAGACACACCTAAAAGTTTGGCCACCGGCTTGGTAGGGTGCGCGCCGCAGCCGATCCAGTACTTGATGCGATCCGAGTTGAAGCTGACCAGTTTCTCGTTGTGCATGTTGGGCAGCGGGTCGTACGTGCCCAGCTGCTCGATGTACTTGCCGTCCCTCGCTCGCTTGTTGAGCGCCGCCACGATGCGGTAGAAGGGTCTGTTGGCTTGCTTGTGGCCCGCCAGAGCCATGCGGATGACCACATAACCCCCGTGGTACCGCCTTAAGAGCTGCGGCGCTGCAACATCAGATTGTGTTTCGCGTTATTATTTACTCCCTCGTGAGGTAAAAGATGTGCAGTACGTCCAAGAAAATCCACAAAATTTTGTCGTTTTTTTTTTAAGCTAACCCTCCTACATGCTTTAAACACATTTAAAGATACAAGCACACTTTTTACACACATTGTCAACATATTCGACTACCTCTCATAATTTAAAAGCCTAAAATGCATAGGCAAAAATAATACAGAACAGGCGGGATCTGATGACTGTGGCTGTATAGTATAGTAATGTATACTTAAAAGTGTTTACTGGGGCACGGAAAAACACTGAAATGCAATATAGTGGAAGATGTCATTACTGTCATCGCCTCCCTTTGTAGACACAGAAATGAAAGTAGAGCCCATTCTAATGTTGTTGCTAACCAAAACGGCAGCGCATAAACAGTCTGTTGAATTAGAGTTTGGTGACTTACCAAATGTTGCAAACACATTCCCTACGCAGCATTAAAGCTGATCAGATGCTGTGAGGAGATGACATGGATTGAGTCTGACATGTGGTTGCTCCACAATGTTGTGCGGGTCTGTGTTTTTTTTCCGGGGAGCTATGACCAGTTTACTTGCTCACTTCTTGCTGTTTCTTTGCATTTTTTTAATTATTTGCATAAACATTTTATATGTATCGTGTTTTTTATTTTTAATCGCGTAATGATTAACTTTATATTAGTCCCCCAAAAAGATTTAAATTCATTATTTATTCTTACAGTTTAATTTCATGCAGACCAGATTACATTTGATGAGCAGTTGAAGGGTTCATTATTAATTATTTTATCATATATTTGTGCGATTTATTCAGAAAAAAATTAAACATGTTTAAATGTCTTCAATCTTCATATATGTTAACCCCTTTTTTTGTTAAATTAAAAAAATGATGTCAAGAATAGTATATTTTTTTATGTCTGACTGAGCCACGAAATTGGAAAATAGTGATTTAATTGGAAAATAGTAATTTATTGAGTGTTTCATGTGTAAAATGCTTTGCTCCAAAAGCCGAACTGGAGGTAAAAGCTACAAAGCCCCGATATATAAAACTAAATAATAACAAAATATTGACCTTTTTGTATTATTCCTTTTGCTCGTGTATATACAATTGCACGTTTTGCATAATAAAGGAAGTCCTCAGTTTACGATGCTACCGATTCAATGGCTTCGAGGTTGCTATTATTATTATTTTTAACGGAATGTTTTACATACCGAAAATGTAATGCAATTCTGACTTTACATCTAGTAGCGTATGCTCAGACTAAAGTACAAAATAGGGTTTGACGAGGTTCTTCGAGATTCCACGTGACGGCAAAATGAAAAACTTACACAGATGTACCATGACGCCTGCTGAATATTTTTCAGACCCTGTAAAAGAGTAAGGAAACATGCTTTGAAACGCCGTTGTAATGTTTACATCGCCTGTAGCTCTACCGAGCTGAACAGCTAACAAGGTAGTGGAAAATGAACGGATGAATGAATACCTTTGAATGTGGGCAAGCAGCACAACGTGTCCGGGTAATACGTCAGTAGAATTGTGGTTTTAGGTAATATCGACTCCTTATTTTGGTTGCGTTGTCCAAAACTAATGTGACATTTGTCAGTGCGCCGCCATGTTTCAACCGGAAGTTACGTTGGCTTTTCCGGACAAGATGTTGATAGGTTTCCAGCTCGGTAGGGGGCAGTGTTGTACTGCTTAACTACAGTGCATGTAACTTACATTGAAGCGGACTCAAAATGTACACAAATACGTTTTATTTTTATTTAAAAAAAAAAGTATATATATATTTTTTTTTAAATAACAATCATAAATGATATAATATATTCAGTACATATACATTAAAAAGAAAAAAATCATTATAATACAGTGGGTCCTCAGATTGAATTCTAATCGATTTTGCACTGTAGTCTGTAGGACTATGTATGTTTTTAGGCAGCAGGGTGTACTAGTGGCTCGCGCGTCTGTTCTAAAGTTTGCAAGAAGCTCAGACCTTCATCTAGAAGACTGGGGATGTATTTAAATAAAGGGGTCCAGGGAAATTTTAATGTGAAGCGTAAATATTTTCCTGTAAAAAGGAGAAGAAAAATAAGAATGAGCCTTCTCTCTGTTCCTTTTCCTTTTGGTTTTATTTTGAAGTACACATGCTGTTTGTTTGTTTGTTTGTTTGTTTTTGTTTTTTGTTTTTTTTGTAATGAAATAAAAAATTAAATTCTTCTGGCACTTCCCACAATCCAAAACTATGTATGACGGGTTGGTTCATGAAGACTGATAATGAGTGGGGAATTCACTATGTGCACTACGATTGACTGGTGGTGACCAGTCCAGGGTGTATCCGGCCGGCTTCTCTCACCCAAAGTCAGAGAGGCTTCAGCTCCCCCACAGGCCATGACTCAAATGAAGACAAACTTGATAGAAAATGGATGTCTGTGTTTAGGGTCTACAGAAGGCCAGAAACTTCTGCACCACAAACTTAAGAAAGTCACTTGATATATTAAAGTGTAAATCTTGGACTCCCGTCCGACTTAATGTGCTTGTGAGCATCCTGCACTAGCTGAGACCTTGCTTTATATCTGTGCCACAAAAACGAGAGCCCAGTGAAAGAGCTAATTAGACAAAAGGCAGGGTGTTGGCAGCGGGTTATTTATTGCGTGCCTGGGAGTGAATCCAAGAAGCAGCGGTGATTAGCAGCATATGCATCTGGGGATCAACGCAACACAGTAACCAACCGCTCCAGCTCATTTCCATACATTAATTCGCTCTTGTACATTTGCTAATTCCGTCCAGCATGTAGCGATAAAGTGCTGGATCACGCCGAGGAAATGTTTCAGAATGACCTGTGACCCTGAAGTAAACACTATCGTTACTATCTCGGGTTCTCACTACTTTAACTCCCGGTTTGGGCCTCTCATTTCAGGCATGCTACAATGCTATGGCATACCCCGAAAACACAGACTCGCCAATCACAGTAAATAACAGTACAGAGGTCCTGCACGGCCACACACCTTTGAGTACAAGTGCAGAGCTATGTGGCCGTCTGTCTGCACAGTCAGTAATTTAAATCTGGTATAAATTAATAAAAAAATAAAATAATAATTTTGTCTGTTTCAAGTTGAGCATGTTTTTTTTTGTTTTTTTAAATTTATTTATTAGTACTGTGTTTATTCTGTTATTAACTAAAATGCTGTCTTTCAATAACATAGCTGATTATCCTGTTATTGCTTCTATCTCACTATCTCACCCAAAAATAGGGCAATTATTATTATTTTTTTAGATGTATGTGTTTATTCTTGGATTCTCATCAATGGATTCATTGCTATGCATGTTCTTAGTCCTCCTTCATTCCACTCTTGGTTTATCTGGTTCTGCTGCGAAAATCCTGAAGGCTTTCCGGATTCAAACCTCGTTCGGAGGGTCCCAGAATGCAAAAACGCTTTTGAGCAAGACAGGGACAGAGGAAAGAAGAAAATACTCCTGCCAAAATGAGGGAATTCCACAAATTGCCGTTTTGTCGCAAAGTAATCCTGTTACTATTGCGAAGAATTTGAGATGGTGTAAACATGGAAATAAACTGCTCGTGCAGCTGTAGCTTACAAGCACACACTCTGCTCACTCCAGATATATAACAGACTGCTGCAATACAGGAAGAGATTACAACTTGAAGATTTGATTTTTGAACTTGATTTTTGTTTTTTCAATGTGCTATTTTCCTGAGCCTGTTCAAATTACTATCATTTTGGATTATGTTAAAATATGAGAATACTGTAAACACTTGTTGTTATATTAAAATGACTCAATGGCGTCTATACAGGCAACACAGAGCAAATAATAAAAATATACACACCCCTGCTCAAATGTCATGTTTTTGTGATTACACACCAATTCCGCAATTAATGTGCACTTCAATTGATAGAAAGATATCGTTAGAGGGAAATTAACATAAACAACTGCGATAGTATGGCTGTACAAATGTTCGCCAGGGTTATTATAGTCCATGAAAACAAACTAAAACTACAACAACAAAAATACAATCACATTTGAATTTGTGCTAAATAGAATTCAACACCATTTAAAGTGCCTCTGATTAATCCCAAATAATTTCAGCTGTTCTTGAATTAACTCATTCACTGCTATTGATGGCTATAAACGTCAAAAATTCATTGTAACTATTTATATTAGTTTACCTTTCCCCCAGACTTTTGTTAACAAGAGTATGAAAACCTAGACGCTTTTTTTTAAAATAATCTTTTATTTTTTATTTTATTTTTTTAAGAAAAGAGTATTAAAAATTAGGGCCGTAATTAATCGCATGACTTCAATAGTTAACTCATGATTAATCACAAATTGTATATCTGTTCTAAATGTACAATAATTTTCTTCTAGGTTTTCCTACTCTTGTTAACAAAAGTGGGAGGAAAAAAGTTTAACTAATAAAAATAGTTCAAATTAATTTTTGACGTCTATCGCCGTCAATGGCAGTGAATGAGTTAATATGCTGCTATTATTATGCCTTGCCAGCAGCACAGAGCACTAGTGGTTGGCACGACTGCCTCACAGTGCTGAGATGTTACGTTCAAATTTCTGCCCTTTCATTTCCTGGTTTACACGTTTTCCTCCCATATTCTAAAAACATAAATTTTGGGGTTAAATGAAGACGACATCTTCTATAGGTGTGAATGTGTATACATGCTCTGCGATTGGTTGGTGACCATTCTATAGTCAGCTACGATAGGCTCCAGCTCACTCGCAGGTGAGGAAACACGATAGAAAATGGATGGCCAAAATATGCTGTCCTTGTAAACATTCGTATAAACTCTCAAATTCTAGATTTATTATGGCAATAGCTAAACGTGTTCAGTGCAGTTACCTTCTTTTGTACCATTTCCTACTAATTTTGACTCCTTATCTGTGCGCAGGCTTCATCTTCTTGTCAGTTTCATACAGAGGAAATCACACGATGAGTGACAAGCATGTCATCAAGGCTGCATCTTGACGCTAATACCTTCTGTTGCCAAGTGCCCAGGTGACAGCTGGGGTTGACTGCCTGAAGGGAGGGGCAGAGGCAAGGTGGTGGTGGTGGTGGTGGTGGTGAAAAGGTGACATTGACACCGGTGCACCTGGGTTCATCACGGCTGGCCAGACACACGATGGCACCAGTTGAGTGCGTTTGGATACAGTCCGAAAAATCTTTGGCAAAGTTGTAACTATTATCATCACAACTTTTGTACTTTTTGTCCTGAGTGTTAGGTCGTATTCGGCGTTGTCTTATTTTTTTTGCTTTGGTAGGCTTCTACTTCCCATTTTTCATCTCGAGATAAGACTATTAGCCGTAGCTGGCATTGACCAGGTGTTTGTGAGTTGGATAGCGTTGGACAATAGCAGCCTTTAGCTAAGCTTTTTGAGCTAGCTAGCAACTGGCTAACTTCTATATAATTAACACTTAAGATCAGAAATTGGAATTTAAGTGTTTATTGAATGTTTTGTTGTATTAAAATTACTGTGAACCACCGCCTTTTCGTCGTTCGCAAGTCGCCATTTGCTTTTCTTTTTTTTTTCCTGAGATGGCACAAGATGGTGGCAAAGCCCTCGCTAATAAGAGAGTGGAAGTGGGTGTCAAGGATGTATGTTGTAGTGATACAATTTGACTGCAAGATTAACATCTTTGAATGTGGAAGGGAGCTTAGTTTATTAAGTACTGAGATTATTTACCACAAATACATTTGCATTTTTTCCTAAATCAAATAATCTGTAAATCATGTACTTTTCAGGGTAATGTTGGAAGATGGGTTTGAATTTTTTTTTTAATGAATTAAAAATAATAAGGTATTTTGATATCATAGTCTGGGGTAAATATATGGTTTCAAGTTTAGTTATTAAATTAAATAAGGCAATCCGCTAAATGTGGAACATCACATGACCAAAATGCAGAAAAACAGGTAAGCGGACTTCCTGTGTATGTTGTGATAACGAGCCTAATGGGTTGATGACAATATGTTTTGAACACGAACTTGCTAAAATGTTGCTTCCTTTATGGCTGGCGTCTATGGACAAAAAAGTTCATTGAAGTATCATTTATTTATACAAATACAAGATATATGTAAACAAAGCACATGGGATATTGTCCTGTTTGGTAGCTCATGCTGCGTGAAACAAAAGGGGTACTTTGTCACGATCTCCTGCTGTGGGCTCCACCATTTATCCAAGCCGTAAAATAGTGTCATGTTTGGGTTCTGTTTTCCTTGTGTGTTCTCCCTTGGTCTTGTTAAGTGTGTTTAATCCCGCCCTTCCTCGTGTGAACCAATCAGTGCCCTCAGCCACTTGTGTCTTGCCCCAGGTGTGTCTTGTTGTGTCATTAGCGTCTGTGTATTTAGTCTCCTGTCTCCCGCCTGTCTGTGTTGGTTCATTGTCTTTTCCTCATGTCATGCTGCCCGTTTTTGCCTTGTTGTCCTCACCATGTTTTGTTTTACCTTGTAATTTGGAGTTCACATTTTGTTTTGAATAATTAAATTTCACCTCTGCCTCCTTGCCCTGCTTCCCTGCGTCTGGGTCCTCCACCAAACTTTACCCTCTTGACAGAAAGTGATCCGTTTTGTTTTGTATGGAGATAAATTTGCGTCTTAAGTAAGGGATTTGAAATAAAAAACACACTTTTTTTTTTAAATTTCAAATCCCATTTTTTAAAATTGAAAATAGGTTTTTGTTCAAATTTTTGGGGTCAAATCTCTTTTGTTTTTCACTGAAATACTCGCAGTTATGACTTGCCATACAAAATGGATGGATACTTAAAAAAAAAAAAAAGAGGATAAGAACAGTTTGAAGAAATAATACCAAACGCATCGGATCTCAATGAGATCTTTTGTTGCGGCACCACTGTAATGCAAATGCCCAACAAGTTTACATTTGATCGGTCGTACATAAGCTAAGCTAACAAAAGACACATTAACATTCATAATCTTCATTCCATTCCGCCGCACGACAAATGACTGTCAGCTGTAGCGGGTGTACTGCAAATGAAGGCAGCACATGAATGCGTTGTATAAATTAGTGCATATACGTGTAGCAACACGAAGCCCAATTGCCTCACAGTCATTTCTTGATGCAATAATCTGCCCCCGCTGTACTATTTTACTCCAATGAGTGCTTGTCTCTATTAGGAGCCTTAATGCTTCGTGATGTGGCCTATCTTCAAACGGGAATGCTGATGGTATGGCCCTCGAGCGGTGCGATCGGGCCCGGGCCCGGCCCACTCTGATGCATAGAGGGCAATAAAGACACAAGGAGGATTAGTGTTGTGTTCCTAACAAAGTGGATGCCAGAGAGCGAGAGGGCCATGCCCATGGGCTGCCCCTGCACTCTTTGACACCCCCTCCCCAAACGGCGCTACTTGGGTTTCCCCGAGGTCCGCTCTCTCCCGGGGTGCTCTGTGGATGTGCGATAGACTCTCGAGTGGGTGAACTCGTGTCGTCGCTAAAAGAGGCAGCGAGGACGCAGACAGATAATCCACGGCTTAAGCAGGCAGCTCTGCAGCAACTTTCCCCCTTAAAACAAGGGAACATGTGTTAAAACAGTTCAAACTTAATTCAATCACAGAACCGCGCGCCGCATATCTGCTGCCAAACACTTTCCCACAAGCCGGCAAAACGAAGCTCACTCTTGACGGGGAGGTGGAAAAATAACATCCGCAAATATCATGTGATTTTGCCTCCAATGTATGTCCCATACATACTTAATAGTCCAGGGGAGCAAATATGCAATATGTTAAAACCAACGCGTTGCTTGAAAATAGCCAAATTTCAAATTTTAATGATTTGAATCATCTGTTCTATGCAGCCCTACTAGTCTAAATATGGTATTCTGGTTAATATTGGGTTTGTGGAATATGAGTTAAGCAGCAAAATCCAGCCGTTTTTTTATTAGGGGTGTGCCAAAAAAATCTATTCTCATAAGAATCGCGATTCTCATTTAGTACGATTCAGAATCGATTTTAAATGTCCCAAAGTCGATTTTATTTAAATTATTTTATACTGTCTTGCCTTTTTTTGTGTGTGCCTTTATTGGGAGCGCTGTTGTATCATGTTGTACTCGATTCGGCCACTTAGGGGCAGTGTGGTTCCACGCGGTCTGATACACTGTTAAGTTGTGGCCACATTAGACAGTAGAAGGAAAAAGTCACAACCAAGTTATTCCAATAAAAGTAGTTTTTTTTGCATCGTGGAGCCGTTCTTTTGAGTGATAAAAGTGCCGCAAGTAGCTTGCTAATGCTAATTAGCGATTCACACTGGAGTAGATCATTTCGACTCCTTGCACATCTATAAATTGAAGCAAAACTCATTGTCAATCAAATCATTTTGAATCAAAAATCGTTCATCAATCACAGACCCAAAAATTGGAATCGAATCGAAATGTGAGACATTCAAAGATTCCCACCCCTAGTTTTTATCCATCCAGCCATTTTTCCATTTTTTTTTTTAAAATAAACACTATTAATCATTGATTTCAAAACATATTAATCTGACAAAACTGAACTTTAACCTCATAAACTCCCACCTATTTTCACAGAAGCAAAGCCCTTGACTCCCGGCTGTTTTACTGGATTTTGACTGATTTTGCAACGCCCACAGAATATTGTGTTGTATTGCATGAAATCATGAAACCTACCAAAAGAAAGATTAAAGTCTCTTCTTTCATCAGGAAAAAGTATATTTCTATCTGTTTCATTTTTGCGGCAATTAGCATTAGAATATAGCAAAGTTTCATCATTATTCACAAATCTATTTAGAATTCTGAGTAACTGAGGTTTTTTTTCAATAGGGCCCTGGTTCATTTCCTATGCTGTGCTGTCACCTGATGGCCGTTTGAGTAATAACTACCATTTCTTCAACCGTTCTTTGCAGTTGATAGGCTGCATTAAAGACTTCTGTATGCTTTAGCATGAAAAAAACTTCTCTTTTTTAACGTATAAATACGTCTTTGGGACACTTAAAACATTTGAAATAGAACATATTTATACATTTTTGGGGAGCAAATCAGTTAAATATAACATCAAAGAAAATAAATTAATAACATGTAAAATAGTAATGAATTAAAATAATAGCAATACAAATAATAAATGAAAAACAAACAAACAAAGCTGCTGTTCCTGCTGTACACGACTTTGCCTCTTAGAGGCAGTGTGGTGCAGTGCATTCATGGAGATACATATTTAAATAGCTAAAAAAGAGTAGAAGAATAAAGTTGCAATTGAACTTTATCGATATTTTCCATATTTATTTCAGATTAAGAAGAATATATGCCCGTGATTATTGTTATATTACCCGTCATTATTAGCATTAGCACTGGCAATGTTTCTAAAAAACTGTTTAGGTTGTATTTAAACATACAATGTGCATAATTATTTTGTTGTGTGTTTAATTTGACAGCAAACTCGTAATATTCTTTAAACAAAATACATTACGGAGTAAAAAGAAAAACACGCAAAGCAAACAGCTGCTACGCACATTTGCCTTGAAAAAGCTCAGCATGACAGATCGCCGTCTCGGGCTAACCGCCGCCTTAAATACTCCGTTTTATACAGTAGGTAATGACATTTACACAGCATATACGCACATAACGCTCGCTGTAAGGCCCAATCCCTGACTTGCCTGTTGTGGGTCGTCTTCACTCCTCGAGTTGCACGCGGCGGCGGAAGTGTTGGTTCAGAGAAGAAAGGCCTCGCTCCGCTAATACTTGGCTAAGTTTACATGTTCATTCACACTTGATTACGGAGGGAGGTCCTGACGTACTCAATTGTTTCAGTATGTCAAGTGGTGCTCCATGGAAAGAGCGACACTGCTGTGATGTAGAACAACGCTCAGTGGCGCACTTAACCTTCACCGAGGTTTTAACTGTTAACGTGAAATACGGTGGAGAGTTGTGACTGTGTTTTTTTTTTTGTTTTATTCTGACAAGAGTAAGGCAAGTAGGCTGTGAATTCCTGCCGCAACACATGAACCACGTTTAGATCAACAACAAATGATTTTAATTTGTAGTAAATAAACAATGATGTAAGGTGATTGGACAGTAAAATTTTTTTTATTGTTTGGGAGTTGGAGCATAAAAATGGAGAAATAAATGTGCGTGACTAACAAAAGTGAAAATGTTTGCAGAGCATATAATCGAACATAATCATGCCATTTATTTTGCGATTGGAGGTTCTTGCCTTTTAAATGTTCCGTCGGTTGTGATCCCTCTCGCAATGGTGCAGATTAACATTACTACCTGCACCAGTCTAGGAAAATACAAAAATAAAGCAAAGTTAGACAAGTGATGGGCATGAAAATAAGGCCCCATGACTTAAAAGCAAAAGTTTTTGTTGTTGTTGTTGTTGTTGTTTTGTTTGTTTGTTCGCATTCTTTTTTTCTGCTTTGTTAAGAATTGATTCAAACAGTTGGCAGACAGGACTCTTCTTATTTGAAAGTCTCTATTGGGACTCAAAAGAATACAAAAAAAGTCATAATTCAATGGCACCAAAACAGTAAAAAGTTCAAATTTATTGTTCTGGAAAATATGTAAATGGCACATTTTGTTAATTTATGGATGTATTATAACGGGATCTACTAGTGCCATGTTACTCAAAAAGAAACACAAATCCCCTGGCTAGCATTTTTTTGTGTCACTTTTCCCCCTCACCTTGGTGACGGTACAACAAACAACCGTCTTCACTGTGGGGTATTATTTAATACTCAGTTATTACAGTAAAGTGCATTTATCCCTATTTATTTTTACTTTCTGGCAACTCAGCAACATTGGGAGTGCAGCAAATTATGGAGACAAAATTCTCAAAGCTTTCCCCTCCCCCTGCAGCACCGAGGAGGTAAAAGGCATGCAGGTGTCGTCTATATTTACCTGAGTAAGCCTTTATAGATTAGTACCGTTTAGCAGCCCCTGTGCTCTGCTTTTGCTATAGCTCAACTCCCAAATTAAGTGCAATGCATCTGCTTAATCCCGTCCTTTTCACCAACACGTATATATACAGACATGCTGAATGTCTGCTATATTTTCAAACATTTTTGCTGGAAATATTGGAATGAAAACGGATGTTTTTCCTTTATTGTTGTCATGGGGTACGTTGCCAGTGGAGGTGTAATTTAAAAAAAAAAAAAATCCTATGCAATCCGAATTGGGTCTGTTTCTTATTATTGTCATCATTATTATTATTCCAAACTATTGGCACACGTTTGATTCCCACTTAAAAAGGGTAGCGTGATGTGTCCCTATGATTGAAAGTGCTCACACGCTCCTAGAAGTGGCAGCGCTGTCCCGTGCAGATAAGGGTTGCGGGCGCAATCTGCTCACAGTGCAGCCCTTTTTGAGAGAAACCTTTTTTTTTTTTTTAAATATCAGTGCGGCTGTAACATCAGTGAGGTGACATTCCCGGCCGCCGCCATCAAGATCCAACGGTGGCCATGCTGCTCCCGCAATCAATTATCCATGCATAACACCCCCCGCTAGTGTGTGCGACATGAATCGGTCTCCTCTGCCTTGATTCTCAAGAAAAAGACGGACCCTTTCATTTGACCCTTTCGAGTTGATAAGACACGCAAACATGGAGATATTTACTGAAATCATTCCAGCACACAATTAAAGAAGGACGCGTTCTTTGCAACGTAGGCCTGAACACATTGGCAAGAACCCTTTCTGTGTGTTTGTGAGTGTGTGTGTGTGTATGTGAGGAGCAGAAGGAGGAGGAGGAAATAGATTTCACAGCGCATATTGCTCCTATCAGACTTTGAGACCACTTGAGTTGTTTTATGATTGTTATCATGCTACAGCACACACACAGGCTCCACACTCGTGTCCCTCGAGGCCTTCCCTAAATCGGAACCAAACGAGCCTAATTTGGATCAGCACCGAGTTGTACACCTAAACCAATGAGACATGATTCCCTAAAAAGGAAGCCTGTAGCCTCTAGTCCCCCCCCCCCCCCCCCCCCCCCATTCCAACATCCCGGTAGAGTTGGCGCACCCCTTCTTTGCTTGCATACGTTCTCAAAAAAGTCACAACAAAACCTGTTATATTATACGTTTGTTGGCAATAAAGGCAAATTTAGTTTATAAAATGCTATAGCACACTCTCATATAGCCTATATGAATTAAAATCAAACAACACATCTCTAGATTGGTGGTAGTTAGCTAGCTTGCTAGGTGGGTACAGGGAGCTAGCTAGATAGCTAGCTGGTTAGCTGCTTGCTGCTGTCATACTATAAGAATAGATCATTTGTGACAACAGAACTTTAGAGTTCAAAAATTACATTAGGTAAGAGCAACAAGGTGTTTTACCAAGTTTTTATTTTTATTTTTATCACATGTAGCATTTCTATGACAATCCCCTTTCAAACAATTTGTTTTATGATTGTTGCAAGGTAGGCCTATATAACATCTTATTTTCCCTCCACCAACTCAGGGAGGCACTAGACAGACCTAAAATCTTTTAACAGTGGCCAATACGTTTGCCAACACAAAGAAAATATATAAATAAATCACATGCTAATTTTAACTTAACTTGTTGCTGCAATATTGTACTCCACATTCTCTACTTAGCTGTTGTGGCCTGTTTTTTTCATGCTGCCCCCAGTCTCATCTAATATAAAATATATATTGACCAAATGAATATGCTTCATCTTAAAAAGTATTCATTTTAACCAATACGCTTCACCCTAAATTAATTAATTAATCTGAGAAGGCTTTGTTTTCTTTCAGCCCTCTTTCTCCTAGGTTGAAATATAAATATTGAGGACAAACCACACAAAAAAAATACATTTAAACTGAGCAACAATAATAATAATAATAATAAAAGTAATAATAATAATAATATATGCATATATATGTATTTAAAGGAGAGAACAGAGCACTAAGAGTGACAAGAAAAGTGCCTCTAAATATAATGCATTATTATTATTATTATTATTATTACTACTAAATGTCACCTTTACTGGCAGTCTTTTGTTAAAAAGTTTAGAAAAGGCAACGGTAGCCAATTAAAAAGAAGCAAGAAGGCTAAAAAAAAAAAATCGTACGGTCAGTAATGTTCAATAGTAACTTCTACATGCAAAGGCGCGTATCTACGGTATTGTATACATTCACTCCTTGTCAATGATCCTTATTGAGTCTTGTGGCTATAATGATGTGGTGGTAAAAGACATGCTAGAATTCCATCATTTCCTTCTTTTTTTGACGGGCAGAAAGCTGAGCAGAGTGAAGGTGGGGTGGGTGGGGGAGTAAAAAAAAAAAGGGAGCATGCCATTTGGAGCGGCATGTTTTGATATGGACCTATGCGGAGTGAACAGGGAAAAGAGGGGCCCTGTCTGGGAGAAAGGGCTGCGGCTCTGCTATGGAGCTTAAGTCTCCATCTCTCCTAATAAAAAACACTTAAGCCAAACAGCCCCCCCTCTGCCTGCGTCTGATCCCGCCAGCTACCTGCAGGCCCTCCACACAGCACATTTAATAAGAATAAGAATATCGCAACGACGATATCCTCCGCCAGCAGTCGTCGCAGCACAGTATTCCGGGAAGGTTTCTCTAGATTTTTATTTTTATTTTTTTAAGCATTCGCACAAACTTCAAGCAACACATTTTTTTTTTTAGTTGCTCTCTTTGTCACCCAGCCTTCTTGAACAGCCTTTTTTGCCTGTGTAATCCTCATCTCTGCTTCCACAAAGCCAGAGCGAGGATGTAATGAAAGACTTTTTTTGCTTTTTCCACAGGAATATAAAGTGGCATTTTTATTTGTTTTGCCTCGTGTTTGATTCCCAGTAATGCAGACAATCATCAGGCATAGGGGGGAGTTAAGTGCATTATAAATCAGCCAGAGAGCGAGAAAGAGAGAGAGAGGGAGAGAAGAGAGAGCCACCTCGCTTCTTCTTCTTCTTCTTCTTCTTGGAGCTCATCCTGATGCCTCCGCCGCTGCCACTTTAGGTTATGTGAGGAGTAAAGTACTTTAGCGGAGAGCGTGGAGCTGCTCCACGGCGGCGCTCCTTTGCATATCAAATAAACGGCGAAGCTGGATGGTGCTGCCAACCAGGACAGCTATATGTGCACTGAAAGGTGCCCCTCAAAGAGTGAGAAGAATAGAAACGCGAGTCGTTTTGCGATTGGAAACATCACAGGTGAATATGCTAATTGCAGCCATTGAGCACTGGCATCTGTCGTTTGCCACTTTTCACGTTTTGATGAATGAATATATTTGACTTGCTTCTCTTTTATTGGGAAAAGAAAGAAGCCAGATCTGAATTTTCTAGCGTTTACGGTCCCCCCCGCCCCCCTTCCCTCAACGCCCCTTCTTCTGTGTCCTCAATCCACGAGGAAAAAAAATCCACACACCACAAAGCGTCCCAGGGTCCGGCAAACAAACAGTTGTACGGATGTACCATTGATTTCACATTCACACGTCTGGATTTAAAGGGACTATGGGATTGCCCGTAGTGAATCCCCCAATCTTTGTGCGACTCACACTCTGTCAAGTTGACATCCTCTCCCTTCTGTAAACTCGCAAGATTATTCACTCAACAGGATCTCCCTCTGCCTTTCATCCCGCCAACGACAGGCCAATGCGGCCGCTGACAGCCCAGCGATAGCATACACATGGAAATGAGCTGGGGGGTGTGTGTGTGTGTGGGGGGGGGGGGGGGCTGTCAAGAACGCAGGAAGAAGCTTCGGGGTTCAAGGAGGAGACGAAGGTGGCACCTGCCCCGTTTCCACCACGTGGTACCGACTCGCTTGGAAATTGTCATCGTCGACTCGTTCATTGTTGTACTCCACAGTCTCGTCTTTGTTGTAGTGGCTCATTTTCTAGCAGCCCTCAGTGTCCCCTTGGATAACATCTGCTTCATTATCAAGGCCCAGCAGTAAATTCAGCAGAGACAGCGCCATGTCTAAAAATGAGGAAAAAAACAACAACATGAATGCTAACATTAGTTGCAGTATAACATTCCACAGTCTCCACTTTGCTGCAGCGACCCTTTTCTTGCTGTCCTCAGTTTCCCATTGGATAAAATCTGACATTGCTTACCTACTTGGTTCGACTTTCTGAAAACAGAAACAACCAAGAACTGTAAGATGCTATTTCTAGTAGCTTGTCAAGCATGCCAAGCGGATACCAAGCTATTTTGATCACAGAATTGTCTAAGATTTGAGACTACATGGTGAGAAATGACAAACATAAACACACATGCTACACAAGCTTTGCTCCAGCAATATATTCTATATACTCCACAGTCTTTTTTTTTTGTTGCTGCCCTCAGTCTCCTCTTGGATAGAATCCGTTTCCTTCCAGACGTAAATACAGAACAGACAGAAACGCTGCTAGTTGGTCGAGCAGATTTATCATAATTGTTTTTTTAAAAGACAAAAATAACACACACACTAACATTAGCTTATCCACAATATTATACTCCGCAGTCTCCATTTTTGCTGCAGCGTCGCATTTTCTTACTCCTATTTGAGTCCCGTAGAGGACATTTTAGCAAGCCATCGTTATTATAACAATTGAGGTAATATGACTTGTACCCACAGTCTCAGCTTTGCTCCAGTGTGCCCACAGTCTCCTCTCAGATTAATTTTGTAAAGACAGAAGAATCAAATTCATTCATTGATGTTATTTATTTGCTCGTTGACAAATGATGCATTTAATGCCACACGTATTTAACAGTTTCCCGCTGCATATTTTGAAGTGGAACTGCAGCAGCCCCAAAACAAGCCGAGTGCATAGGAAAAGCATCAAAAGTGATTTTCGATTGGACACAAACTTGTCTTAGATCTGTTGTTGTCTCTGAAAAATGTTGACAAAAAAAAAAAAAAACTTCTCTGCATCTGACTGGTCATCACTCGTGTGTGGGAACGAGCGAGCATCATCTGGCGGCAGGAACATCGAGATGGAAGGATGGATTCAGTTGAAAGATCCAGCTGTTCGGCCATCCGAACCCTGGGAAAACTCTGACACTGCTTTTTATTTTTTTTTTAATGTACAACCGATCACCTCGCGTTGAACGTCAGGCCGACTTATAAAAGCCCCTTAACATGTCGGAACAGGTGGAAGCGGGGGGGGGGGGGGGGAGTGGTAGATGAGGGGGGACTTCTTGGCAAAGTCTGCAAACGTCTCAATGCCAGGGGACTCCTTACTGCCAACATTATGTGTCCGCTTTGAACCCCCAACCCCTCCTCCCTTTTTTGAGCCCCATCTAATGGAGCAAAACACTTTGCCATAATAAAATTTTACTAACTGTACTGGGAATATTTTAAGTAGCACCCTGAACTTTTATACAAGTGTGAAAGAACTTACTTGCTTAGCTGTAAAATGTCGGCATTGTAAAACATTTATTGTCTTCACAGACATTTTTTAATAGCATTTTAGCATTCCGAACTGTCATGCTAATAAAATGTACTTGTTTTTTTTTAAGTATAGCAGAATTTAAAGGGTTTGCGATAAAAAACAAAAACAAAAAAAAGTATTGGAACACCATATTGACAAAAGTATTGGAGCAGAATTTGACTGTTTTGAGCATGAATCAGCCAACTTCATCTTCCTTAAAAATCTCACTGATTTTGAAATACTAAATGTCTTGTTCTTAAAAATTCTATAAATTATATGTATTTTTCTCTGTTGAAACCTTGTTGAGGCTGCTCTTTCTATTCAAACGCAAAGAAAAAGTCAAACGTGAAAATTTGCTGACGTTGTTGCAACTCCCACCCCGCCCGAATATGTTGTTGAAATTCTGAATCGTACGACTCAATGACATTTGACTTAAGAGGATCTTTTTACGGATGTTCCATAATCCATACCACTTTTTTCAGACCGATAGCAATGTGAGTTTTAACTCTTGAGCAGTCACCGATACCGATACTAGGATTTTGATACATAACCAACACCTCCCCCAAAAATGTATCCGAATGTAGCATTCTTAAAATTGCATGAAATTAATATAAATTTTCTACACTTCTAATTCCTATAGTTCCTGATTGTAAAACGGCCAGAAGAGGGTGGCTGAATGGCAGATCGTCACAAGTACTGATACCTTGAAATAAGGCAAGGCAATTTTATTTGTATAACACATTTCATACACGAGGCAACTCAATGTGCTTTACACAAGGGAAGACAAAACCTATAAGCATCAACAAACACAGCAGTTAACAACATTCAGAAACATGCACTCAAAAAAACGTGCATTGACAATGTTAAAACATTAGACAGCCAACTTAAAAAAAAACTTTAAAGTTTCATCATTATTTACAAACCTGTTGAAAACACTGTGAAAAAGAGCTTGTTGCAACATGGCCCTGGTTGATCTCTTATACTCTGCTGCTCTCCTGGTGGCCGTTTTTTGAATAACTACCATTGTTTTAAGATTTCTCCCTTCTGTCTGATCTAGCATATAAAAACATAAAAACGTATAAATATGGTAATATTTAAAATAGAACGTATTGATACGTTTCTGGGAGCAAATTAGTTAAAAGAGGAAAAAAACATGATTTAAAAACGACCTTAATCAAAGGTAAAAAAAAAAGCTACGTTTTTAACCTGGATTTAAAAGCATTTACACTCTGGGCTGATTTCACTTCTGTTGTCATCTTTTTCCATTTGTGTGCAGCATAACAGTTAAATGCTGCTTCACCGCGTTTACTTCAAACTCTGGGCTCCACTCGCCCTTTCATTTTGTCAGCACATTCCTAAGTTACTTGTGGAAGGAGAGACAGACTGAATTATAATCAAATTCAACGTGCTACTGTGGTGCAATGCAGTGTAGGCCATGTACATCAGTGTATATATTGACTTTTTCTTCTCCGTAATGTTTCAATGAATACAACAAACAGCCTCCATTCCAGTTCTATCCATGACCTCTGAAATGAGACTTTATGTTTCATACAAACGGCATCTTGGTTACATCAATAATCCTGCAAATGAAATCGATTTCCCCTCCTGCTCTTGCAATTCTGATCACAGCTGGGCTCCCCATATGGAGTTTTAATGGGGTGGAGCACCCTGAGCCTGATCTAAAGCTGGAGAATTCTGGGCACACCACAACATCAAATCCCGCTGTAATTACCTTCATGCAAACACGGGGGCCCTCTCCCAGCACAATATGGGCTGAAGAAATGGGATTTGCGCTCATTGTTTTTGATGCAGGAATTGATCTCGAACATTGTTTGGTGCAATTTAGCCCCGCGCTGAGGAAAATGGCGCGTGTTGTGCGTGACACACAAATGACGCACAATGCCGCCCGCTTCTGGGTGGCTCATCTCCATTTTTTGACAGCGATGACTCTGCGGCTAATCGGCGCCGCTTCCGTACGCCGACAAGATCATAGATCTTGACATGCGTGCGTCGTCGTCACCCCGTCGCCATTCATCTTTTTCAAACGCGTTTTTACACATTGCTCATGGTGAATAAGATAGTGTTTGTTGTTGTTGTTGTTGTTGTTGAGTAGATTATGCTATCCGACACGAGGCTATTGTCTTAATTCCCTTAAGGGGCCTCGTTGGAGCGCAATGGCGGAACATGCAGGGAGGCCGTGCGCTATCCTGTCTTCCAGATATCCCTATCCCATCATGCACACCCCGGCCTTGCTTCGTCTCCAGCAGGTGGGGGTGGTCATGCACCATGCAACGCGGTTATGGGCTTAAGTCTCAAATCTACATACTGAAATGACTTGGGCTTGGGAGCACAATGCCAAACTTGCTGGAAGTCTGATGAGTTTATTTCATCCATTCCCAGAGCGGAAGCGAGGGAGCGAAATAGAGACGGCGTTGCAGGCGTTCCCGGGGAAGTTTGACGCGCACCCCCGGCCCGGTGCCCCTCAGTGACTTCCCGTCCATCTGCTGCAGAGGTGTCAGGTGTGTTATCTCCCCGACGCGCCCCTGGGAACTCCCGGCAGATGAGTGTGTCTATGCCGTCCGCTGGCTCTTGTAAATGACTCACTAAACAGCCCTGGCCTGGATTCCGAATGCGGGAAAAAATCAATTACTTGCCCGCTTTCCTCCCCAACTCCCCTCCACCCTCCCCTTTTTTACATTTTACAGTCCATTTTCAGCATGCTGGGGCCAATTACAGCCAGCAGAAAGACTACTCTTTATGTCAGTCCCGCGATGACCTCCATCTTAATGCGCCGACGACGAGTGTCAATGCGCCGCTTTTAGCCACACACACCGAGCAGCGACGGCGTGTCCGGGGTCCCCGCCGCCCCTCGGACGCCGCCCGACGCTTTGACAGGCGCCCTAATGAAAGCTGATTACCAGGAGGCATCTATTAATTTGTCCCTAATCACGACAAAGAGAGTGCGTGGCTAACAGCTGTGAAATGGCAGCCGCCGCGCAGGAAATGAGGCTCGGGGACGAGGGGTTAGGGCCCCCGCGCCGTCATTAAGCGGTCGCCATTGTGCGAGCCGGCTCAGGGCTTAGCCACAGGTAACTCAATAAGATAACACTAGCCCTCTGCTTTTGTGCAAAGAGCCACAGCTGTGAATCCCGGCTCGGCCCCGGTCATGAATAGAAGGGATATAGTTTTGCATGCTCCGAGCGGGAGGCCGCAGCTCCCGTGATGCAGGTGAGAAGCTGACAGTAACGCTTTTAAGCCCGTGTGCTGCCCGGCGTCTTAAGAGGGAAAGTCAATCAGCCGAACCAAGCGCACCTACACCACCATTTTGTACAAACGTACACGTCTATAGACATGCAAAATGAGAACCGTGATAGAAATTCTGCCGTCACAGAAGGTGTTCATTCAACAATATTTTTGTTATTGTGCCCGTCTGACCAAAGTAATAAAAAGACCATAACGGTACACATTTTCACTTTCATTTCACTTTCCAGACTTTTTAAATTGAAATCAATTGGCGGGACAGTATATTTTATAAATCTTGCCTTTCAGCTTTTGAGAAGGTGGAGCCTATACACAAGTACTACTTACAATTGAATCTGTATGTGCAAAGGACCCTGTGATATTTTCCATACAGTCACCAATAAAAAAATGTTTTTTTTTAGTAAATTAAATAAATTATTTTGTAGTCACATGTCCATCCATGCATTTTCCATAGCACTATATATATATAGACAGTATGTCTAACCTGTATAAATATTTTATGCATTTATTTTCATTTATTGTATTTGTATTTTTTTTTACTTCATCAATTTTTAAACAATAATTTGTGTATACATTTCTATGTATTATTTTTTTAAATAATTTCTGTGTAACCAGATTATTAGAACATATTAATTTGATGTATTTAGGATTCATTTTAAAATGTACTTGTCTGTAAAACATCTCCTAGCATTTACCCTAAATCATATTAACCTTTGCTATAATAGCAAAAAATACATTTCAGCATTGTATTGTCCGTATAAACTTAGGGATGGGCGAGTATCGATAACATGTATTTGTATCAGGCCGATATTGGACTTCTTCCGCCAGCACCGATTCTGTCTCTGTCAGATGCCCATTTAGATGAACGACTACATATTTTGATTGGGACTTTTTTTCTGGCCATTGCAGGATTATTAATTTAATTTTTGTGTGTTTTATACAAAATATCTATTTTAAAAACAAATGTGGAAAATAAGGATCATAGAAAATTGCTATTCACTTCAATTTTAATGAATGGGATACATAGGTCTTTCTTTAAAATTACCTGTCATTGCTTATTTTATATATCAAAAGTACTAGTGGTATCTGGACATGGTATTAGTATCGTTGATTACTCAAGTTCTTGTACTAGATATGGTCTGAAGAAAAGTGGTATCTAATTACTATGATCATGTACAGTATGTGTTTCCACAAACATCCAAGCAAAGACGCAATACAAATAAAAAAATAATAACAAATTGTAATATATATATATATATGTATGTATTTTAATTACAACAAAATATTTGCATATATGTATTAGAGCAAATTAATTGCTTTCGATAGTGGCATCAACATTTCTCAGATAAACTTCTGCCTCCATTTGGGATATCGGTCATAACTATTAGCGCATTGGTGGACGATCCACCATGCATGTGATGGAAGTGTGGGAATTGAGCGTAAATGTCACAGTGCTATTTTACTGCGGCTTGCAGAGTCCAAGAGTCTGCCTGCTCCGGCAAGTTTGTAAAGTCCAATTTGCAGCTAATATGGAGGTCGCAGCAGCAGGCGCAGAGGGCGTAGTACGACATAATGGCTGTGCTAGTGTAAATATTGCTTTTTAGGCAGAGACACAATTGGGGGGCAAGCGGAGAGAAATTTCCATAGAGTAGATCTATATACGCCGGCGCCACTGGAGGCCTTTCGCCCGGGGCCAGAATAGATTTTCCATTCCGGTGTGTCACATTAGATTTTCGGAGGTGCTCAGTGGCAGGTACATGTCATTAGTAACACTTTAGCGCCGTAATGAACCTTTTTATTTATCCGCCGCTCCTCTCATGAATGAATAAGGAGCTGCTCCCCGACTGTGCCCAGCCGGGAGGAGCGGGCAGAGGCGACGTGGAGCCCCGGCGGGGAACGCAAGGGGAGGGTTAAACCGCCATTACTGTGACACACACACACACACACACACACACGCACGCACACACACACACACGTGCACACACTCCCCACCTCCGCTCCCTGGGGTCCTGATCTGACACTCTATTTACACACACATTTACACAGTCGACTCCCTCCCTTTATAAAGCTGACAGCCACTTAAGCGCTACATTACTCGCAGGCAGCTACTGGCCATTGGCGGCCTGCCTTGTCCTCGGTAACGACGGGGCAGAGATGAAGCAACAAGGAGCAGGCTGTTAATGGCACGACAACAGACTTTCAAACTAAAACAACAACAAAAAGCACATCAACGAGAAAACATTTGAACCGAGAGGTTTCGGTTTCAAATAGTGGTGCCTAAACATATGAGTTTGTCTTTGTCCATTAAAAAAAAAAAACTCCAATGTAATCATATGAAGTCATGGACCTTAACTCATCCACTGCCATTGACGGCTATAGACGTCAAAAATGTCAGTTTAACATTTTTTTCCACTTTTGTTAACAAGAGTATGTCAGCAAAACAGGCCAATGTGTGATTTAACCAAATGTGAGAATATCAGGGTTTAAACATTTCTACTGAGGTAGCCAGACTTGGAAAGACTAGAAAACAGCACGTTAGAATAGTCGAGGCAGGATGAAACAAATGCATTAACTATGATCTCTGTGTCAATAGTGGATAGAATTGGCCCATGATCTTTGAAAAAACAAACCTGGTAATATTTTCTTATGTGCATTTGAATCATCTGTTTACGCTAAATCTGTTATTTCAAAGATTTATTTTTGTACAGTTCATATATATTGTTCTGCCACCCACTTATTTTGGGTGTAATTCTACTTCCGACCACTAGATGGTGGCAGGTTAATTACTATAACACTGTAAATTTGATTAAAGAAGAAAACTGAAAACAAGAAGTACAGAATTTCAGCTCATACTTTTTTTTTTTTTTAAATGAAGATTGTTAAGTTTCAATGCTCCTCCAATCCTGCTTTTTACACCTACAATAAAAAGTGACAACTGCAGGTTCATTTAATAATGTGCATTTTTGGGCAGGATTATTGATGTGTATTGTGAGATGTTATTTTTACCCACAGAGGGATGGCTCACCGTTTGTACAAACATACATCACCGAAAGTAAGGAGAGTTTCCACTCGTGTCCTTGGTTCAAGTCAGCCCTTTCCTTGAACCAATCACAGTGCTCGTATCTGTCTTGGCTCACTGACTTTGGCCATTGTCACACAGGTGGCAAAAGCTCCGTCTCAGCACCACCTCCTCCTCCTCTTCGCAGACTCATCTGAGCCCGGTGTAGCGAGGCGGTTAGAGTGGCAATGGCTGGTCAGGGCCCCCGTGTCACCCCCCAGCATCCACAGTGTTCATTTCCCTTTCATCTTGAGTGTGAAATCGCTGCCGGTGCAGCGCTGACCTGAGCATTAAGAGGTCAACTATTGAAATCTGATGTGCGCCTCTCTGGCTGAGAGACTCCGACACACGGAGGGCAAAGAGAGGGAAGGGAGGGAGCGGGAGATGGGCACAAAGAGTCATCCCAACTTGTTACAAATTGTGTTTTACCGACAACTTTTGGGAAAAGAAACAAAGTTGCACAGAATAAATTTCATCTCCAGTCACTTCTTCAAACCTGCAATTGACTATTGCCTCCACTAGGGAGCTTTTCAGCGCGAGCAGTTTGCGTGATTGTAGAGGTGAGGCATGGGCTATGGAGAAAGCTCAACCGTGAACCTTTAACAGAATAAATGACTGTCAACCAATCCAGATTGTTACCGACTCGAGTTGAAATGACCCTCATCAGGATTTGTGTATTGTATTGAAAAATGAACTGGTGACCCGTCCAGATTTTCACCCTTATTGGCTCAAGTTGGCGTCTATATACTCAAACTTGACCCAGAACAGAATAGGAGGAAGAAAATTATCGTAGACATATTTCCTGGCGAGTGTAGCAAATGCACGCTCACGTCAGGGTTCACAAACGTTCACTAAACTTTAGTGATTTTTCTTGTCAAGGAAATGTTCAAAATGTTCGTAACACAAGAAAAAACATTTAAACTCGAGGCGAATGTCTGGCAAACGTTTTGCGACGCAAGATCAGCATTCGCTAGCGTTACAAACGTTTGCCCTTCAGTGGGATACGGGCTTAAGTGTTTAACCTGCCAATGTCAGCTGGTTTAGATTCCAGCTCACCCCTGACCTTGAAAAGGATAAACGCTATAAACATGCAGCCTGGACTCCTACACCAAATAAGCGTTTGCATATTTGTTTACCATTTGAGCACTGAATTCCGAATCCATTCAGATGGGTTACTAATTGTACTTTTGTCGAAAAAGATGTTACCGTCCAAATTATTATTTTTTTCATCCAATTTGATCAAAATGGTTAATGAAGTACACTTATAGCATTTTATCTACACGATATGTTGTTCAAAGTGCTTTACCAAGTTCACATTCACTTTTTTGCAACCATATCAAAGTGCACATATGCGGCCGACGTGCTATCACAGCCTACGAAAATGTTAGTTTAACTTATTTAGAAAATAATTTAAAGTAACTTACTTTAACCTCCAGGATCCTTTGCCGTACACTGACCAACGGCAGAATCTAGGGTGTTTGTGTTGTTACGTTTAGTAAAGTTTTAAATTCAGGTGTATCTTATCTGTCGCATAAGCTAGCTAGCGCTAAAGCTAACCCCTGTGAGGGTTCGTCTCTCCGTTCCAGCGTCCAATTTCGCAAACTAAGTTAAGCTGGCGTCAGAGGCCAACAGTGAAGTAACAACAAGGTTGTTGATAGATTGCCTGGATGGGCTTTATTGACTGATTGCGTAACAGTTTTATATAATGCTAATTCGGCTAAACATTGACGTCACACACACAAAAACATCCCGGTGCCGGGTCCCCATAAGAGTATATGTTTGAAATCATTTAACACACAGACACACTCGTCTTGTTTGGATGCGGCGACCGGGATGCAAAGTTTGCAAGAAACATCGCGTCTGTCTCGCAAATGTTCTCCCCACAGCCAGGACATTTGCATGCTTGCGTAAAAAAAAAAAAGACAAACTTTTTGGCCGCCTTCCACCCGCCTATGTCTCCAACGCCAGGTTCTGCGTTTTAAAGTCGATTCGACACCTCTGCTCAAGCGCAAAGGCATGCGCGATACGACGGGACTCTTGTCTCATCTCTCCCATGGGCTACACTTTCATCCCTCTTTCTGCTGCGGACCACCCTAAGCCCAAATAAGGTGTTTTGCGCCTTCAGTTCTGCCTTCTCGTCTCTGAAGAGTTCAGAATGCGCCAAAACTTTACACCAGCCCCCCCCCCCCCCACCCACACCCCTACACACACACACACACACACACACACACACACACACACACACACACACACACACACACACACACACACACACACACACACACACACACACACACACACACACACACACACACACACACACACACACGCGCGCTTTGACTCAAAGGGTAATCACAAATAAATAGCATTTCTGGCGAGGAGCACAAGGAGCCTATCTCAGGAGCAGATAACTAGTAGATGCGATTCCTTAGATAAGAAGCAGTAATTTGGCTTTTAGAGAGCGCCGCGGGGGCCGGCGCTGATTTACTGTGTATACGGGAGCTTGTTTTTTTTTCTCTTCACATTTTTATCTCTCCTGTTGAAGAGCTTTTCATCTCTGCCTTTTTTTTTTTTCCCCCCCATATGTTTTTTTCCCCCCAGAAGAAGGTGAGATCACAAGGCAACACAAGGCGAGAGAGTGGTGCCTTTTAAAAAGCGCGCTGGACAAAATACAAATATTTGAAAATGTATTTCATGGCAATTATGTCAGGTTTCATGGCCTTGGCACAGCACTGAGGCGCAGCCTGGATGCCTTAATTTGTATAGAAATTGTAATCATTTGTTCATTTCAAGGTGAAAATTGCATTTTTTAATTTAAATTGTATCCTGCGTGATAGGCTATTATCTAGAAAAATTGTCTGCGTGTATGGCGCTCTGTGCCCCGCCGTCACGCCTGTTTGGAGCTCACTTCTCCTCAGAAAGGGCTTATACATGCGAATCTCCTGACTGAATGCGCCCAACTCACTCACTGGCGCGCTCATTTCCATTTGGGTTATTAATATTAATTAGTTGGGGAGCACGCGGGCCGCCATTTTGAATGGAAGAGGAGGCCGGCCAGGGCTTGACAGAGAGATTTTTATCTTTATGCTGATTTCCTAGATTTACAACTTTACTTGGACTTTTTATTTTTTGCTTTAGGGGTTGCTTATATGTAACACAACCACAGGCCATAACATTAGGCACACCTGCACAGCCTAACGCATGTTTCCTCCGAGGTGAGCAATGGCTGGACTGGCCATCCAGGACAGATGCATACAGGGCAGATGCCCTTTGGGCCAACCTCTTTTGGGGCGGCGCGCTGATGTTTAATTCATATTTTCCTCCATTTTACCCCCAAAAGATGATATTTGTCAACTGTGGGCGTGTGAAGCCCTTTGAGACTCTTTTGTGATTAAGGACTATATAAATAAACTCATGATATTGCTGCATTGCAATATCAGTACTTTGGCCCACTGCCAATTTGCATGATTAAAAAAAAGCTGTTTTTTAAGTTATTGTAATATTACAAGCTAATAAAGTGTCTGTTGTGGACGCTGTGTGTTTTTGTCATTATAAAATATCCCAAAATTCCATACAAGTAAAGCATCGTAACGACAATAAAGCCGATGTGCGAAAATGAAATGGCATTAATCTGCGACAATGCCTCACTCTAAGCTCCCGCTTTTTTTTTCTCACCACTTTTTTTTACTTTTTACATGACAGATTATCCGTGTGTAATACTCGAGAGGGTTAACCTTGAAATTCAAAACAGCCCGAATGTTTCCCGAAATAAGATTTACTTGGCCGTATGCAAAGGAGCAGCAAGCAGATATATATATGCGCGTCTGCGCGGGATCCTCGGAGGTGACGAGCACAAAGCCGAGGCTCAGGTACATGGCATATGCTGGCATAATTACAGGATTTGCGGGGGATTATTATACTGTAAGTGCTTTCATGGCGACAGCTGGGAGCTTTTTTTTGCTCCCCGCGACACGTAATCTCGGAGAATAAAACCAAGACCCCGGAGCATCTCTTAATCATTTCTTAGCATACCTGCACACGGCTGGAGACTCTCACACTCGGGAAAAACGAGAATAGAATCAGCAACTACGAGAGGTCCGTCTGGGGCAAAACAGAAACACTTTTCTTGGAAATAAAAAATGGAGCCACATGACACTGAGCCAAAGTTTTCATTTGTCGACTTCCTGGTTCATGTCATCACAAATCCATTGAGTGCCATTAAAGCCTTATTCTCATGCAAATTTTGACCTATGGAACCATTGCATGTTTGACACTCTATAATGTGTACTTTTTTAAAAACCATACAGTAATAACATTAAAAAGGAATGTAAAGAATGAAACAGTTTTTGTCACATTTCTGCTCCAATTTAATGGACATGCTCCTTTTGGTGTGCACCTTGGCCGCATGGAGGAGTAAAAGTACAGAAGCAGAAAAAACAAAAAAACGAGTTTAACAACTGACTCAGTACGCTGCATTATTATTATTCATTTTTTAGCAAAAGATAAAGAATATATGCCTGTGTGATACATCGGTGAGGTACATCGGCTAACTGTTAGCATCTATAAAGCTGTGTTGTTCCCCTTTAAGCAATAATTATATCTCAGGACAAATTTAGACAGATTATATGACAATAAACACAGATATACAGTATATTCTTTATCTTCAGCAAAGAATGACTAATATTACCGCTGTAATAAGACAGGAAGCCTCCAGAAGAGTACATCCGTTCGTCTGTTATACAGAGAGTAGCATAATTGAACGAGAAAGCGTGCTAAATTCTACAACAAAAAAAAAGAAAAAAACCCTGTACATAATGATGTCTTTGTTGTATGTTAAACAGTGCCTAATCTGGGACAGATTACGGCATTTCCGCATCATGTTCTCAGTTGTGAGTGTGGTCACGGGACAAACTAAACTCACGTGTCAAGGTACCAGTGTATTTGATATATGTGACTATGTTGAAGTGAGTCTGGCAAAACGACACCAGTAGTGGTGAGCTAATACGTTTGCGCGGTGCTATTTCATTTATTTATTTATTTTCATATTTCTCGCACTTCCTCCCTGGGTGGTTTGTGTCCTCCACGGCATGGCTGTCAAGAAGGCGGCAGGTTACTTATCAAGTGGGGCCAGGTTCAGGGGCCCCAAACGAGATGAGAATCACATCTCGCCCCTGCACGGATCATTTCAGAGTGACTATGACCGCGCTGAGTCTCCGAGCGATAGAGCCCTCCTGGCCTCTCAGCCGAGGCTCAGGACTTTTTTCCCCCCCCCCATTTCCATCCCTGTGATGTAAACAAACCCATTACCGTCAGGGGCAGCGCGCAGGGCCCCGGACCTGAGGACACAGCCTGCAGCTAAGCTACCGTGGCACTAAACCCCCCCCCCCCCCCTCCCTGGCACGTCCCCTCCCTTCTTCAATGGCCGCATGTCCGCATCAAGGCAGTAGAGGAGGAGTCAGGATGCCCGGGCACTTTTATCTAAAACCTCCCCAGAAGAGAGGCGAGGGGAAAGGGGCTCTTGTTGATCCTCGACTCCTGTAGTCAATCAATTATTGGATCAAAGCGGGCGGCGGGCCAAAGCTCTCCGGCGCGGTGATGCCTGAGCCGCCACCTCGTCCACTTGGAGTGACAGGCGCGGGGGCGGAGGGGGGGAGGTGGAGGGCGGGGGTTGGGGGGACAAAAACCCTGGGGACGCTGGGGCTAATCTGCTCAGGCTAACTTTGAGGGGAAGAGATGAGGCTGACGCGGGGCGACAAACAATGCACGGCACATACTCAAGGCTGACATCCCACAAGCAGTTCGTTTCTGTAACGCTTGTCCTCATTCGGGTCACGGGTGAGTTACACTCCGGACTGGTCGCCAGTCAATTGTAGGCCTCAAACAGGAATTCACGCTTACATTCACACCTATGGACAATTTAAAGTACAGTCGATCTAGAGGAAGCCTATGACAGGGTATCGAGAGAGGAACTGTGGTACTGTATAAGGAAGTCTGGAGTGACAGAGATGTTTGAATAGTACAGGAGATTTATGAGATGCTAAGTCCCTTCCTCTTTGTTAGACTAGAGTCCCCCTGTAGGGGTGGAGCCAGAATGTTTCTATTGGGGTGGCCAGGGTGAAACCATGACTCATAGGTGTGGCCATAAGTTCATACCTGAAAATGTCTAAATAAGTGGTTCTTAAACCATGCAGCCGTACCGTTCGCATGCCGACCTTTGGCTGGAATGAAAACATTGAAACGATTGATTCCCAAAACTAATCGATCTTTTGGAACGTTGTAACATCTTCCCACAGTGACATTTGGTGGCCAAGTGTAAAATATTACAATCAAAGGAAGGAAACTAACCATTGGCTGTCTGTCATCACCGAATTGACACAACTGGCAATCAGGCTAATATGTCATTGTATTGGACGCCATAAGAGAGAGAAATAATATCGTGAGAAACAAAAACTGAATAACCCCCACCCCGTCAAAATAAGTATAGACGTACAAATGAGCTTTAAATAAAATATTATTATTATTTTTCATTCTGGTATTATTGTTACACATTTAGATTTAGATGTGGAGGACCACATGGGAAGTGTGCGGGCCCAGACGGTTGCCCGACAGAGTGTTATTGAATGTTATGGAAGTGACCAAAATATGAACACTTGCAAAGATTGATTGATTGATTGATTGATTGATTGATTGATTGATTGATTGATTGATCTGTTGTGTCCATTGTTCTCTTACTTTTGACTCGTCTTATGTGTTGCAATTGATATTGATCAGTTTGCCACATAGACATATAAATATAAATTAATTGTTACTAATAACATCATGAATAGTATTTAGAGCAAACGTGTTGTTTTGAAAGTGTGGAGCCCTTCGCAAAGAAGCCGCTCTCACTTTCAAAACACTTGGCGACCCCTGCTCTAAGGAAATGTAACTGAATAGAGCAATATTCTCTTCAGCTGATGATTAACGGAGGTTTATTTCGATACGTATTTCTTCGATTAGATTCCTCATCTCACATAAAGTGTTGTTCATTCTTATGATTGCCTTTGCTCGTTCCCATTTAAAGTGCAAATGAACAGTAACACTCTTTGAATTATTTCCCGCTATGTAAACATCTCCCAACCCGGCAATCACGACCTGATTTGCCGTTTCAACGCACCAACACACGATTCTAATCATGATAATTAGATAACGTACAGCTAAGAGCTCTTAAAGGATGATATGCGATGCGGGCGACAAGCAGCGGCGGCGTGTGAAATAAACACTAAGTGATCTCAGATGTTGGACATGCAACGTAAGATGTGTCGCATTGACAGCATAGCAGACAGATTTGTAGACGACATTCTTGTGGTTACGCGCCGACTGACTTCCTACAGCTGCAAGCCATGGCGGGACGATGTTCTTGAACACGCTCCCAAAACGCAGCATGCGGCGCAGGGCGCTTTAATTCCTTGTCATCATTCATTTCGATGAGTCACTTCCGTTGTCATGAAATCGCACATAATCCTCTGTTATCCCCCATAACGGAAAATAACACATTGTGGCCAATATATGTACTAATATGTTTTTCCGGCTACATTTAGCCGTAGTCCGGAAATGTCGCTTCAAATATTGCTTCATTTTCTGATCAGTGATCGGTTGTAGTATATCAAATGCACGATTAAGTGCATTTAAAAAAAAAAAAAAACATTTCATTCTTTTGAAGCAGACAGAAGAAAACAACATTTTGCAAGAATTTGCAATTTAATTTGAATTGGAATCTTTATTTGATAACAGTTACGCCAGTGTTACAGTAAGCACACCCACAGGCTGAAGGTAGTAAATACCAATACAAGTTTTCCCACTAGTCTAATATTCATAGAGCAGAATAAATTATACCATGATAATATACACACACACACACGCACACACACACATGCCAAACAGAAAGAGCAGGAACTCAGAAGCAACTAAACGGGTTAATTCAGCTCATCGGGGAGGAATAAGACGCTTTAAATATCCAAATGTTTATTGAGTGTTAGAAATGAGTTTGATACACTAAAGACGACTCTAATTCTTTTTTTCTTGTCTTTTTCTTTTTTCTTTTGAAATATTCACAAGTTCACAGGAGAAGCAGGTGATTCAGTGCGTATGAATCCAACGCCACTCAAGTTAGTTTTTTTTTGTTTTTGTTGAGCAGAGGGCGCGTAAACATGGACATGGTCCAGTCCTGTCTGGCCAGCAGGTAAAAAGATCCGCCGAGTGCTCTTGTCGGGGTCCGTACGGAGCAGTTTTTGGTCCTTTGGTTTGGACCGCATCTCCAGGGGAATTCATTCCAAATTGTTTACACATTCTCCTTCCCAAAACGGGATTGAAACGCAATTCAATACAAAGTCCAACAGAAAGTCAACCGACGTCAAGGTGAAAGGTCAAGTTTTGTTTTAGTATAAAACATAGTCTTTCGAAACAAAGAGACTGTACACATTTGAAAAGTTTGACCCAAACAAAAGGAAAAAAAATAACACATGAGGGGGATACAGGTGGTCCCGGATTGTGTAAGATAGAGGCTTTTTCTTTCATATTACGTGGACATCAGGATGTATGAACATTCATTCATAAAAACGGCTATGAGCACGTTATATTATACTTGCAGTTTTTGTCTTATTTAAAAAATTTTTTTTTAAATCACAGCTTTATTCTACCTCTCACAAATCAAGAACTTATTTTCATAAATTGAATTTTTTAAAACTTTTGTATGGTTCATTTTCTTTCTCATGACAACTTTATTCTTGTAAAAAAACATTTTTAATGAGGATAAAGTTGCAATGTAACAAGAAAAAAATCCAATCATACAACAATTAAATATGAGGATTACAAGAAAATTCAAAATTTAACTTAATCGTAATGTCTACGTAAATTACAATTATTTTCGTAATTTCAATGTTTTTTTTTCTCATGTTACAATTTGTTAAATTTATTTTTATGAAGTTATTACTTAATGATCCCAAATTTTTGTCATTCAGTAAAAAAAATTATAAATAAAATGTTTTATGGGTCTTAATATTCCATGAAACAAATATATCATGGATCAATCCATGTAGAACTAACTATGAATTTTACAAGAAAAAAATTGTAGGGATGAAATTGCAATGTTCTGTATTTGCAAGATTTTCCAATAAAATTCTCGCAAATTACAATTTGTTTTTCATGTTGTATTTTTACGTAAAAATTACAACTTAAGTCTTGTCTTTTTTTCAAATTTGACACTAATCAGTGTTTCGTAATTGTCGATATCATAAAATGATGTTGTATACTTTGTTCACAGTAAAAGGTGTTGGAATGTTTTTTAGTTGGAATGTTTTGGAAGGAATGCTTGTTGTGTGTGGGGGCCAAGTGAATCTTGCTAATTTTATATTTGCATGATTTAATCTGCTGCGAACGATGGCGGACGGGATTAAGCCTAATGTGGTCAGGCTTCCAAATTTCCAAACAAAATACATTAATGTCCCCAATCGTTTTTTCCCCAAACAAAGCCATCTCTTCCCTATGGACCACGGCTAAGGATGGAATGGAGGTTGGGGGGAGTTTGAGAAGGATGATGGGGGGCTATTGGCCGCCAAAACACTGCTTAAAATTCCCTGCAGATTCCCTCCAGCCAGACTTCCCACAGAGTAACCAAGTGCTTTTGGAATGTCAGGATGGATATGAAGGCAGGAAGGTCAATTTGCCCCCATCTAAAAAAAAATAAAAATGGAACTCAGAGAGAACTAGAGCATCTTGGGGGATGGGAAGGGGGGGGGGGGGGGGCTATCCTCCTCCTCATCATGGTGGAATCAAATAACAACATATTAACAACAATCATACAGCAACAATCATATTAACAAGATGAAAAAAAGCAGAGAAAGTAGTTGAAATGATATCGTTAACTACTATCCACATCAAAGTCAGTCAGCCCAGCGGCATGTTCGTCCTCAGGGGGGGCTTCAGTAGGCCTGACCCGTCTCCACCTGGAGCAGTCCCAGCACGGCCGAGTGGTCGCCCAGCTTCATCCTCCTCTGGGTGGACAAACTCACGTTCTTCGCCAGGTAGTCCACGGCGGCTATGCACGAACACAACAACAAACTTTCAATGCACGAACACAACAACAAACTTTCAATGCACGAACACAACAACAAACTTTCAATGCACGAACACAACAACAAACTTTCAATGCACAAACACAACAACAAACTTTCAATGCACGAACACAACAAACTTTCAATGCACTCACTGGACCACAGTGGACCATAAACTGTCCTCAAGGAATCAATCTCAGCTTTAAGGCCCGCTTGAAGATTGTTGCAATATTTAAGCTGTAACATTTCATCTGGATTCTGTAAAATTTTATTTTTAATTTTAAATTTTTACAATTTTGTAGAGAGACTTAATTTCCATTTCGCCTAATAGTACACCTTTTTTTCTTTGTGTTTTACAACCCCCCCAAAATTACAATATAACAATTTTTGCAGAATTTTGTACAATGTTGTACTACTTTTTATTGCTTCGTAACATTATGACTTATTTCTCATCAATATACAAAATGTACATAATGTAAGTTTTTCCTCAAAATAGTATAACTTATTTCTTATACATTTTGATCTCATTTTTGTAAAATTATGAAAAAAAAAATTGGTGTGCAAAATTTTGTAATATGTTGTACACATTTTATCTGATACATTTTTTCCTTTTTTAGTAAGCCTCACCATAAACCTAAATAAATATCGGAAATGTACATCTTTTTTTTGTTTTACTTAAAATGTTATAACTTTTTTCTTGTAAATGTCTATTTTATTTCCACAATATTGTGACTGCTGAATACTTTAACATTTCAAACTAATTGTTGTAAATTAATTCTAATACAAATTGTTTTAACTTTTTTTTTTGTGCAAATTTTTTGTGGTAAATTCTGAATTTATTTGCTCTAAATTAATGTTTTTGCAACATTTTGTAAAATGCTAAATTTGGCAAAATGTCTATTTTATTATTTAAATTTTTAAAAATTTTAATTTGTATTTTTTTACAGTTTTGCAACCCGATGACTTAATTCTTGTGAATGTACATGTCTTTTATAATAATATGACACCTTTTTTCTTCTATATTATGATTTTATTTTCATAAAATTATGACAAAATTAATGTTTTCGCAAAATGTTGTCAAACCCAACCTAAATTTTGGCCAAATTTGAAACATATGTAACGACTTTCTTGCAAATGTTTTCTCATAATTTAACAACTTTTTTTATTTTACTGTTGAAAAAAAAAAAATATATATATATATATATATATATAGATTTTGGAAATGTTGATCGCAGAACTTCATTGTGGTTATATTCCAACTTTTTTTCTGGCACTTTTTGTCCGTATTCCGACACGTATGCTCGCCATGTGAGTCATGTGACATACGTGAAGCCCTATTCACTCTCGTTGATTAATGTGAAATAAAGTGTCAGAAGACAAGTGAAAGATACTCTTAAAAAAATGAATGTTGGCACGCCGCTGGCACAGAGCACGTGCCGCCTGGCCGTGCTGTCACTCAGCAAGCCCCCCCCACCCCCATGAGTGTGCGAGTGTGTGTGCCAGTCTTCATTACACTTGGCATCTGCGATTTCATGCCCTCCACACTCCACACGGCCGATCATTTTCATCATCCGACGGCGGCTCCCCTTCCATTCATTAGCCGTGCACTGCGCTCAATCAGCGTCTTAATTAAGCCGCCATCATCTCGCATCCGCCTGACGCCACGTGATGCGTCCGTGACGCAATGCGCGAGCTCCGAGAGGAAGTGCAAACAAATGGTGCTCGGGGGGAGGCGTGCTCGCTTTTTACCTTGCTGAATGGCCACGACAGCATCAGTCAATTATGCTAATCTAATAAAGCTAACTCTTTCCTGCCCCCGGGCTGTACTCATGTGTGTGTGCGATGGAGGCGAGAGGAAGAGGTGGGCAAGAGGACATGGCGGCCCCGAGGGCGTGCCGCTCTTTGAAGTGGCCCTCTTGCTCTTTCCCATCCAAGTGGAGAGGGATGTGACTCAGGCATGATGTGGGGGGTGTTGGGGGGTCTTTATCAAGAGCACGTGTCTCGGCCTCCACCGGCTAAGGTGCAAAGGTCAAGATGGTCTCTGCTCTTTTTTGTTTTATTATTATTTGGAATTTCTGAAAGGCATTTTCCAAGAATAGGGCACATTTTAGTACGGGGTAAACCCCCACAAGATTACGCTTCGCACTTTATCCAGGCTTTATTTATATTACACGAGATGTGCTTAAATGTCTTTGTATTGTTTTAGAAGTGTACTTGATGACCTTAAAAATTAAGAGTCGAAAATGTGATCAAACGTGGCTGTAGGGTGTACTTAAATCGGGAATTTCCATATTGCGAAATTTAATAATAATAATAATAGTAATAATGGATCAGATTTATATAGCGCTTTTCTAAACACTCAAAGACAGAAAAATAGACCTTGGAAGGAAATGGCATAGTTACAGTAGTGACAAGTTCATTCAAATGTACGTAAAATGACAACAAAAGGCAGTTGAGTGAGTTGAATGTATTGAATCGTTCCTCTTTCAAATCAAACAGTCCATGAATCGTTTTGCACACGTTGTATCGAAAACCGTATCGAATCATCTATTGTGGAGAGATACACACACCTACTAACATAGAATAATTGTCTTAGTTAGCAATTATTTTTAATTTTGTATTATGTTTAATATATCATATTTTTTAAATTTTTGTTTAGTATTTTTTTGTGGTTATATTAATATGGTATGTATTATTTATTGTACAAATTGCAAGAGCCAAGACAAGGGCAGACACAATTCTCTCAGACCCTCCATATCCTGGTCACCACCTCATCCAGCTCCTTCCCTCAGGTTGGTGCTATTAAATTATGCACACAAAAGACAACATTAGCACTAGCATTACGTTTAGCCTGTCTTTTTATTATTTTAGTATTACATTGATTGATTTTTTAGCAATTTTTGTATTTAACATTTAGTATCATACTTAGCATTTGTTTTTAGTATTTCAGGTCCCTGTTTCGCATTTAAGAGTAGTCCTTTCATGGGCCAACAAGGCAGAATGTCAGAAGCAAACGTGAATAGGTCGAGGTCACTTACTCTGGCCATACTGGCTGTACTGGTAGCCGGCGGCGGCGGCAACGGGGTCCACGCTGTAGCTGGTGGCGCTGTAGGTGGGGGGGCAGTATGACTGCGAGGAGCCCAGGCTGTCCACGCCCTTGATGGAGTCCGAACGCTGGCTGCAGCTTGCCGAGATGGTGTTGGAGGCGTCCAGGCTGCCGTGCAGCGGCGAAATGGAGAAGTCGTGCTGCGGCTGTGAAGGCACCGCGCTCCCGTTGCTCAAAATGCTCATCACCTGGAGAGAGAAAAAAACAACCATTGCGTCAAAAGGCAACACTTAACAAGAATTTGTGTACATTTCTGCAATTTAACTCAACTGCTCCCAAAAACGTATAAATACGTTCTATTTTAAATGTTTGAAGTGTCCCAAAGACGCAATTATACGTTTTTATGTTTTGATGCTTGAGCATACAGAAGGCTTTGATGCAGCCTCTCAACTGCAAGTAACGGTTGAAGAAATTGTAGTTATTACACAAACGGCCAACAGGTGGCAGCAGAGCATAGGAAATGAACCAGGGCCATGTTGGAAAAAAAACCTCAATTACTCAGAATTCTAAATAGATTTGTGAATAATGATGAAACTTTTTATTAATAATTTTTTTTAAATTTAAATTCTAATGCTAATTGCTGCAAAACAGAAACAGATAGAAATATACTTTTTTCCTTTCATCTTTCTTTTGGTTTCATGTTTTCATAGCAATACAACACAATATTCTGTGGGTTTTGCAAAATCAGTCAAAATCCAGTAACAAGAGACATGAGCGACTGTTTCCATTAGCTGGCACTGTCACTGAGTGTTCCGACGAGGGACATTGGGGTCCCGGGGCGATAATAGACCCGCCAGACGGCCCCCATCCCGCGGCCCGAGGCCAGAGCCGGAGCCGACGGCACAACAAGCACCGAGGGAGTCCCTAATCCCTCGCCCCCAAGCCCGCCGTCTCATGAATAGTAATAGACTTGGAACTGGTAAATGATCCCCTCAGATCCCCGCGCGGAGTCGGAGAGGCCCGCTGATACTGCAGGTTAGGGCTCGGCCCCGCAATATGACCGAGCGTGCATTATTCCCACTGCATAAAGCTTTCAATTCAATATTCTAGATTATTGTAATAGCATGTGACGCCAGAGGAAGTGCTCGGAATGTGTTCAAATGGAAGAGATTACCGGCAGTTGTGCTTCACTCAAGCACCTTGTTAAGGAAGGCACAAGGAACGAGGCATGAATTTGTTATTTATTTTTACTATTTTACTATTACTTTACAAAAAATACTGGATAAACTATAGTAGGAAAAAAAAAATTACGTTACAGTAAACACTAAAGCAGTAGTAGTAGAAATAAAATATTTAAAAAACATTTAAAAAAAAAAAAACTAAAAAATATTGAATACAATAAAAAAATGCTAGATAATCAAAAATGCACAAAAATACTCAATATAATCCTCTAAAAATAAAAATAAATATAGGGGGAAAGCTTGGAAATTTACAAAACGTATTTAAGCAAAATATTAAAATTAAAATTTTTATATAAATAAATAAATAAAATGAGGTAAAAAATGTACACTAAAAATATTTTAATGGTAAAAAAAGTGTTTTAAAGTATATTAAATAAAAAAAATAAAAAATTGTCTTTACATAAAACTGTGTATATTTGTATGTATATATATTAGGGATTGGCGAGTACCGACACCAGGTGTCATTATAGGGCCTTATTTTAAGGTATTGGTATTTGGGCTGCCCATTTATGATTGTTTTGCTATCAGGCACTAGAAATTATAAATGAGGTGTATAGAAAATGGCCATTAATTTCCTGCAATTTCAAGTAAAATAAAAAAAATATATATATATATTGAGATATATAGGTATTTTGTTAAAATGATCTATCATTATTGTTGGGGGGAACTTTTATGTTTCAAAAGTACTAGTGGTACCATTACAGATATCAGTACTGGTGACTACTCAAGAGTTGAGTACTGTAACGGTCTGAAAGAAAAGTCTAATATATATGCAGATTCGGTAGATACATGTATACACATACCGTATATACACATAAACAAATGGTAAATGTAGCAAAAAATTGAAAAATAAATAAAAAAATGGACTAATAACCTAAAAATCCTCAACACAATGTGTAACAGTGTTTGTATAGGAAAATGAAAGAAGATGGTTTAAAAGAAAAGAAAAAAAAAAGATGGTGGAAAAAACCCAGACTTGTTGTCCCACACATGCTTCCCTCCTATAGAGAGCAGGCCTTCCTCTCAACATCAGGTTCATGTTGAGTTTGGCTACGCTACGCTGACCTGTGACCCCTCGGCTGCTAAACCAATTAGGCCCCGGCGGAGGCCGTCGCCACACAGACATGTGCGAGCGCGGGAGGAATCGAGCCTTCCTACATTCATCACATCCTTTGCAACTCGGAAGCGCTCTCACAAATTTCTGCTTTCATTTCCACGCGTTGGTCGTACGAGGGCGTAAAAAGGGAGTTTCGCAAGGAGGAAGCGTCCATCATGAGACGCTTTGACAAAGTGTCCTGCAGGGAGAGTCCACTTTAGCTTTTAATTGAAGCTCGATTGCATCGCCTCTCCGATGAAGCGCAATGGCCGACAATCGCTGCAATTAATATTCACGCTCATAAAAGTTCTTCAAAAGAAAAATGGATGCCTTATCTCAAGAAATGGCCGCCGTCGCACTTTTTTTTTCTTCTTTTTTTCTATTTTAGTGAATCATGATGGGTCAGACGGTGCTGTCAGGACTTCTCCAAAATAATTTTTTTGCCTTTAATCGTTATATTTTTGCTGAAGAAGCAAAGATAAGCAGTTTTTTTTTTTTTTTACAGCACCCTATGCTAATTTGGGTTAAAAATACTAAGAAGGGGTACAGTTAAATGTTACTATGCTCTAACAAGAATTTAGTAGGATTTCCACCAAAAAGTAATCGGAACTACATCTTTTTTTACTTACTTGAAAAACCTCATTTTATCAGAGCAAAATATTTGTGGAGAGCAAATATCCTTCTAAAAGTGGAAGAGAAATCAGCTCAGCTCAACTCAACAATAATTATAGAGCACTTTAAAAAAATATATCACTTCACTGATTAGATTGGCTGTCTTAAGGCATGAGGACTGATGAGCCAATCGGATGCAGAGTAAGGCGAGTCATGCTGAGGAAAATAGTTCTTCAAATAGTGTACTGAGCTGTAACAATGGCCCAGAGTTTTAGCTCAATGTTAGTGCTTTGCACTTATACACAAGAATTGCTCACGGTGTGGATTCGAACCCCGGGGTGGGTGCAGCTGGTTACACACTAGCCTACATTATTCCGTTTAGTTTTACAGTAGCCAGGCTTGGCGATTTTAAAGTAAGTTAAAGGGATACTTGACCATTTTGAGCAGTAAAAAGTTAATATTTTGTCCATAATTAATTTGATAACTTCATTAGTTTTCATGTACAATTAGTATCTTTTAAAAATTAAATTTTCCACTTACTATCGATTGAAGATGATCTCACCTGTGCTGAGGAAGTCGGTAACGACCAATCATGGCTCAGTTTACTGACCAAACCCAGAAAACAGGTGAGCCATGATTGGTCGTTACCTACTTCCTCGGCACAGGTGAGGTCATCTTCAGTTGACAGCAAGTGGCAAAATTTGTTTGTGAAGGTATTAATTGTACATGAAAAATAATGAAGTTATCAAATTAATTCTAGACAAAATATTTACTTTATTAACTTTAGTACAAAAATAATACCGAGGTCTAATAGTGACTGCTAGGACATTTTTCTGGACTACAAAAAAAAAAAAGTACACATTTGCAAACGTAACCTAAAAGTAACTTCTTCTTTTTTGAATGCAAATTGTGACCAAGTATTGAAAGTTTGAGGCATTGTGTTGCTTGAGTTGCAAAATCACGTCATGAAAATATTTTTGGCCAGACATTTATGTCAAATATTTCAACCTTTACAAAATAAACTTCTTGATATGTTTGTTCATGTGCCACATTTGATTTTATTTATTTTTTATTTTTTGTCATACTCTTCACACCGCCAAGCTCCGTCCTCTTCCTCAGCTGCTCGTTTGTTGTTGTTGCGGGCGCGAGGGCTGCTTGGAGAGATAATGCGAGCCAGGACTTTAGTTTAAAGGACAATGCTCCGGGCTGTTCCCTCTAACCCCCCCCCCCCCCTCCCTACAGATAGATTACTTTAAAAATAATAACAAAAAAAGTAATTAATTCTCTCAAGTTGTGAGCCCCGCAGCCTGCGGAGAATTGTAAATTGATACAATGTGCATCCTTTCAGATAAATAAATGGCGTACTTGAGGCACATAAAGAGCGCCTTTCATAGCTGCCTTCTCATGTCTGAAACAGTCACATCATTTTTTTTATTTTTTTTTTATATCTGTGTGGATGTTTGACGAGTTTCTCTTTGTGTATTGTTGTTGTTGTCGCGTGGAAATTGACGCAAAAATAAAGACATGCATTAATACCCTTTCTGCAGTCAAATGTGCAGTTTTTGTCACGCCTGCAGCGGTGGCTGTTGTGAAGGTGTGCGGAAGGAGGGTGAGGGTGCTCGAGACGGGAAGAGAACGTGATATTGAAAAGAAACGTGCACATTTATTCTAGAGTGAAATCTACAGGCGATTTTTTTCCAAGCACCTGCGGCAGTGAGTGTAAAAAAAATAAAATATGCAAGAGTGGAAATATGAGGGCCTGTAGAAGGAGGACAGGGCTGCTCGAAACACGAATAAAACGTAATACCAAAATAAAAGACATGCAATGATACTATTTAAAGTTAAATCTGCAGTATTTCTTTCTCCTATTCTAACACCTGCAGCAGTGTGTGAGAGGGGGGGGGGGGGAAGGAAAGTGGAAATGAGAAAGCTTATAGTGCTTGAGATGTGAATGGAAAAAAGGTTTTCAAAAGAAAGACATGCATTAATACTTTTTAAAATACAATTCTGGAGTGGAATATGCTGCCTTTTCTCCACTTGGAACATCTGCAACATTGAGTGTCAAAAAGACGGGAAAGTGGCAATGTAAAGGTCAATAGAAAGAGGGAACGGGGTACTCGAGACGCGAAGAGAAATTGATATTGAAATGAAAAACTTCAGAATTCTGGAGTGAAATCTGCTGCGTATCCATCCGCCCATTCGAACACCTACAGCAGTGTGTGTGAAAAGGGGAGAGTGGCTATGTGAAGGTCTGCGGAAGGAGGGCATGGGTGCGAGAGACGCGAATAGAAAGTGATATTGAAAAGAAAGACATGCAATAACACGATTGCAAATATAATTCTGGAGTGAAATCTGCAGCTTTTCCTCCCAATCAAACACCTGCAGCGGTGTGTGTGTGTGTGTGTGTGTGTGTGTGTGTGTGTGTGTGTGTGTGTGTGTGTGTGTGTGTGTGTGTGTGTGTGTGTGTGTGTGTGTGTGTGTGTGTGTGTGTGTATAAAAAGGAGAGCAGAGAAGTGAAGGGCTATAGTAGGAAGGAGCAGTGCCCGAGATGCGAATAGAATGTGAAACGAAAGACATGCATTAATGGAATGCAAAACAGATTTATGGAGAGAAATCTTTAGCTCCTTTGAGCACCTACAGCAGAGTGCAAAAGAAGGGAGGGAGGGAGGGAGGAAATGCAAAGGCCTATAGAAGGAGGGCATGGATGCTCGAGATGCGAAGAGAACGTGATATTAAAATGCAAAAACTTGCATTAAAATGGTGAAAAATAGAATTCTAGAGTGAAATCTGTTGCCTTTCCTCCCGTTCCCGAGTGAGTTTTAAAAGGAAGGAGAGTGGAGATGCAAAAGCCCACAGAAGGAGGGCATGGATGCTCGAGACGCGAAGAGAAAGTGATATTGGTGAACTGAAATCTTCAATTAATACTAATGAAGAAAAGAATTCCAGGGCGAAATCCTTAACTTATCATCCCATCCGAACACCTGCACTAGTGTGCGTAAAATAATAATAATAATAGGAAAGAGAAAATGTGAAGGCCTATGGAAGGAGGGCAGGGATGCTCGAGATGCGAATAGAAAATGATACTGAAATGAATGACTTGCAATAATACTGTTTATAATTAAATTCTGGGGTGAAATCTGTGACTTATCCTCCCGTTTTTACACCTGCGGCAATGTGTGTAAAAAAATAAAAGTGAAAGAATGGCAATAGAGGGAGGGCAGAGGTGCTCGAGACGTGAAGAGAAACTGATATTTAAATGAAACGCAAAAACAAGAGAAGGTGGAAGTGCGAAGGCCTCAAAAAGAAGCGCAGATATGAATAGAAATTGATTTGGAAAGCTAAAACGGGCATTAATAGTTAAAAAACAACTCCGTAGTGAAATCTGCAGATTTTTTGATAACCCAGCGTTATGCAGAAAATGGGAGAGGAGAAATGTGAAGGCAGCAGGAGTGCTCGAGATGCGACTAGAAAATGACACTGGAAAGAAAAACGAGCATTAATACTGAAAGTAGAAATGCAAAGGTGGCAGGGGTGCTCGAGATAGGAATAGAAAATGACATTGAAAAGAAAAATGTGTTTTTACACTGTCAAAACACAATTGTGCAGTCAAATCTGCAGCATTTTTTGCGCACCTGCAGCAATGTGTGTTAAAAAAAAAAAAAGTGGAAATGTGACAGCCTATTGAAGAAGGGCAGGGGTGCTTGAGACGCGAATAGAAAGCGATATTGAGTGCGAGGGAAGTGGAGGCTTTTTTTGGGGGGGGGGAGTACAAAGACTCCTGTAGGACTGCGCTGGCCTGAGGGCTCGCCTGCCTGGAGAGCTGATAGCGAGAGCCCCTCTGTTCCATCCAGCACAGCCGCAGCTCCACAAATACTCTTAATCTGCGCAAGACTGGATTAGTTCCTCTGTCACCGATAGCTGCGGCGCTCTGCCCAAATGAAATGCCCCCGAGACGTACCTTTAAGTTAGGCAGAGGTCAAAGGGGCCCAGACGGGAGGTGGGGGAATAAAAATGAGCGCTGGCAAAACGCGCGCGACTTATCTGAACGCCGCAGAATGTAGCATCTGAGCAGATCGAGAGCGATTAGTGGAGATCGGCGCGGGTGACGCTTGAGTTGCAGATCAATATTGGGAAGGGGCCGTCCTCGGGGCGCGATTACAGCCGTGGCTCATCCTGGAAGTGTCTGACTTTGACAAGGGGCAGCTAACTATTCCTAAATGCGTTCAAACAATCGGGAAAAGTGACATTACGGGATACATTGGCCTTTCGCACTCAAAATGTCCGACTTTTCTATCAGTTTTTCTAGTTGGGAAGCGTCGATGTAGCATTTTTGCCCGTGGAAAAAAAAGTTTTCTAGAGTCCAATAACGGACGTAAATTTGTGTAATAGGCGTATTCAATAACATCAAAAACATAATAATAACAATAATAACAATTATCATAATAATAACATATTACATATTTTCATTATTTTTTATTTTACTAAATTTTTGACATTTTAAATGTAACTACACTTGTCTTTTTATTTTAATCATAACTATTTTCACAGTGTTATTGTGACTTTCTTCACTGTTTAGCTGTTTATTAAATCACATGGTTCCTTGTTGTTCCTAATTCTATAAAATATATTTATTTATATATATATATATATATATATATATATATATATATATATATATATATATATATATATATATTTAATATTGTTGAAATACTTTGTTTTTAAAGTGAAATTCATGTACTTAATAATTGATATATGGGCATCCATTTTGTCAAAAAGGACAGTTAATGTAGTGGGGTCAATCAGTGGAGCCGAGAGTTCAACGTAAACACGGTGAAGCGGCAATTAGCTGTTGTGCTGCAAGCACATCAGCCCCGATTGTAAATGCTTCTAAATCTAAATCCACGTTAAAAAGTTTTCTTCCCCAACCTCATCCATACCTTTGATCTTTCAAACTGTTTTAAATCAATTTCACACTATGCTTTTTAATTAATTGCGCTAATTTTAAAAACCTATTTTTATTTCTTGCCTTTACTTTTAAATGTTTGAAAAGTCTTCCGCTATTATGTGTTTAAATGTATGTATGTCGATGTACGCTCTTTTAGCAATTTTGTTAAGATACTTTTTGTTTTCTCTGCTTTGCCTTTGAATGTCATGAGCGTCGCGCTTGTGCTCTTTGTTTATGTGAAGCACATTGAGTTGCATTGAAGTTATCATACATGGTTCCTTTCCGTGATGTCACAAACTAATGCTTAAATGGTGACAATGAGGTAAAGGCACGGTGTGCGGAGTTGTCAGACTCACTACCTTTAAATACGATACCCAATCGACCTTATCTAATAACTCCAACTATCGAGGAGTCAACTCCCCCAAACGTCCCCCTTCCCCCTCCCCTTCACATGAGATGAGGGGGCCAGCCCAGCGGGCAGTCAGGCCCCTCATCTGAGCAGACAAAATGACTATTTAAAAATAACAGCGATTGCATAAATTGAATTAAAGCGTTTTGGTCACGGTGGAGGTGGCGCGGTGCGCGGGGGGGGGGGGGGGGGGCAGCGACGGTGGCAGGCAGCAGATGATGGGCTTTGGCCCGCATGCCATCGCCTTAATTGGCCGCGGCACATTAATAACAAGTGAAAAGTGTCTTCCACCAGGAATGAGAGGTAGTGGCATGAAGAGGGGGGGGGGGGGGTCTTTGAAGAATGCGGTGTTGGGGTGGGGTGCTAATTGTGTTCAATTAAGTGGCTGATTGGCACTGACAGAAAGTGGGCATTGACACAGAGGCGCAGATGAGGATGATTAGCAGCCGCTGGAACAAGCTGTCACTCTTCACAACGCCTTTCAGCCCTTCCACTCAACCCCCCCTCAAAAAACAGGCAAATAGTAAAACTAATAATCGTCTTTTTACTTCCATATTTTAATGAGCTACCTTGGAGTCCAATTGGTTTATTCTGTTGACCTTTCTTACACACTCACATTCACATATCTATATATTGTTAAGACTACCATATAGTTTTTGTTGTTGTTGTTTTTTTTAAGCTGCAACGCTGCTGACTATTTTTGCTACTGGTCATATTCACTTCTATATGTACAGATTTTCTATATTATTTATGTATAGTTTTCACCCCATGGTAATATTTTAGCTACATGCAATACTGCTGACTATTCTTGCTGCTGTTCACATTCACGTCTCTTTATAGAGTCCATAGCATAATATGATATTCTGTTTCTGTATTATCATTCATGTTTTATCACCACCATATAATTTTTTCGTAATATGCTACAGTATATTTTCATGCAGTATTGAACTTATTTTTATTCACGTATGTTCACGCTAGTGTGTTTTTAGCTACATAAACGCTGCACGACTATTCTTGCCGCTATTTAAATTCTACACTACGTGTAGAGCTGCTATTATTTATTTAATCTAAACTGATTAAATGCAGACTTGTTGACTGTGTAGATTACTGTATGTGTGCCTTTGGCAAATCGCGTACACAATGCTGCTGACTATTCTTGCTGCTTTTGTTCACATTCCTTTATGCGTACATATTTGAATGATGCATGCATGTCTGAGATTCTCAAGAAAAAAAATCTTACCCTACATATTATTACACGCTAATGCACGTATCTCTCTGACCCCAGAACATTAAAACCAACTGTCCCCCTATGCCCACATTTTCATCAACGGTTCTAGTAATGCCATAACACGTGAGCGAGCACAGCTGTCCACTAACCTCTTAAACACTCCCCGCAGTACGAGCTATAAAAATCTCCGCCCCGCACTAACCAGAGGTTAATACGTCGTCTATTGGACTGCAATTGGAGAATGTGAGGGGAGCAGTCGTCTATTCTTTGCTAGTGATATGCTTGAGTAACTATGGGATGGATTCAGCCACTGGGAACAAGAGAGGCCCCCTTTCAAAAGCGCGCACACACACACACACGCACACACACATGCGCACAGACTTCCAAATTAAACGGCAGATTTTCTGATTCCAGGAGAGTGGTTTTGGCGTGTGTGTGTGAAAGTGAGGCGGATGGAGAAAAGGTTGGAGGAAGACGAGGAGGATGGGGAGAAGGAGGAGGAGGGGCGGGGATGGTTTGTTTGCTAAAACCAGCAGGGGCCAGGCTTGGTGAAAAATGTCAGGTCAAATTGTTCTTGACAGTGTTAATATCTGCACCTCATAGCCATAATTACATGTAAATAAATAGTGAAATAGCTCTCAGCTGGAGACTGAGTGGCGAGCGAGCGCACAGCCACAAAACCCAGCTGAGCTCCGGAGCCCAGTGGGCTCGTTTTTTATTGGCCGGCCCCACGCGAGCGTTGTGAATAAACTTCGGCGCAAGGGGGGGTCGCCGCCATGAAAGTGTAGGTGAGAGAGGAGGGGGGTAAAAAGTCAAAGTGGGGGTATCAATCACATCAATGCACCTGTCAGAGTGGCATCTGGAACTAACAGGAAGCACATGCCGCGCGCGCACGCACACGCACACTCACACAACATCCGCAAGCTGGATGGCAGGTTTGCGGCAAAAGCAAGCCTGTGGACATCCCAGAATATCCTCTTGCTCACCTTTGAACCCCCCAGAGGAAGGGAAAGGGGTCACCGCCAGCGCTTCACCTGCCCACCAACCAGCTGAAGACAAGTGGAAGTTATTGGCTCTCAGTGCAAAAAGACTTTCATGAAGTCACTTTCATACAGTCATTAAGTGAGTGCAGTGTGTATGTAAATAACAGGTCAAGAGATTCCAACTAGACTCTGGTACAAGTCCTCTTGAGAGGTTTTGGACTCTCTTCCTCTCTGGAGTTGCCTCCAGTGGGAGACGCAGAGCAGGTGTGGGCACCGGGACAATTCCCGGCAAGCTCTAGAGACGTGGAATGTCAAAACTCTAGAAGGGAAAGAGCCTCAGCTGGAGTGTAAGGTCAAGAGATTGCGACAAGAATCTGGTACCAGTCCTTTTCAGAGGTTTTGGACTCTCTTCCACTCTAGAGAAGAGCAGGTATTGCTGGACACTGGAACGCCGTAGCCCGCAGTTCAATGCTCGACTTTGTGGTAATGCCATTGGACTTGCGGTTCCTTGTCTAGGACACTCGGATAAAGAAAGGGGTGGAGCTATCATCCGATAACCACCTGGTGCAATGGCTGCGATGATAGGGTAAGATGATAGTCCGATCTGGCAAACATATTATGAGGGCTCGCTGGAAATGTCTGGCGGAGTACCGTATCAGAAGAAAATTCAACTCCCAGCTCTGGTAGAACTTAGACCACATCCCAGGCAGATGGGGGACATTGAGTCCAAAGGGGCCACGTTATGTCCCGTCGTTGTTGTGGCAGCCGATTGGAACTCTTAACATAAGGTAGTCGTGCGTGTTGTGTTGGCAAGAAGGAGGCCATCAAGCTGAAGAAGGATTTCTATCGGGCCTTTTTTTGTTCATGGTATTCCGGAGGCAGTTGATGGGTACCGGCAGGCCAAGTGGACTACAACATTGGTGGTCACTGAGGCAAAAAACTCGGACATGGGAGGAATTCGGTAGGGCCAAGGAGAACGACTTCCAGATGGCTTTGGAGAAATTCTCATCCACCACCCGGTGTCTCTGGATGGGGAAGTCGTGCCTTTGAGGGAGAAGAGTCTGGGGACTCTGATAGGGGCTTGTCCTCTCTCTGGGGTTGAAGTCGCCAAGGCGGTTTAAAAGTTGTTCGGTGGATGAGATTTGAACTAACGCCACAAAAAAAAACCTAATAAGGGTCTTGTTCGTGTAAAAAAGATGCTGGCAAAAGTCACCTTCAGGAATATGCATGAGCCAGGCAAGAGCGCAGTATCGCGGTGTCTATTTAAGATAGCATCCAAGTTTGTTCCTGCACCGTAATAAAGGCAGCCGTCGCTGGCCCGCGCACCTTCTCGGCATCGGGGATGCGTGGGACACACAGCATGTGAATCAGTCGCAGTCATTTTGCTCCTTAAATCCCCATCTTCTAGGATTTACCCAAATTCATATTGGCTGCCTCGGCGAGATAAATGTAAATCACATTCCCCCTTATATTTATTATTTATCGGGATGCGGCAGCTCACTTTCAGCGGCAAATATCTCGCACTTGCACACAAACACCCTTGCATTTAAATAGCATTTTTATTGTCCGCCTTAGCCTTTCATCTGGGCGCTGCCTCTCCAGGGGAGAGACGTTTTGGAGCTCGGGAGGAAGGTGGCGGTGGAGGTGGAGGTGGATGAGCAGTGAAGTGGGGGGGGGGGGGGGGGGACGATATTGAGCGTGCATGACATCCAGCCGAATGGAGAGGAAGGGAAAGTTGCGAGGTGAGAAATAAGAGCATGAATGTATCACGCCAATAGCGAAATATTTGGCAGAAACGGCTTCACTCGGTCGCCCTGGAGACGTGCAGATAGCTAAATCTCTTATTATCAAATTTGTATTAATACATCCAATAATACTCTACCAAGCACATTTGTTTAGTGTTAAATGTTAATATTTAAAATATAGAAGTATTAAATAATGTATGAATATTAACGTAAAAAATGCTGGGGTTTTGTGTTTTTAACATCATTTGGTTATTCATTTTGACCAATTTCTGAATGCTAAAAACTATGGATGTTCCATACCACTTTTTTTGTCAGACCGATACCAGTACGCATACTCAACTTTTGAGTAGTCACCAATTCCATCTACCGAGACCAATATAGCATTGTTTTTCTTAAAATTGCCTGAAATCAATGCCAATTTTCTATAAGCTTCTTTCCATTTTTTTCATAAAATACAAATTTCGTATAGATCACACAAATGAACAAATAAATAAATAAATGGTATCGGCCACCGTCGCAAGCACACGACACCTTGAAATAAGACCAGTATTGCCCATAACAATATGGACGCAAACGCAATTTGTTTTTGCTTCAAATTAGCAATATTTTTGCTTTGGCGGAGTTTTCAGATGTGCTAGTCAGTATTCTAGTTTCTGTCATTTTTTTTGAAAAAAAATTCAGTATATTTGTTTTTGTGTGGATTATACAAAAATAAGATACTTTGCACAACACGACGTGGAAGCGTGACGGATTTTGGTGAGGATCTGCATAGATAAAAGGTGCATATCAAAGATTTGAAGTTTGAATCAACTTTTCTTACAATTTCATTTATTTCCCCCAATTTTTGTTAATACCATTTGGTGTTGATCCAAATGAGCAATGTTGAGGCCTTGGCGGAGGTCTACACTCTACTTGGCACCATTCTCGTTAAACGCGCTGCTTTTGATCGACACAGATGTACTACACACGCTGTTACATCTGCAAATGCACGCACACTGCTTGTGTAGTGCACATTAGTGATGTCACAGTCGGCGCAGGTTTCCTCAGAGTTTAGAAGTATTGCAAACACAACAGGCAGCAGCAATAATCTGTGCACAAACAGTATCGCCACTGGATATGATTTACAGTCGCAGGATTTTCTTGGCAGCTGCCAACAGCGGGTGTCTTTTTTATTTTTTATTTTTTTAAACAGCAAGCCTCTTATGTGTTCTTTTTTTTTTTTTTAATCGTTGCCAAATTGAAACAGCATTTGTTTTAATGGGACTTCTAATTAACCACTATGTAGCCCCCTCCCCACGGTTCACGCACCCCCTTCTTGCTGAGCGAGCGGTGGCGCAGTGAATGCAGGCGGGCAATGTGCTCATCCCCTTTGATTTGTTGTCAGCGGCGGCTGCCAGCTGACACAGTGCCCGGTGAGAGGCTTAATGCCCAAGTTTTAATAGTGTGGGGGACTACACCAACCCCCCCCCCACCACCACCCCGTCTCTCATTGGTATTCAGGTGCAGGGTGTCTTGTTAGAAGTCAGGCAGAATGAAGCCAGATTGTTCCATATACTTCACCCCCTCTTCTTCGTTCCTCTCTCCATTTTTTGGCAGCGACAAGAGCTCTTAAAAATAATTCATCCCATCTTTTTTTTTTTTTTTTTTTTTTTTTAAGAAGCGCCTTCGTAGGGTAATGGAGGAGAAGCAGCTCAGTTTGGAGTCTCCCCTGGCTTATCTCGCTCAGACAGTTGTGGGGAGTCGCTGGTGAGCACGGTGTCAGCGTGCGTTGGTGCGGTGCAGGCGGGCAGGCGGGCAGGCCCCGGGACACGGATCAAAGGGAGGCAGGGGTGAGAGCCGCACACTGCCTCTGATCCCGTGTATGTGTGTGCACGCGCGGGCGTGTGTGTGTGTGTGTGTGTGTGTGTGTGTGTGTGTGTGTGTGTGTGTGTGTGTGTGTGTGTGTGTGTGTGTGTGTGTGTGTGTGAAGGCCCTGCCCACTCACACAGCCCAAAGGCCCTCTACATACACACACATACATCCCTGTCATTCCAAAACACTTTCATAAAACTAGGGGGGGGGGGGGGGTCCTTGTCGTCAAACTTTGTCAACTTCCTTCATCAAGACTGCAATGAAATGACGGTCAAATGGCGGTGGAGGTTATTGAACTAGTAAGGATAGCAGGGTAGGTTTTATCGACGTAGGCCACATTGTGGTTAGGGGTGCCTTTGATGAAAACACAAAAATGTATTTCAAATCATCTATTCCGTTGAAATGAATGGAAATATATAGAAAATGAAATTAGGAAAATACCACACTGTACTTTATAAAACCATATAGTAATAAATAATTAAACACATTGTAAAATATTACAAATAATTAATTGTGTTTCCAGGTGTGTGTGACTTGGCCACCGGGTGGCAGTACAATAGTCATACAAACACAATTGACAAAAGTTTCACAACTACTATAAGTGTAGTATACGGCACTAATATTTCGCAGAGGATAACAAATATATGCCTTTGAGTTTCAAATGGTTTGTATTCAACAGTAGTAGTTGTAGTCGTCTATGGCATTTCCCATTATGTGTTAGCATTAAGCTAGTGGACTCAACGGCAAATGTATGTGTGTGTGTGTGTGTGTGTGTGTTTTTTTTTTTTTTAATACACGTGAAAATCTCATAATTTTCTTCTGCTGAATTGCATCAGTTGTTTGCTACCATCTCCCAGCTGGTGTCCCTGTCAGTCAAAAAACAGGAATTTGACTTCCAGGAAGGCCACTTCACAAAAAGCAGCCTATGAATCCAACGACACAACTTCTTTTGAAACAATGCTCATTGTCAATAACTGGAGAAATATTGAGAAAGACAAAAATGTGTGTGTGTGTTGTGCCACAGCCACGATAAAAATGGCCAGCACTTCCACTTTTTTGGGGATGGCTTTTCCGTCGGCCATAATGAGGAGAAAAAAAAGTGTGCTGTCGGGATAGGTTACGGGATTGGGATGGACGCGGGGCTCCTGTCGGGCCTTGCTAACGCTGCAGGATTCCATTACAGACTTGGCAGTGCGCCACCGCAGTCCATTTGCGAGGAAGCAGAGATTTTTTCATTTTATTTTATTTGCAGTGAAGGGCCACGTAGCTCGTGCATCGCAACACACAAGCGTATCTCCTTCGAACAGATGCAACAATGCTAAAAGCTCATTTTCATTCTAATGAATTGCTCTTCATGCGTTTTCCCCATCAAGAGCTGTAAATCACGACGAATGAACTCAATTTGAGAATATGATTAATTGCAAGCCAGCTGCACTAACTGGTAGCGTGTTAGCGTGTTTGTTTGCACGCTCGGCAGGACGCCGCAACCGCCGGCCTGAACTTTGATTCCGCTGCCAGTGGGAACGTCTCGTTCCCATGCTGAGAGACTGATGGGAATGCCGCGCGGCCTTGCACACAAGCGTGGCATGACGCATCAAAACATCCAACAAAATACATCCCCCAAAATCCACATTTCAACACAGAAACGAAACGAGGATGACGCTTGGTAGAGCGCAGAGTTATGCCAAGGTCTAGCTTAATTTGGATCAATTTACTCGCACATCCTGCAAATGCATGAGGCGGTAATTGGTTTATTAAAACAAAGCTACATCTGTTGTCAATCATCAGCTCTAAAAAAAAAAAACGACAACATTGTTTACTTCTAAAGTTGTCAGTACTTGGGTTATTAAAACAAAGTAATCGCTATGTCTATTGGCAGTCATCAACTAAAAACTTTATTTTCATTTTCAAAAAGTTGTGATTACTTATAGTGATGTCTACGCCTATCGTCAAACATAAATGCAAAACTTTACAGTCATTTTATAAAGGTTGTTGGAACATGGGTTATTAAATTAAAGTAATGGCTACACTACACTTATTGTCAACTATCAGTGCGATACACATTCATCTTCAAAGTTGTCAGGACATTTAACAAAGCCGCACTCTATCTATCTATCTATCTATCCATCTATCTAGCTGACTAGCTAGTTGACTAGCTAGCTATCTAGCTGGGTAGCTATCTAGCAGCTAGCTATCTAGCTAGCTATCTAACCAACCAACCAACCAACCAACCAACCAACCAACCAAGTCGGTATCTGGTTTCTAAAAACAAATAAATGAATCAGCTTATATGAAAAACAAAAAAATAAAGGTGTTTTGACTGTAGGAGAGGAATATTTTTTTTATATTGTACTTAATTTTTGTTTATTTATTTGAACTAGCTAAGTAAAGAAAAAAAGAAAAAATATATAACAACACCAGACATGTTTAATATCCTAACTCATCTTAACAGAATATATATATATATATATATTAATAATTATATATATATATATATATATATATATATATATATATATATTATTATTATTATTTCAAGCAACTTTGGTGTTGCCGGTGTGCAGGTTTTGCACTGGGAGCATTAGCAGCTAAAGCCCCCTGCGCCACGATTAACAATCAAACACGCTGTGAGCCGCCGTGTTATCCTCCTCCGTCGCTCCAGCAGGAGAGAAAATCTCTTTTTTGTCACAAAATCCTTAATTCTTTCTTCTTAAAAAAAAAAAAAACAGTAATACCAAGAATCTGCTTTGAGAAATATTTTAAAAGGAGGGGTGGGGGGCTCAAATAAAACACACGTGAACCACGGGGGTAATTGTGGACAAATGCGGCATTGAAATTCATTTTCAACTCTTTACGCACCATTTCAATCTTATTTTCTGCTTGTTAACCGCATCTTGTCGGTGAGGGTGGGCAAGGCTGGCCAGTCTTGATGGGTAATTGTGTATAATTCACTCCGTACACACGATTTGCATCATTTACAAATCATTTCTCTGCCACTCTGTGACGATTAAAGCCCCAACCTAAACCACGGCGCCCGAAGAGGTGAACGCCCGGGATTTTTTTTTATGCAGGAAAGAAGAGGGCCCGGAATGGATTTAAACAGTAAAAATAGTGAGCGACTTCTCTCCAAGTGCTTGAAAATAAAACAGAAAAGAAATAAGGGGGTTGGAAAAAAAGAAATTGGAGTCTTGCGGCTGCAGACAATTACACCAAGAAGATTATGGGTCTACATTTTTAAGCCTGAGCTAATTATTTCATCTCCGTGTGTTCTGGCTGCGACGCGCAGGATTTAGACGTCCCAGGAAAGTGGCTGTTTGGAGCGGCTCGAGCACTTGCCGTCTACTATCAAGATGAATTTTAATTTGTTGATGTTAATCCAATTGTTTTACCAATGTAGCAATTTGGAGTCGCTGAAATAAATCCAGGCGCTTTGGAAGGCGCGCATAAAAGCCCACATTGGTAGTTATGCCGCCGAACATTTTAATTGCACTCAAATACAATGACATAATCATTCTTACAAGTGAGGAGAGCGGGAGGGGAAGACAATGGAGTTGGACTGACCTGCGGGGAGAGCCCGTTGCCGACTGCGTTCATGTGGTTGCCGGACGCCGAAGGGCTCATGAAGGAGTCGGAGTAGCTGGAGAAGCTGTGGCGGTTGGACGACAGGCCGTACGCCGAGCTGCTGTCGCTCAGGCCCCCCTGGTGCATTGAGGACGGGGGCAAGGGCTGAGGTCTGTGCAAGGTACTACCCTCTGGGATGGGGGGGAAATAAACACAATTTCAAGTTAAGGACTAAGTAATAAATATGTTTATTCATTATTACAACAATCAAAATATAAGGTTGGATTTGCAGAGTTGTCAGTAATTAGTTAAATAAAACAAAGTAATAGCTACATCTGCTGTCAACCATGAGCTCAAAACTTTATGTTACGATGTTGTCCAATATTGGTTACACCCTTGAAAACCATCAGCTCAAAAATGTATGTTTATTTGTTGGTATTTGGTTTGTACCTATTCTCAACCTCAGACCACAATGTAACCTTGGTTTATTACGTTGTCAGTACTTGAATAAAACAAAGTAACGGCTCCACCTATTGTCAACCATCAGCACGAAACTTTACATTCATTTATTGGTACTAAGTCATTCATTAGCTAAAAGCTTCAATGTCCTTGTCTGAAATAATCCGTAGTTGGTTTAATAAAACAGAGTAATCGTTACACCTATTACGAATCTTTAGCTCAAAAGTTGTCAGTACTTGATAAAACAAGGTAATAGTTTCACCTGTTATCATTCCAAACTTTTTGTCTTCATTTGTTGGTACTTGATTCAATAATACCAACTAATTGCTGCACTTGAAGTTCATTCTGTTTCGAAAGTTGTTGTAACTTTGTTTATTGAAAAAAGTAATGTTTACATCTATTGTCAAATCTCTGCGCTAAACTACACGAGTACTTGGTTTAATAAAACAAAAGCAGTGACTATATCAATTAGTTCTCTTTCCAAAGTTGCCCTTGTTTGGTTCATTAAAACAAAAATAACGTCTATACTGACTGTCGATTGTCGATAAAAGTTCAACTATAGCAGCAGAATGCACTCACCCTGCGATAGTGTGGCGCCGGGGTAGCTTGACTCTTGTAGTTGATACGTGGGTAAAGTGGGCATGCCAGTGGGCGGGAATCCACCGGGAAGCAGGTGGTTGAAGGCAGCAAGCTGATTGGCCCCAGCTTGTTTACGCCATCTGGCCCGTCTGTTGCTGAACCACACCTGAAAACGATGAGATTGAATTAGACTGTTAGCATGCGGTTAAAAATTGAAAGCTGAACTAAATCAAACTATTGTTAATGACAAATTTACCACTGAGGAAGACAAACATTCAAAAAGTTCTCCAACCTTCAATAAAACAAACGATGGCTGTCCCTTTTGTCAATAAGCAGTTCACAACTTTTACTTCTATTTAAACGTTGTCCATACTTGGGTGAATCAAACAAACTAATGGCTGCAATATCTGTCAATCTTCAGCTCAAAATCATGCAGCTCAATCTTTTCATAAATTTCAAAAGTTGCCCAAATTTGACTTAATAAAAAAAAAAAGTGATAGCGTCACCTACTGTCGATCATGAGTGCAAAACTTTACGTTCATTATCTGAAGTTGTTGGTGTTTGGGTGTGTAATATAAAATAATTGTCACACATATTGAAATTCAGCAGTTCAAAATATGACGTTCTTTTTCAAAGTTGTACTTTGGTCAGTAATACAAAGTAATGGCTACAGTATCTGTCAAACAGTATCTCATAGCTTCTAATTAATTTTTCAAAGTTGTCTGTATTTTTATTAATTGAAACAAATGTAAATTTTTATTTCTTGGTTATAATACAAAGTAATATCTACATCTTTTGGTGTTTGGGTTAATAATACAAAACAACTACAGCTATTGTTATTCATCAGGTCAGAACTCAACATTTATTTTCAAGGCTGTCATTACTTTGGTTAATAATACAAAGTAAGGGCTACACTGTCAAAAAGTATCTCCAAACCTTCAATTTAGCTCACAAAGTTGTCTGGATTTATTTATTTATTTTAAACTAAGTAATGTTTGCACCTATTGTCAATTCTCATCTATTGGTCAATAATATAAAGTAATGGCTACACAGCTGGCATCTGGATTAATAATACAAAACAACAACTACACCTGTTGTGATTCATCAGCTCAAAAAAAATATTTTTCAATGTCGCCATTACTTAGGTTATTAATACAAAGTAATGGCTATACTATCTCAAAACTTCTCGTCATTTTTTAGTTGTCTGTGTTTTTCATTTTTCATTTTATTGAAATTGTATTTGTTATTCAAACAAAGTATCGTAAAACAATCGCCACCTCCTTTTAATTTTCCAAAGTTGTTGTTGCTCTGTGATTTATTCAAAATATTATTCAAAGTAGTGGCTTGTCAACAAATATTCTGTTAATCAAATCAACAGACTGCAGTTTTTGTTGTAAACCAGTGCATTCTGTCGTTGGCGCCTGAGGGAAAACATGGCAAAAATTTGCATCAGTCATAGTAATAGTTGCGCTATTTCAAATGTGTCTGCTATTTAGAAAGCCAAAAAAGAAGCATCTCCAACTCTAGTCTAGACAGACAGCGCTCCTGAAATGAGCAGCACACAATATCAACTCCCTGAATGAAACGGCAAAAAAAAAAAAAGGAGGAGTTCTTTAGAAAGATTTACACATTTTAAAAAGGCTTCTGCTTCAACAAAACATGAATATAATCAGGGCTTGTGAAAGGAGCCAGCAACCTGTTCCATTTAGCCGAGACAAGGCCCGGCCTTCGCTGTGTGCTCGGGGGGTTGAAGGACATTGATCTATGCCTCGCACAGGCAATTCATCAGAGTTTAATACACTGTCAGCGCAGTTCATCTACTGTTGTGTTTCAAACGGCCCAGCCCATTGTGAGCGCACATGAAAGAAGGGGGACAAAAGCCCCTCCATACGCCAACCAGAACAGTGGGCACAAAGAGGGGGGCGTCCCATTTTAAACAGTCCTTCAAGAGGGACACTTTCAAGGGGACTTACACTTGCAGCTTTTTTTTTTAAAAAAGGGGAGGGGGGGGGCTCTTTTTGTACACACAAACATACACATAAACTCGTAAAAAGGGCCTACACGGGATTTTAGCCACATTTGAATGTGTGAAAAAAGGGACTTTTAGAGAGGGGTGAAAGAAGGCAATTCAGTGAAATCTTCATCTGCTGTAGCCTCAATCAGCGGCTGCAAAACAAATGTGATGTGTGGCTGCAGTCAAGTGGCTCCTATTGGGATGAAGTGAAGCGTGCTCGCAGGTCGAAACTATCCAAACTCCTACTGGGCCAGACAAACAGCTGCCTCGCCCACCCCTCACTTCCACACACATTACACCCCCCCCCCCCACACACCCACCCCACCTTCTTCATCCCGCAGTGCCACTTCACCTCCGACCTCATCCTCTCACCCCAACCCTCTTTTATGTTCACTTTAACTTCCTTCCCCCCCTTTTGTCATCCAAGAAGAGTGAGGAGGTGTTTCATCATTTGAGCCACAGAAAGACTTTAACATTTCACTTTCGTTTTTCACGCCATGAACGCCTCATGATGATGATGATGATGATGATGATGATGATGAGGCCCAGATTCTTCTTACATACATATTGGATGGCCCTATTGTTTACACAGTAAATTCTGTAGATTTGACTCTATTTGAGGTAAATAGACCCCACGGTAGGCTAATATTTACACTTGGAAGAGAGTAAAATAAAGAATTGGAAAAAAATATTAAAAGTCACTGAAGGGTTGAGGAACGAACTCATGACCTTCAGCTTGTAAGAGTGCCACACTACCACCTGAGCTACGCCCCTCCTACTGTTTGCTTAACAGCTAGTACTGTATAGCCTACTTATATGGTTGTTTCTCAAACATGTGTTTATTTATTTTAATTGTATTCAATGATATTATACAGCGGCTAACTTGTATCACAAGTGGAACAGAAAAAAAATTGATTGGATAAAGCTGATTAAAAAAATATACAAATGATGTGAATTAAATTCTAAATTGCACTTTTGAATTTAGTGTTGTTATGCAATGCCTTACATGTGTATGGCAGGTAAAAAAAAGAAAAAGAAAAAAGAAAAGCGTAAATGTCGCCATTAGAGAGTAAAATCAGCAGAATAAAAGTTGAACTAATATTAAAAAAAAAGAAAATTAAACATAATATATTTTTAGATTATTATTATTGGAGTTCTATCAAGTCATCCATAACATTATTCGTTGTTTCCCCATTTGTAAGCTCTTTTTTGGGATGTGAAGATTTAATGAGTTCCCATTAAAATGAAGTGAACAAATGCAGTTCTTTTGCAGCACCTAAAAGTTAAACATGCAAAAAAAAAAAAAAAAAAAAAGGACCAAAAGATGAGCATGTGTCACAGATTGAGGCTCTTTGACACTACAAACCCACACATCCATACACAGCCCCAAGCCGCGGATTTGAGGTTGCTCTCTGGAACCTGATCACAAAGTCACCTTGGACCACAATTCCTCTGCTCGGCTCTCCCCAATCCGGTTTAATTCTTTGCCGAGGTACACGGGAAAGGCTCCCTCGCCACTCGCCACATCTACCTGCACGACAGGCCTCCTTCTCAATGCGCTAAGAGGGTTCCTGGCGTCTTTGCGCTCTGGACACAAGGCAAAGACGGAAGACGGCTTCCGAGCTTAGCTCTGCGGCAGGAAGTGCAGAAATGGAGGAGGACCAAAGGTGAAGGTTGTTGTTTGCAAACCTTGCTCACATGCTTTGGATAAATATGCTTCACTTTTGAACGCGGTGCAAAAGTGCAAGAATCATTGGACACACTGGTTGCGGTTTTGTCTGTGGATCTGCATACACTCTTGTTTTCACCTATTGTGGGTGATATGGAACATACAGCCCACAATAAATAAATGTTGTAGTATTACAAGGAGAACAGAAAGTATGCTGCAAAGGAAGTGCTTCATCTGGTTTTGCCAAATGGCCCAAACCAACAAATTTTTACGCATGTGAAGTGTATATAATAATCTTGAAATGTTGCTGTATAAAGTAGCCTAAGTAAGTACATTTCTTGTGAATTTGACATACCACAGAGTGTTGTTAAAAATGCTGCCATATTTTAATCATTAAAAAAAAACTTTATTAAAAAAAAAAAAACTTGGATGCTACTATAACTGGCATTTTAATCCCAACAAAAATATATCCGGTGGCACAGAGTCAACTTGTGCTAGCTACCAGCTAGCTTGCAAGCTAACGGGTAATAATAACGGCGTACCGGTAACTTGCAATTGCCCCTTGTAACCACTGATGTGAACGAAGGAGCTGAAGTTCTTATACAGTTGGGGACGTCTACCAGTTTAGTAAAAAATAATAATAATAATGAAACGGTAAAAAAAAAGTGGTGCTATCATGCTATCACCACAATTGCTGCCATATTTTAATCATTACAAAAAACTTTATTGAAAAAAAAAAAGCTCTCAAAATTGGATGCTACTATAACTGGCATCTTAATGCCGACATGACCGAGCCACAAAAATATATCTGTTTAAAGCCTCCGGTGGCACAGAGTCGACTTGTGCTAGCTACCAGCTAGCTTGCGAGCTAACAGGTAATAATAATGGTAATAACTTGCAATTTACCCCTTGTAAACACTGATGTGAATGAAGGAGCTGAAGTTCTTATATAGTTGGGGACTCATGATGGAAGTCTACCAGCTGAGTCAAAAAAAATTGTTGCTATCATGCTATCGCCACAATTCAGTAGGCTACTACGTCGTTCTTAGTCTTTGCAGATGTTTTCAGAAATGATCTTCAAACACGTATAATGTATTTAGAATCTAATCTCTGAATTCACTATCCAAAGATTTCCCGTGCAGTTACTAACGGTTTTATGACGGAAACAGTGCACGTGTGGGCAAGGCCTTAGCCTCCAATTCAAATGAAAACATTTGCCTTTCAATCGCCCATTCACCCTCCGCCAAAAGGATCGATTGATGGCAAGCTGCCTCCGTGTCTCCTTTGATATCGTCACTGATCTCAGATCGTCCTCGCGCTTGCGCTAGCGAAGCCGTTCGACTTCAATAGACGGATCACGCGTCCTCCCCCCTGTAAAGTCCCCGTTCAGCCGATCCTCCATGAAGGATGCTGTCAAAAGAAGGCAAGTACACGACGGATGTGTGACGCCTCTCAGGAGCCAATTTGCGACATGTTGCTCCAGATGAATGGCGAGAGGCGAGATAATGACAGAAACAAAATATCCAGCCCTAACACGCGGAGGGTGATGCAAGCAGCCTCAACACACAAGCACTTCCTTCAGTCTCCTACCACGCAATATCACTCTTCCTCACCCGCTTTTCCTCATCCCTCCCGCCCCCTCCCGTCTTCTCTCCCTTCCTCTCGCTGCCTTCCAGACTGCTGGCGCTATGCTAATTAAAGTAGCTAGGAGTATGAATTTGAGAGGAGAGTGGGATTAACTTGATAAGTATCAGGAGTACAGAAGCACTGTACCAAAGTCATTTAAATTCTAATAATAAGAAAGTGTTAGAACATTCACTCTGACGCACGGCAACAATTTCTCCCAACCACAATCTACATAAATCCTATTTGTGCCTTTATGAAACATAAACCCCACACTGGCGGGAATACAGTTTGCCTGTTGGGTTCGACTGCCGCCACTCGGCTCCATTGTGATCTTCTCTCTTTTGCCGCCGGTGGGCGATTGATAATGAAACAATCGCGACTTTGTTACACATCCCACTTGGTTTACGTTGCGTGTGAATTTGCGGATGAGTCTGAGCTGCAAAGCTGCGTTTTAGGGACAAAAAAAGGATAGAGACGGACTTATTAAATTAATCAATCAAGTGTTGGACTAGACGTTTTACAAAGCGTACCCCAAAGAGTGGAAGATGTTGAAAAAGGGGAGGAGTAACTCACTTGCCACCATTTTCACATTCTACACGTGTAATGGTGCATTCTCGATACGTTTTCCATACGTGACCTTGTGTCCTAATACTTTTTTTTTTCATTTGACATATGTTTGCTGAAATGCATTATGGGTGGAATGCACAAGTGTCCCAATACTTTTGTCAATATGGTGTATGTGTGAGGACAGTCATCCTATAACCCCCCCCCCCCCATGCCCACCCCTCCTAGACACACAGACCAAGTGGTGAGCACGAGCCGCAGATAAAGTGAGAAAATCCAACCCCCACCTCAAAAATTGATTTTCATGCTTCGTAAAAGCCGATGCTTATAACTTATTAGATTCCACTAAGTATAATAGCGACATGCAGAATGTTTATTGGTTAGGAAAGAGGATCTCATGTGACGCACTCGGCGGGTGTGAGTTTGCAGAGTCGCGCGAGTCTGGACTGGCTCGGTCTCAATAGAAAAGTTCTTAAATTCACATGCGTATACTTTCTTGTCTAGACATTAAATTGACTTTTATTTAAAAAGCTCAAATCTGCTAAAATGGAATGTTGAGAACATTTATTGTGTAGAACTTAAAAGTCAAGACTCAGGACTCAACTGTGGAAAAAAAATGCAATAAATATTTTATACTGCATTATTATACGTTTAAACTTATAGGCCACTCCTCCTGGCTGTTATATGCTATAACGGAAATCAATTCATTTCCGGTTCCGATTCCGTTTCACGAGTACGATTTTCTCTCCAGAGTCTAGGCTAATTTGCCTGCGATTTTGCTGTTCAAAAATGAATGTTCTGCGCTTTAACATGGTACCAGTCAGACATCTGTGAAAAGTGTACGCCATCACCAAAGCAATTAATTCCGGTGTTAAATACGACAGCATTGTTAATCTTAAATTATTTTAGCATTTAGCATGAGATCATTAGATTATTGTCTGTAGGTTCCACAATGGGGCGGCCATATTAGCCAAAACATTAGGTACACCCTAGATATTGGTCTGTGGAGTGTGGATGACTCCAATGGAGCAGCCATATTGGCCAAAACATTAGGTACAACCCAGATTCTCATCTGTAGTTTGTGGACGTCTCCAATGGGGTGGCCATATTGGCCAAACCATTAGGTACACCCCAGTTCTCGTCTGTAGGCATTCAACCTTTCCACTTTGCAAGTCAGCACGGCCATTCAAAATGCCTGCGGGAATTTTCTAGTTCTTCTTCTAATTTCTATTGGCGGTTGTCTCGGTGGTTGATTCTCAATTGTGCTATTCAATGCGTTTTGATGGTCGCACAAAATAGAAATTTTGCCAAACCGCTTATTTTGTGCCTTGAGATATATATAAAACTGCTATAAAGTAATTTTGAGAAGATTATTAGGTGTGACTTTTCCGATGCGTTTTCAGCAACCTAAAATTTTGTTTAGTATCTGAGATTTTCATAATATCCGTGCACGGAGTCATGGAAGTCATGGAAGTTGATATCTGAAGAAGAAGATACTGCAGGAGAAAGAATTCCCTCCCACTGCGGCGGGCCTTCAACAGCTCGCATGGATCATATCCCACAATTTGTCAATGGGGGTCATAAAATGCGCTGGCGAAGGAGCGCTGGTAGCTGCTGCTGAAAGCGACAGCGGGGGATGATAAAGATGGATGGGAGAGGAGACGGGGGGGTCTTAAAATGGCAGGCTAGGGTGGACACAAGGGAGTATGCTCCCGTTTATGAGGTGGTGAGTTTGTGTTGCAAGTCAAAGCCCACCGTCGGACTCTAAGAATATATTGACAGCTCAGGCCTCCCGAGTCGCACCCACTTCCTGTGCTGGAGGACCTCCATGATCATCAGTATATACAGGTAGCATTCTCAATTGTTTCTCAACAGTTGGATTTTTGTATTCCGTATTGAAGGCTTCATTAATTGTAACGTGATTAAGAGGTGGATTAACCGAGGAAATGCACCGCAAGCCACTGTTAGCAAATTTGGCAACATTCTGGGTTCGAATATGTCTTCACACGCTTATTGTTTTTGGTTTTAACCAAACCCAAACGACTTTGGCGGCCAACGACATCTGGAGGATGCGTCATTGCAGCTGTGCAGGAGAAGACTGGCTTTTCAGGCCAAAGGGTCTCCTGTCTTCTCCCATCATTTGGGTACCTTTGCAGAGGCCCAGCTGGTGCCTTGCTTCAATATGAAACGCACATGTGCTTTCCATCAAAATTCACATGTACACAACCAGAAGCGTAGCACCGGGCAAAAGTCGAACCAGCGCTCTGAGACTTCAGTTCCCTTGAGGCATTTAGACATGAAAATATTCTGTTGAATTTAGGTTTTGAATTGAAGATGTAGTCATCATTCACACACTCAATGGGAATGTCAGCGTAAGAGGGCAAAACTGAAAAAATCTGACAAAAATATTTGTCAAAAAATTTTCAATTAGATTATGAGGTAAATTTCATGAACACGCCTTGAATCCATTGCAAATATTTTTTATTACATGGCAAAAATTGGAGTATTACAATTTCACGGATGAGATGAGATGTTAACTCCCAAAGTGTCATTCTAACATTTTCAGATTTAAATGGCATCCAGACAGTTTAGGAGTTATTTCAGAATTGCTCACATAGTGTTATTTAAGCAGAGATTTAAAAATTAATTTCCTCTTTTGCACCTGCACATTTTCAGTTTGAGAGGGATAGGCCTATGAGGCCAGCCATTATTTCCCTCTTTCGTTATTTTCACACGGTCAATGGAATTCAATTCAGACTTACTAAAATACAAATTGATGATGTCAATTGCTGTATGTACAATGAGAAGAATCATGTATTGAAAGGCTTTGTTGCCAAAAATGAACAGCAAATTTGACCATATGTGTAGCTAGCAGCTGGTAAGCTAGCAAGCTATGCTAAAATTAGCCTTGTTAGCTAACTGTCACCAGCGTAGTAGTTTTCCATTTAAAAAAGCAAATTACAGGAAGATTATCACTTATAACAAAACCTGTACAGTTTTATGAAGGACACGGCCCCATACTGTGACATAAAGCTAGTATCAGATAGCAACATGGAAATTGGTATATTTATGATGAGCAGCCCCAAAAAAACAAAAAACAAAAAACTCTAGAGTTAATAAGCCCACAAAGATACCGGAAGTCTGCCATTTTGTTTTCAAATTGCCATTTTAGGGTAATTTATGAAATTGCCATGGGTCCTGAAATTTGATTGTTACCAAATTTGAATTGCGTGTACTAAACAGATGGGCTCGGCTAAACTTTTGAGTTTTTGTTATAGCGCGTGGGCGCCGCATGGCAGCGAAGTTTGATGACTCTCCATAAGACGCTTTAGTCTAACAAGTCAACTCCACGAGGCCACACCAAACCTCGTGTGTGTGATAAAAGTCCACACCCACAAGACCTCATGAAATGTATGACGTACAGATGCAGATAAGCTCGCATTGTGTCTTAAATTTATTTATTTTTTTAAACCAATGAGTGATTTCCAGTGGAGCAGCTGTGCCCCGCACATGGACATTATGTCAGTCTCACGATTAAAACAGGAAAACCAACTAACGTCATCTCATGCAATACACCGAGATGGACAAAGACATGTGTGCAAGCAGTTATTCCAGCGGATGAACACTTAGCATGCGCTAACACACTTGAAGGGGTTCAGAGAGAGTGTGAACGACTGCGGTAAGAGGAGAGCGCTGCCCCAGAAAACCCCCAACTGCCCCCTCCACCCCAACCGGTGGCTGATTGATTAATGTTCTCGGGGCACAGGGGTCCCTGGAGAGGATGAGGAACCCCGTGTGATATGTGGAAGGTTTTACAAGCAGCGGCGAGCTTGAAAGTGATGGGATGAGATCCTGGCCAAAGGGCCGGAATGAGAAATCCATCAGGAATGCGTTGACTTTCTCTCCTCTCACCTCGCCAACTTTGGGAGAACAGCTGCCGCTATAACTCTACTGTAAATATTTTCCCTCGCTGACACACAGCTGCGTGGCACCCAAGCAGGCAGGCGGGCAGCTCGAAGGCTCTTGATCCAATTGCGCTACAATACTGGAGGCTGCAGATAAGCATGGGAACTTCTGTGCAATGCAATCTATACTAGTCCAACAACAATGCATTTGTAGGGATTAACAAGCCATCAAACTACATCTATATCCATAAAGAGAGAATTATGATTTTAGTGCGGAACAGCAGACATTAGCCTCTATTTTATTTTATGAGTCATTTTTTGCTTAAAACTACAAACGGTACAATAGTGTGTGAAATTGCTGCCATGGCGACCACAGCTCATCAGTCAATGTTATTGTCAATAGATGCTCTGAATTCATTTTTTTTGCAGGAACTTGTATACGATATTTTGTAAAAATGAAAATAGCACACAAAATTTTGCACTTTACTAAAAACCAGGGGTTTCAGAATTAGTGCGTTAATTTTGAGTTAATTTAAAATGACTTAACTCCCCAAATTTTTTAAACGCGCGATTAATGACCGCCCCTTACTTGGAAAGCCTGTACTGGGGAAATTCCAGTCGCAGCGGAGCAGACATTTAAAAAATGTGCAGAATTTCATAAATTACTTCATGTTAAAGATGAGATAGTTCTTAATATGAAAATAAAAATGCACTGAGCTGTCACCGTCTTACAAATGCAATTATGCCATCTAGTGGCAGAAAAATGACTTCAACACAAATCAATATCACACTCGTTTTTTAATTTTTACTCGATTATATGAATTATTATGAAATGACTAAAATATGCAGTTTAACATTTCTTTCCACTTTTATGTTAACAAAAGTATGAAATTTAGGAACAATATTTTTATTGTACATTTAAAACAGATATATAATTTGTAATTAATTGTGAGTTAACTATTAAAATCATGCCATTATTTTACAATTATAAATTTTCGGCATTGCGTGTGACCTGCTATTTACTGAGAAACATCATCAAAAGAACAACGCATATTATTGGTAATTATTGGCCTCTACCTGCACCCTGGCCTCTGTCAGTTTGGTCCTCTGGGCCAACTCCTCCCGGGTGTAAATGTCCGGGTAATGCGTCCTCTCAAAGGCTTTCTCCAGCTCCTCCAGCTGCTCGGCAGTGAAGGTGGTGCGACTGCGCCTCTGCTTGCGCTTCAGCGGCAAGTCGGGCTCGGAATCCACGTCAGAGCCGTCGTCTGTGCGGCTACCTGAAGAAAAGGACGTGGGAGGTTCATTGGTGTGATCAAGTTGGCGGGAAAAAACACAAGAATGTGAAAGGGTTTTCAAGCAATCGTTTTTTTAAAGAATACTAGTTACTATAATGTCCTCGCATGTGGGAAAGGAGAGCCACAGTGGCCATTTTTGGAACAACGGGCAAACAGTAACATACACGATGAACACAATGCTGCTGTCAGCCACAGCTCACGCCCAGACATTCACATGCAGACTTGCTGCTGTCACATGCAACTCCAACAAGCCCCGCCTCTTAAAGTCACATTATCTTACATTATGTAGCTGTGTGCCCTATCAATCAACTTCATAAGAGACGCTCATCTTAAAACAAGCAAATGTTGTTATAATGTATTTGATCAATAGTTATCATGGAAGGTCCACAACTTTAATTATATAATCACTATATTTGGATTTAAGTGCTATTTTTAGTAGACTACAGCGTTCACTTCATACAAACAAGTATACTGTCTATACATTTTATGCTTGCCATTTGTGTGCCTCCAAATATGTTTACAATGTGTTTAAAATGTGTGATTTGATGTTTTGGTTTGTTTTATTTGCTTCTGTTATGGTTTGGGTTTAGTTTGCTTTTTGTTTTCTGTGTTTCTTTATGTTGCCCTTGACCTTGTATGCATCCCCTTGTCTCGTCAAGCATTATCATGTCCACCTGTGTTTGCCTGCCCTTCCTCGCGTGTCAACCAATCAGTGCCCTCAGCCACTTGTGTCTTACCCAGGTGTGTGTTATTATGCCAATCAGTGTTTGTTGTATTTTCTAACCTTTTTTTTTTTTTTTAGCTCATTGGTTTTTGATGATGGACTTTGTTGTTTTCTTGTTTACCTTCAAGTTCCCTATTAACCTACCGTTTTTTTTTTTGTTTTGTTTTGCTTTGTTGTTGTTTTTTTAAAGACACCTTTTGAACCTCAACTCTGCCTCCTCACTCTGCTTCCCTGCACTTGGGTCCACAACCACGGCAATCCCTAACAGAAGGGTTAAAATCGTCAAATAAAATTGTCACTTTATATCAGGAGTATCCAAGCTCAGGACCGTTGTTCATTTTTTTTTAGCAGCTTGTTGCATATACTTAAAATATTCGCCACAGCCCATCACGGTGGCAGACGCCTCTGAAAACTACTACAACCAACACCACTAACAACAAAATTGACATTGAGCTTTTCCAAATCTGCAAAGAAAGACGCAAGGAAACTATTTACTTTTAAAAAATAGTAACGCAATTTCTCCTTATAACAGGGAAGGTAATTCAGTTTCTGAAGCAAAAACGCTTTCTTCCACTTTCTGCTCCGTGCCAAGGTCGGATTTGTGATCATATCACATGAATGATTCGAAAAGAACTGCTTTCAAAATAGTCATCTTACAAGAGTTTGTTCTTGTTTTGGTTATGAATGGAGGTGTGCAGGGGTGTATCTATGCTAGTGGGACAGAGGGCCACGGACCACCCGTAAATTTGGAAAAATCTAAACTACTTGCTTTTTCACCTTTAAGAGAACGCTCTGAAATAACATTTTTTACTGTATAAATTAGTGCTGTTAAAGCGTTAACTAATTCATTAATGACAAAAAAATTCTTGCATTAAACATGTATGATGATCCTTTAGCTGACAGCGGATGGTTACGTTAAATGTAGCACAGGTTGTGATTGAGCAATAAACATAACTTACATGCATTAAAGTAAATAATTTAATAAATGTTTGTGTATGACATTCAGAATATTTGTTCATGTCAAACTATTGGGGTCATTTTTTCCCCCCATTTTAAATTAAATTAACTGATTAGAAAAAGAGAATGAGCGTGTGCAGCGGATCAAAAAATGTGGAAGAAGTCCGTATAACATTAAATGTTGAACGAATGAACCCACAACAGGTGCTCTATAAATGTTGATAAAAAGCCTTTTTAATTAAGCGATTAATCGTGATTAATCAAAAATTCTTAGATGTGATTAATAAATTTGACAGCTCTAGTATAAATGTTAGATACGTCGATTTTAGCGAGTTAAAGCATAAATTAAGAAGAATGTCAATGTTACGTACGCGGATAAGAGGTAAAAGACCCCCCCACCCCCCACCCCCATATCAGGGATTTTCACCCCCATGATAAACGGGGGTTCACTATATACAGCTGTGAGAGCATTATCTTAATCTGTGACTATTTATTTGATATAGCAGAAGCTCTGATATACAATCCTGCCTCGGAGAGGGAGGGTGGGAGGAGGCGCAGAGGAAGTTGAGGCGGAGTGCTGGAGCATTCGAGGGGGCGTAGCTGGGTAGTCGGGTTAATCTGCGCGGGCCACCTTGCTGCTCCTCGCCTCTGCTTGGCCCAGGGCACACCGCTTAAACACAGCCGCAGTGTTTGTGTTAACACGCGGCACAATATCGCGGCAAAGCCATTCAGCCCGACGCTTGTGTTTGCGTCTGCTGTCATTAAGTGAATTAGAACACATTTTACACGACTTTTCAGGCATTCAGCTAAGCCGACTTTTTTTGCTCGAGGAACGGAGATACGGCACAAAGCGGCACAATCCGGGCCCGACAGGGACGTTTTTTGACAGCAAAACGCGCATTACCATCACACATTACCATTAGAACTGAATTTAGAAAATTGCATCATTTTCACCTCCTCTGCACGTCTATTCAGACTACATGGCCCTTTTCATTTCATGTCACCAAATTCTTATTTTCATAATTTCCTCATTGAGACAGTGACAAGGCGGCGCTGACGTGCCAGTGTTGCTGCAGGCCTTGTTGGATTGCATCACGCGCGGTCCAGAAAAGTGTGGGAGAGGGAAAATAAAGGAGAAGATGAGCAAGAGGAGCCCCCAGATTCCCGCCGTGACACCATTCATTTCAAATCAAAGCCGCAATGGTCACCTAGCTTCTAACAAACTCATTGTTTCCGCTCGTGTTGCTTCTTCAGCGGCATCTCTCAGCAGAAGTGGACAAAAGAATGCTCCGACGAAAAACAACTGTGAGAACAAAAGAGCAACAGAGCTGGCAGAGTCTCAAGGCCGGCTCCAGAGTTTAATTAAACAAGGAATTAGGGGATTATATGGAGACTATCATCACAGGCCACTCCACCAACATTTTTTTTGTCCCCCCTGAGCTCGCGCTCGACGATTCTCTGCGGATTACAACGTGGCCGCCGGACATGAGGCCGCATTCATTAAATCAATTCTTCCGTCTTATCCGTTTTAATAAAGATTGATTCTTGGAACGCGCGCCGCCCTTGAACATACAAAAGTTGAATATGTACATACAGCGCGTATCCTTTTGTTGGTTTTCATGAGGATGCGTACAACCGTCGGCTCGCTAAGTTGCCGTGACGGCACTTGAGACCGGGCCCGGACGGCTTTCCAAAGTCACCCCCGCCGTCGACACGGACTCGAGGGGACTCCGAGAAAGACGGCCAAGTCTCCTTGCATGGACGTCTTTTCCTTTGTCCTTTGCGAGACTTTGCGGGGAACCTGCTGCGGCCCCCGGTGTCACATTCAGCCTGCCACCGGGCTAATGACTGATAACCCGCGACAGCTGATAGCATGTACCACGGCTCTCCATTAAGCCCTTCAGAGCCAACACATCTGCTCTTAAACATGAAGCACAAGCACAAGGTCAACAGGCCTGCCTGTAATGAGGACGAGGAAACGGGAACATGCTACACACCCACGCACACACCATGCATGCAGCGCCCAGCTGGGACTGCATGTGAAAGGAAGAACGGGACACCCGGCCAAGACCTTGGCGATAAAGTGAAAACAATTCCGTTGACCCAAAGTTCTTCTTTTGAGAATCACTTGGGCAGTTTTGTGCATTAAAAAGCATGATGTTGCTAGTTTGGCGTTTTTGTCTGTAAATGACCCCCAAAAAAAAAAAAATCTTGGAGTAGAACAACTGCCCGGTTTTGGTTGAGAATTGGTGGAGTGCTTTTGTTTTTTGTTTTTGTTTTTGGCGAAGTAGGACAACTAAAATGTGTTTTCTTTGTGCTGTTTCTGTCGAGCCTTGACTGACATCTTCGCTGTAGATTAGCTGAAGTACAGTATACGCTCCATGAGAGATTTTGTTTGTTTGTTGTTGTTGAGCAGGATGTCAGTGAAAAGCATGTATCTCCAAAGGTAGAATCACCCCCCCCCCCTCCCCTCCCCTGAAAGACAACAAAAAATAGTTTTCTTTGTGTCCTGTAAGCAGAGATGGCAAATCCAGGTCCAGAAAGCAGAAACCCTGCCACAGTTTGGCTTTAGCCCCTCGTACTAGCTAGCTTGCTCCTTAGCAGGTAAACCGGGGAGCTAGCTAGGGAGTTAGCTAGCTAGCACTTGGGGATAAAGTCAAACTGTGGCTGGTTTTTACATTTCTGACCTCTGCCAATAAGTCTCCAGTCCTAGTAAACGGTTTGTATGCGCTCCCACAATGCTTTGTTTTTAAGGGGAGTAAGTAGTATGTCGTATGTAGTATGTCCAAATTTTGCTAGTCTGGGGTTTTATCTGAAAAACAACTAAAGCTAAGGTGACCAAACGTCCTCTTTTAAGCATCCTGTCTGTGCGTCTGTTTTTATTTTCTATTTTTTATAAATTTATGAAATGTTCAGTTTTCATTGCACAACAAATGGGAGGCTTTTCAACTAGCCCATGTCTCAAAAATGTCACAGAAATACATTTGCATGTAATCAAGCACACAACCAAAAGATGAACAACATAATTTCCTTGGCGGAGGTAACAACTGCTGCATCCCTTTCAGCGTGTTTAGCAGCTAATGACAACATTTAAAAATCATGTCTTCTCTTCTGTGGAGGGTACGGATTTTGAATAATCACAACGAGCAAACAACACTCCCACAGGGGTGTCGAGACCAATCCGTTAATGGTCCGCTCTGCAACAAAAAAGGTACATACTGATTAGACCTTCGCATAATACAACCGCTCGAAGGGTTCATGGGATATTGATAAACCTCTCTCACGTCTGTCGTTACTTACATGAAGTCCAATTAGAATCTAATTATGCGCCATCCAGTGGGCACGATTACTGCACAGCGTTCTTCTCCGGAGGGGGGCCTGAAGCTTTATACCCCCCCCCCCCCCCCCCTTCCTAACACACACACACACACTCACCCAACCTCTGCCAAACATTGATTTTAAATCCTGGTCAGGCCTTTGTTTGGCTAAGTGCTTGATTAAGACGGAGAATGAGTTGAAGTTCCATTGAGTAACTCATTCACTGCCATTGACAGCTAAAGACGTAAAAAAATATATTTCAGCTATTTCTATTAGTTTAACATTTTTTTCCACTTTTGTTAACAAGAGTATGAAAACCTAGAAAATGTGTGATTAATCGTGAGTTAAGTCATGCGATTAATTCCAATAAAAAAATTGAATTGCCTGACGCCCCTAATTTTTAATAATCTTTTTTTCTTCTTCTTTTTTTTATGTCTAGGTTTTCATACTCTTGTTAACAAAAGTGGATTTTTGTTTTCAAACTAATAGAAATAGTTCTAATTAATTTTTGACGTTTATAGACGTCAATGGCAGTGAATGAGTTAAGAATGTCAGGATAGGGGAAGTGGATCACATGCAGTGTGATCAAGCCTTTTCAGGAAATTGATGAAAATGTATGCCAATTGAAACAAAAGTATTTTCTTAAAATTGCATCAAGTCTGTTCTTCCTTTACAGAAAACAAAGGGAAAACATTGTTTACTTGCTAAAACACGAAAAGCCTGTTTAAAGGATCATTTCCAAAACTCCAGGCAAAATAAAACAAGGTCCCATTTTTCTAAGCTTAATTAGGGTTCCCGCGGACAAAACAATGAACGCAAACCAGCTCAGTAATATGACATGTTGACTTCTAATGTGGCTTTAAAGCACAGTTGGAGTCTTTTTTGAAAGACTGTCCTTACTTGTTCATATAGAGTACAAAACTATTTTTCATGTAGAATTAATACCTTTAAAAACAAATTTTTCCACTTGCTGTCCACTGGAGATGACGCCACCTGTGCCGAGGAAGTAGGTAACGATCAATCATGGCTCACCTGTTTTCAGCAATTGGTCGTTACCTACTTCCTCAAAACAGGTGATGTCCTCTACAGTCGACAGCAAGTGGAAAAATTATTTTTAAAAGTATTAATTGCAAAGTTTACAAAAAAAATCATGTAGATATCAAATTCATTTTGGACTAAATACTAACTTTTTATTGCTGATAATGGCACAATGAGTCCCTTTAAATAAATAAACATATACTTTTTAAAAAAGCAACAAAGTTAGGAGTATAATTTTTTATTTTTTTTGTATACAAATATTTTTCCTTTTAAAGAAAATGAATATCAGCTCCATACATCGGTTATTGGCCTCCTAATAATCGGTATCGGCCCGAAAACAAATCTATATCTCTTAATTAGACCCCCCCAAAAAAGCTCACCATGAGGAAAATGAACTAGATTTAAAATGGACCAAAAGTTCTAATAAGTTTGAACCAAATCCACAGTGACCTTATTTGATTGACTTCAATGTTGCCAAGCGAGGTGGAAATGTACAAGCTACTTTTGCTCAAAATGCACATTTTGCTCACAACAATAACGAAAGTCAATAAAATGTTCCGAGCAGACCAAATATACCTTCTAGTTTCTGCCAGGTGCTTCATCGCTAACACACCTGCGAATCCAAAACTCCGCCACGTCCTCGCTATATCAGCCGCACCTTTAGCGCGCTATCCAAGACGCGGGGACAAAAACAGACAGGGCTTTGGCAGCGCGGCATTAGCTCATAATGGCTCATTTTGAAAAGCATATTAGTTCCAGCATAATTACGACGAGGCCTTGCGCTCTCTGTGTGCATTTGTGTGTGTGTGCGTGCGCGCGTGTTGCAGGCATTCACAGGACCAGCCTGTGAGCGAGAGTCACACCAGTTGACTGTGACTGACAGCAGATTTAGCTCAAAATGTTGTTTTCTTCCCCCCCCCCCCCCCCCCCCCCTTGCATCCCACAGGACAAAAATAACACGCCGTCTTTTCTCCCCCTTTTTATGTTGACTTGTTTATTTTTGTGCCTACCTTTTGTCGTGCCTGATACCGCAATTATACTTTTTGTCAGTCATGGGGGGGTGAATATCAAAAGGCCTAATTATGCAAACAGGCCCCAGATAAGCGATGGGATCTGCTATCTGTGACATGCATCTGTCTCTGCGCTGTCTCCGCTGCTCCAGGCCTGCATATAAACAGGCCTGCCTGTCCTCGGGACTGCATGCGATTCAAGCGCACAACACTGTGGGATGTTTCGGGGGCGTGGAGTCGGGGAGGCGGCGGTGGCGGCGGATGGCGGCAGCAACATCAAATAACTTCACAACTTCCCCAATTTGCATTTTCGGGAGAGCAGCATCGCCGGCGAAGGCGCGGCATCCCAAAGGGGGTGCCGAGTGAAGGGGACGGCAACGATGAGTCGCAGATAGCGACTTTGCGGGAGATCGCCGATAAACGCGACACTTTGAAAGACAATTTTTGCCATGAAGAACCTCCCGCGGTTATCTTTCACCGGGAGGAAAAACAACAACAACAAAACTCTCGTAACTGTATTGTATTAAAAGTGTTGGAGTTAAGTTGAAGCAACTTTGTCAACACACATGCAGAAAGAAACTTATTTTCTTTTCTTTTTTTAACAACTTTAATTACACATCAACTGTACAGAAAATACTGTACATATTGTGCGGTAGATATGTGCCTTTAAGAGGCGGGGCCTGCTGAGCTGCCGTGAGACGTTGGGGAGTTTACATGTGAGTGTCTGGGGGTGAGCTGTGGCTGACAGAAGCTCATTTGGGAGTATGCTCATCGTTTTTTGTTTTTTTTCTTGGCATTCAGTAAATAGCTGGAAAGTGCAATAGCCAGTGTGGCTCTCCTTTTCCGCAAATGAGGGCATCAGGGTTATTATAGTTTTGGAATTTTTCATTTAAGTTAGTTTTTATTTTGTTTTGAGTTTTTTTTTTTTTTTTAGTTAGTTTTAATTAGTTTTCACAGCGGTTCTGTTTTAATTTGAGTTAGTTTCATTTGTAGTTAAATGAAAAAGCAGGCGAGCAAAAGTCAAACAAAATTGTATTGAATGTGCTTTTCTAGATGACACTTTCAAACGTTCTTATTCCGGTTAATATCGAAATAAATATACTTAAAATCACATTATAAAATCAGCCCCAAATGCTCATGTATTACATTGATTACCAAAAACTAAAACGAGGGACACAATTTTAATTATTAGGGGTGGGAATCTTTGAATGTCTCATGATTCGATTCGATTCAGATTTTTGGGTGCGTGATTCGATTCACAATCGATTTTTTGATTAAGAGCGATTTTTGATTCAAAAGGATTTGATTGCCAATGATTTTTGCTTCAATTTATAGATGTTCAAGGAATCGTAATGATCTACTCCAGTCTGACTTGCTTATGCTAATTAGCGCGCTACTCGCGGCACTTTTATCACTCAAAAGAACGACTCCACGCTGCAAAAAAAAACAACTTTTATTAGAATAACTTGATCGTGACTTTTTCCTTCTACTCTCTAATGTGGCTACAACTTAACAGTGTATCACACCGCGTGGAACTGCCTCTAAGTTGCCAAATCAGGTACAACATGAACAGCGCTCCCAATAAAGGCACACACAAACAAAGGGAAGACAGTATAAAATAATTTAAATAAAATCTATTTTGGGACGTTTAAAATCAATTCTGAATCATACTAAATGAGAATTGGGATTCTCATGAGAATCCATTTTTGGGCACACCCCTACTAATTATAGTTAGTTTTAGTGTGAACGTAAAATGTTTCAGTTAGTTTTCGTTTATTAAAAAGCGTTTTCGTTTTTATTTTATTTTGTTAACAAATGATTTTGTATTTATTTTTGTTTTCGTTATTTCGTTCGTTTTCGTAACTACAATAACCTTGGAGGGTATTACAGGTTTCTTTGATAGACGTTGTAGATATGTGCCACCCCAAAAATTGAAGCGTCAGGACGACAATAACAATAAAGCATAAGAAAGGTCGAAACTACTACACAAGCAATTTTTTTTAAAAAAGACAAAAATGTGGACTTTTGCAGCAAAAATGTCTCAACTTTTTCTTCTGTGCAACATTCTTTCGTCTTAAAGAAGAGGAGGAAGAACGATGTGAGCCTCTCTAATCTTCTCACAACAAACAATTAGCCAGCCCCCTATTTTGGGGGTTTGGGCTGGGGAGGTGGTTTTATTTGGAGCGCACTGAGCAGCCGCAGCGATGCTCTTTTATGGCTCTTGTCATTGGGTGGAAGGCGCGGCGCGTCCGTGAGAGCGCACGCTAGCCGTTGGCCCTCGCCCCCCGTCCGCGGGGCCTCCCTGCCTTTTCAGCCCGCAGAGACAAGCTCCTCGGGGGGCCATTAGAGCATGAATAGGTGCCTGACAGGCCTGTGCAGCACCGCGGGGCATCCATAAACGCTGACATATTGACTCCCCATGCCTGGGCGCTGCCCAAGTGTGAAAACGTGACGGCCTGGAAGGGTGGTGGGATTCTGGCTTTCTTTCATTTACGACCCAACTTAAAGGAAAATGCTGTTTGTACACAGCGAGGCCATTGTAAGCGTCTAAGTCTTTGCTATTGTTACAACAACACTCCACTCACACTGCATTGTGACTTCTTAGTCATTTTCCTCATTGTCTTCCACTCATGCATTTATTCATGTTTGACTCATATTTTGTTATGTTGTAAAAATGTGCATTGTTGTAGCAAACTGAATTCACACATTATGGGACGGATAAATGCTTTTTCTACTCTACTCCCTAAAGAAAGCATTCTATTCTATTCTAAATAAGCAGTGCATAAACTCAAATCTAAATGTACATTTAAAAAAAAATAGTATTTGCATTCATTAGATTACAAGAGGGTATGACATGCAGCCTAAATAAAAGAGAATACAAAAGCGTTTACACATCTTGAAGCTGCTCAACCCTTTCAACATTCCCACAGTCCTTCAAAAATTGAAGCTCCAAGGCTTATTTAAATACATCATTCAAACGTAATGAAAATACTTGACAAAAATCATGAAATAATTTGTTACTGCAGATCATTGAGCTTACATTACATTATGCTACACCATGTTACGTTACGTTACATTGCGCCGGGTCACGTCATATTAAGTTACGATTATGTTACGTTAAATAGACTGGCAATACCTGAAGTGATTTTAGTATACAGTAGTATTTTCTTAATATTAACTAATTGGGGGGGGGGGGGGGTTAGGGAGAAAATAATGTTATTTGGTTGATTAAGCAAAATAAGATCTGGTGGAGCTGAGCGCCTTGAATGCATGGTGCCCAGTCCAGGTAACCTCATAAATGGCACACCGTAATATTTGTTTCATAGGGACTGTAAAATGTTTCCAAAAATTGTAATGGCAATTTTTTTAAAGCACATTTTGTCTTATTTTTCATCTTTTGGTCCTAAAATTTGCAAAAGAAATAATAAAATAATTTGTCTGAATAATAAAAAAATAATAATAATATTAATATATACAGAAAATAATGTAGTTTTCCTAATAATGCTAAAAAAATAATGCACATTTCATGAATGTTGGCTTTTTTAGTAAAATATTTTTAATTGCGATAAGCTTGGACCAAAATATATACTGCATCCATTACATTTTAATACTAGGCAAAAAATAATGCACATTCGGAAAAAAATGCTTTAAAAAATATTTTTTATAGAATGAATCTATCTATCTATCTATCTATCTATCTATCTATCTATCTAAAATACTGAAAGTGTTGTTGTTTTTCTGCTGTTTGAAAGAATGCCATCACTCAGGCTCTAATTGAGGTCAGAGCGAAAATAGTGAAATTAGCAGAGGAGAGATTAAAAAAATAAAATGAGTGGCTGCCCTGTGGGGCTCTCAGAGTCGTGGTCTCCTGGCAAAAAGCTCTTCTTACATTTAAAAAAAAAAATCAAACGGTCACGTCTCAAGGCTGTGCCAAAGACAGATTAAGGCGGCACCGTATAGAGGAATGCACGCTGGATGTCTTTTTTGTGTGCTTATGTGCCTGAAGAAGGTAATGTCATTTTCTGAACAGTGAATTTTAGTGGGAAAGAAGTTTGACTGTGAGGAATTCAACTCAGCATTGCATGCTCATAAAACTGGAAGAATAAAGGTAAATGAATGGCTTGAAGACGGATACATAAAGAAAAGTGTATGACTATACAGTATTCCCAACAAAAGAGTTTATTTGCCGGCTGCAAATAGACATGGCACAGTAAGCGAGCGCCGCGTATTCCCCAGGGAGGCAATGAGTGACGATGCAGAAATAAGCCCATTAGTTTGGGAAAATCAGTGGGACAAAACATTGCAAAGTTGTTGGACAATTTGAACACATTTGTGATTGGCAACACTCACGGGGGAGGGGGGAGCGGGGCTGCGGGGGGGGGGGGGGGGTTGCTGAACATGTTTGCAGTCTTTTTGTAGCGTGCGGCCAATTAAAACAAATGAATATGGTGGCCCATCAGGAGCATAAAATGGAAAATGTTCTGGCGCTAAGTAGCATAGGCTAATAGACATTTTTAAAGACTAGCAGAGCATGGTGGCGGCGGTGTGTGCTAAACCTAATTATTGTTGCATATTATGCGGCCCTCTTCCCGTATTGTAATAAAATTAGCCCCAAAACGCCTTTTGTCTGGTTTGCAATGCAGCTCGGCGGTGTGCAGTCAAGACTTTGACAAGCCACGGCGGCGAGGTGAATCGCTAGCAAAGTGTGCCGTCTTTTCAATAAATTACGTGCCTCCTGACCGGCTCATCTGATTTAACATGGACATCATAAAAGCCGGCGTGGCGTCGACTAATTTCGCCAAAGCTACCGTTTTGCCGGAATAACGACAGCTTAATCAGCACGACAAACACGCATTTGTGCCAGAGGTCCTGCTTATTATTTTTTATTATTACTACTACAGAAGATTCCCTTAGACAGGCGGGGAAATCCAATGCCAGCGTCTTTTGATGTGCCACGCGTTACACCGAAACAGCCGTTTTCACTAGAACAAATGTCGTACAAATTAAATAGACCTCTGTGTCTGTCAAGCGCCGCTCATCATTAAAAGTCAAACATGATCCTTCTTGCTTCCTATTTTTTGGAGTGGAAAAGTTTACAGTCATCTTCCCAGCAGGGAAGATCATCTCCGCACCTCAAAGAATAAAAAAAAAATGCAGAAAGGCTTTTGTGGTCGCTCGACGTCAACTGTCAGCCGCCAAGCACGTCTGATAAATAACTCATTGGTCGGGATGACTGTGATTTACGGAATTACACGGTGAATTAAATCATGTTTATGACGGGAATTGCTCGGTTGGCCGCGATGGAAGCGCAGACAAAAGATGGAACGCTTTGTGCCTGCGAGCAGGAGCGCAAGATAATATTGGACCTTGTTTGATGTTTTTAAACAATATAGTCACTATTGTCTGTAATGGTCATGAGGTCTATCGGTTACGCTTTTTTAATGCACTCTAATGTTGTGCGTACATCAGCTGGGTCATTTTTGCTCTAATTGTCATTAGCTACACTATATAACACTACAATAAAACGAGATGTTAGCATGATGCTAGTTATATCACCATTAGCCTTACTGTCATGGGCGATTCTAGGATCAGACGTTTAGGGGTAATGACAGTTTTGGCGCCACAGGCTCACAGCACATTTCATAGGGGAGTCATTATGTCGGCTACAAATACAAAAACAGGATTTTCAATGATACCGGGCATCCAGTCAGTCAGTTAGGCAGCATATTTAATATTAACACATTAGCAGTTAGCATGTCAAAAGTGTGCTTCTTACATTGAAATTAAAAAAAGGACAGTAGTACTGTCTAACTACCTATAATGTTTACTAACTAGCGAGCTAGATCCTACCAGACAGTCACGATTTGAGCCATGGATCCCGCATCCTGACTGATTTCGCCAATCTCGTTGTTTTTTTTTGTGTTAGAAACAGTGACTACGTTAACATGTCGTCAATATTCGGGTTAAGGTCAAAATTCTGTTTTCTGAAAGATTCGGAAGAACGTGTTTACATGTGTAATGATGCTAATAGACATCATTTCAATTCTGTATATTCTCCCATCAATAAAATAAATTATTTCCATGCCACTCGGCAATACACCAGCAGACAAATGCCATTTCCGGTTAAAAACTGTATCACATAAAGCGGACAAGAGACAGTTTTTGGTTAGAAGCGCTTGTAAAGCCAACGCTCTCAGTTGAAAACAGTACCGTGTAAACATTCCCTCAAAGTGTTCCCTCTCCAGTTTTCTCCCATTAAAAGCCCATCTCCCCTTCACATGTCTCTCCTGGTGAATCAGCCGTGAGAGGTAAATAAATGGCCTTTGAGGAGGCGCCGGCCTTCTTGTCAAGACATATATCCACTCGAGAGCCGCTGGTTGTCAACTCATTCCTCTGGGCCATTTCCTCCACTCACTCCAGTCTAATGGAGCCGGGGGGGCCTCGGACCATGGCAGTGGAGGTAATACTCCCCAATCAAGATTCGTTACAAGGACAAATGTGCGAGCGTGATGCCCACTGCAAGTGACACAAGACTGAAGAAATAGCCCCGCTCCCTTGCTGCAAATTGGATTGCCAATACGGCCCACAGATGTTGGGTGAAAGTGGAGAGGAAAGACAATGGGCCAGAAAATAAGCCACTGTAATGACTCCACTTGGTAAACTAACACACTATTGATAACCTTCTTCTTCTTGTTTGTTTAGAAAAGCCTCATCCCCGCTAATAGCTGTCTGAGAGTGTAATCCACCCCCCACACATTATGTGGCTCTTTTCAGAGTGGAGGTCCAGTGCGGCGCTGGGCTACGCGGCAATGGAAGCGCCCGCCGATTGTTTGCTAATGTTGACACCTGCCAGAACCAGGCCCGCTCTATTCGCCAAAGCCTCCGACGGGATGCTCTCCCCCCCACAACACCACTCCGCCAGCCCTCTTTAGCCAGATTAAGTGCAGGGTTGCCGGGGTCACAAATCAGCGGACTCCCTCTGAAGTTGGGAGGCACCGAGCCAGAGAGCGAGACGACTCAAAGGGAACGCTGCAGAGGGGAGGGACAGGAGGAGGGAAAAGGGATCAAGACTGACAGTCTATTGTCCACTCAAAAGGACGCGAAGAATGTATCTTCTTGGCTGCTGGCCCCCTTCAAAAGTATATCAACACAGGAGCCCCTTTGAGCACAATGCATGCTTCGCGAGGACCTACTTTTTAGTTTCTGTGTTTGTTTTGACCAAATATATTACAAGGGAATGAAATACAAACTTTTTTTTGTGAACTCTCGTTTCGGCGATGAGAATTTTTATTGTTGTTGTTTGTTGTGTTTATTTAGTAGAAATACAACAAAACTATAAAGAAGGGGGCCACATAGGACCACGCATTTCCCAAATAGATAAAAATGCTATTTTAGAAATGGACAAAATACGTACAGCAAATCTGTAAATTTTGCAAAATATCATTTTTTTTGCAATAAATTTCGCAATGCATGTATAAAAGATCCACTATACTAAGCCATCAAAAAAATAGCCACAAAATGTTTTGTTTTGTTTTTCCTTGTGCAAAGGGCTCTCCTGCATAAACATGACTACGCTATTCAAGGATAGCACAAAACAGCTGAACAGCAAACCAATTCATTTTGTCCATTTTTTCATAGATATAAAAACTCACTCAAAATTGTAATACTGTATAATTGAGTGCTTCAAAAAATGGATGGATGGATGGCATACTAGATCATATAATTAACGGTACAAAGCCACTAAAGAAACTTTTTAGGTGGTGTGAGCGCAACAAAGCCCTGTCTGCCATCTAGTGGTGAATGGTAATATCACAACAAAAAACTACAGTTGATGGACTCGCAACTCACAATTTTCTGATATTTATTTATTTATTTATTTGTCTTTGCGAGATCTCACCCCCCTATTTGTCCACTGTAGTTTGTGGAATTTTGAGTGGTTTTTTTTGAGGGGGGGGGGGGGGGGTGATGGTGGGTAAGACAACATAGACAAAAAAAAATGAAATAAAGTAAATGGTATAGCATAAAGCTAACAAAAGGCTTTTTTGTTGTTAAAAACCTTGCTGGGTGAAGATGACAATATTTTTGTAAAAAAAAAGAAAATGTGGAGAGCAGACACAACATTTTCATTCAAAAACTTTCATGCAAAGCAGACAAACAACATTATCAGTAAAAACAGTGATGCATAAATAAAGCAGACAAAAGACATTTTCCATGAAGTATGTTGCGTAAAGCAGACCAGCATCATTTTTGCTTAAAATTATGTCACGTAAAGCAGACAAAATCCAGGATTCCCTTTTTCAACATTCAAAATATCAGGGTTTTTTTTTGTCATTGTTTTTTTTACCAGTTACAGACAGTTGTGTGATGTTTGATGTCTAACATTATAACTTTTTTACAGCAATTTCTACACATGTATTGTGAGTTTAGAAAGCACTGATTGCTTTTATATTAAAGCAGATGATGCAAAAAAGAAGAAGAAGCGTGGCCTTAAGAGACAGTACCCTTCTCCCTCCTGCTCTTCCCATGCAGATGTACATTAATGCAAAAAAAAAAAAAAAAAAAGAGAGGGAGAGTGTTCTGAGCTAAAGCAGAAGCGGCCTGAGTCCTTTTTTTAAAAAGTGCTGCTGTCCAGCCTTATCGTGTCAGTTTGAAGGCCCCCATTCAAAAGTATTCATGCATCTGCCTTTGAGGCACAATGGCCGCTAGTTTATAAACTGTCTGCCCCGGCAGCCAAAGGCTTTGGTTCCTATTGTTTTGGTCCCCTTAATAAACTTTTCGGAGGAGTTCATCAACTCGCCTGAATAGCAAGTTTCAAGACAGAAAATAACAGAAAGGCCTTTTCTCTCCTCCCCTCCTCTTTCTCTCCTCCCGCCGCGGAACAATAGCGAGAGGAGGCTGTCAGACATCACACAAGCCTTTTTTTTTTTTTCACTCTCTCTTTCCACGCCGCAATACAAGAAAAAAAAAAGTATTCACCCACAAAAGGAAGGAGAATGAAACCTCTTGGAATGGAGCAGGAAGACAATGATACTGCTGTGTTGTTTTTTTTTGTCATACAAACTGCTCAAGAAAGTAAATAGAAATTTTTGAGGGGGCGATTGTGAAATTTGGGAGATGCACCAAACAAGACTTGTTATTAGAATTTGTAGTTTTAGGACAAATCAAACACAATCACACTGCAACAAATGGAAATCACAATTGGTCAAGCAAACCTGCTCACTTGAATGTTTACACTGCAATGTTTTTTATTTTATTTTGAATCCTGCTTGACGTTTACACTCTGCAATAACTGCAACCAGCAATACTTGAATAGTCAAACGCCTGCTTCTTTGCACATTACAGTAGGCTACACACATCTTATTATTATTTTGACTAACTAGTCTAGATAATTGCTACTGCCAAACTCAAAGATAACAGTCCTTTTTTTTCAACATTTCCTTTAATATTTCATCTTTTATTTAAAACTGTTTTTTTAACATTTTATATTTTTGTATAAGTTTGTACATGTTTTAAATTTAGTAGCAAATGGACAAATTCTGGGGGAAAAATCATTTTCGAAGGACCTGTGAAAATGGCCAAAGTGAAGCACAAAATGCCTGCTTCAAATGAAAATGGCTGACTCCCTGTGTCTTTGTCTTCCTGAGACTTTTTTTGTTGCTAAATGAAAATGGCTTCTGTGGCTAAACTCTCAAAAACGAGTGTGAAAAGTGACCTAAAATGATACTTGTTGTCAGCTCCAATGACAGCATGCAATAAAATGTAATTTTGGCTGTAAGCCATTAATCCTCTGTTACACCTTTAAACTATGTGGCCAATTTTTAAAGTCCTTAATAGTCATCTGCTTTAATTAATTTCATAGTCAATTAAAGCAAGCCTCCACTGCATGCATGCTACTGCTCGCCTGCTGGCGGCCGGACAGCCGTAATTGATGTAATAGCCGGTAAAGCGGGCGAGAAAAGCTTGGAAATAAAAGCCCACTGTGGTCCAATTCAACAACACCCCCCCCCCCCCCCCCCCCACACACACACACACGCACCCTCCCTCCATTCCCCTCCACCATCTGACCCAAAAATGCCTTATTGGCTGCCCCCGGACCAGGCCGCCTACTGTTTCCCACCGATGCTCCCAGCGCGCTTCAACACCCTAATTAGATGTGACAAGTTCAACGAGCCGGTTTCGCGGGAGGAAAAGCCGCTCAGGTTATGATTTCCGAGTCGGAGCCACAAGGGATCGTGTGGACAGCTGATTCCTGTCAGCCTCATTCATCTTCTCACAGCCAATTAAACATCAACGCTAACAAAGCGGTCGCCGATTAAACGCCTCCGAGGAGGCGAGATGGAAGGCTTGGCGGCGGGGAAGCTGACTGAATCATACTCTGAGCTGTTTCGAATATTTGTGTCCCTCTCATGGGGCCTCCAAAAGCCACCCAAAATATTAGAAACAGATCTCAAACTAGGACCACAATAACACACATGTTGATAAATTAATAGCTTTATGACAATGTCAATCAAAACAGAAGTCTTGCTTTCTATATCTCAGTAGATATTGCAAGTGTGTGTGTGTGTGTGTGTGTATTATTGCATCAGTGGCTGATATACAGTCACATCGATGAAGTGCAATACAGTTAATGAAAATGACATGCACTACTCTTCTGTGGCCAGCAGAGGCACTGTTGAGTCCATTTTATTGAGTATGTGATCTGAAGAAGAGCATCATGTCACCGCTAGGCTAATTGCTACACAGTATTTAATGTTTATGGCACTGATCTATTACTGGATAGCTGATAGGCCAAGACTTTTGAAGCCGCAAGGCTGCCATATTACTTGCTCCTCCCAAGAAACGTTTCTCGGCAAACGATCCTGTACATTTACAGTATCAAAATTGGAGAACATTTAAGACAGCGCTTAGTAGAAACAGCATGATATAAATTTAGTTAAACATAAACAAGAGGACTTCAGACATTTTACACCTTGCCTTAAATACACGTATAAATTATCTGCTTAATGATGTTTAGAGCAGGAAACTAGTATATTTTTTTAATTCAAGAATCTGCCTCTGCCAAATCTAATATTGGGCTCTAAGGAACTGAGCGATAAAAGAAAAAGGGGGTCTTCAAATTAGGACATACTGTCCATTTGCTAATTTTGTTTTTTACTTGTTAAAAAATAGTGACCACCCCGCCACAAACCCCACCACCCCTGCCCCCGGCCCTACACTAAAAGCCTACGAGCTGTATATGTCTAATCTGTACGAATATGTATAGTTCATGCTCGCAAAATGGGAGGAGCAAGATGGCCGCCCTGTGGCTTCAACAATTTGACCCAAGGGAACATGTTTATTCATTTATTTATTTATTTATTTATTCCCCAACCAGAATAAAGTGTAATTGCAGATCCACTACAGTAGGTGGCAGTGGCACCACTACAGTAGGTGGCAGTGGCACTCTCACTGTCAGACTGTGCACAGGGAGTATTAAAAATGTTAATAAAGTTATTCAGCAGATCAATTTTTTTCTTCTTTAATGTTTACAATGATAAAATGTCATGCAGCGGTGTACTGATAACAATTTTATAGACAAATAATACTATTATTGAAGCAGTTGTTGGGGGGGGTACAAAAATATTTCCTTCTTCTTGGAGGAACGTAACAGAAATTAATTGAGAAGAACTGCATTAAACACACATGAGGTCACCCTGAACCATTAAGCTTTTTGACCATTAAAAAAAAAAAAAAAAAAAAAAAAAAACTCCTATGTCACAGTTTGATCAATTTAACAATGTTTGGGATAAAACTATAATACTGCTCAGTCCACACGTGTGCTATTTATTTGATTCTATTTTATTTAATTATTCTTTCTTTCTTTTTTTATACAAATTATTGACTAACCTAAAGTGTTGAAAATGTCACATCAGAACATCACCTCTGAGGCAATGATTGTAATGAATTGAATATCCTTCCAGTATTTTTGTTACTAAATTCCTCCACCTGTTGGCAGCATGCTGACCGAGTGGTAAGCCTGTTTCCCTCACAGTTCTGAGGTTCTGGGTTTGAATCTTGCCTCGGGCCTTCCTGTGTGGAGTTTGCACGTTTCTCCAGCTTCCTCTTATGTATCAGGTTCAATGAAAACTCTAAATTGTCCACAGGTGTGAATGTGAGTGTTTGTTTGTCTATATGCGACCTGCGATTGGCTGGCGGCCAGTCGAGGGTGTAAAGTCAGCTGGGGTATGCTCCACCCCACCCTAATGAGGACAAATGCTATAGAAAATGGATAGCTGGACCACGATAAATTTTTTTTTAAAAAGCAAGTTGGGAAGTTGATTTTGCATCTAGTGAAAATTGGAAGGGAAATCAAACACAGACGACCTATGTTGTTTTGTGACAGGATACCTGCAGGGGGCGTCACTTCCTGTTTAATTTGTCTCACGTGGCGTGAAGACCCCAAGCGCGCTACTCCATCCAGTGTGCCAATTGAATTTTGGTCGGTAAATAAAACGACGCTCCTTAAACATCACAGGCTGGTGACATCACAAGAACGCGTCTCGTCGTGCTCTTTGGGAGCAGGAAGTGTTAACCTTCAAGTGCTTGCCGACAATACGCCATCACAGGCCACCTCCCCTCCCCGTCCACGAGGGGAGAAATTGAATCCCTTTAAGTTATTAAGCAGGAAAGGATTATAAAAGGCTCTTTATAGAAATGAGCTAGAAATCCCCATGTCTTCCTCTGTGTACACTTTTTAAATTTCCCACAAGAAGCTAGGGAGGGAAGATTGGCCCTTTTCAAGAAGAGAAACCACAAGAGATGGGGGGGAGACCTTTTTTTTTTTTCTTCGTCTTCTTCTTGTCGTCGTCCCACATGGTAAGCGCGCCACTTTAATTAATAGACAGCCTTGAGAGGTATCACTGTCAGCCGGGATAATGGCGGCAGAGTGTTTGTGCCCCCATGAATATTTGTGATGTGATCAAAGTCAAATGGCAGCGCAGAAGGAATCTAAGCCTGCTCCCCCCCTTTTATTTATTTTTCTGATATATATTTCTGGCGACGCTTAAGCCGCTGACACTGAAATGTCACTCCGGGTTCGGCGGGCCCGTACAGCCACCCCCTCCTCTTACTAGTTCGCCTTTCATTTTTATGCTTTACTCGACCCAATATGCTGACACTTATTCAAAAACAGTGTTTTTACAAATAGCTGTCAATACAAGGGATGGGCGAGTACCACGACCAGGACACATTTCACGGAATATCTATACTGGTATTGGACCCCGCTCTTGTGGCCGTTTTTTTTTTTTGGTCAGGAACTAAAGGCTGAAATGGTTATTTTGCATTTATTGACCGCCACAGGGAGATATTTGACAGACAGATATTTGTATATTATATCGTCATTGACTACTGCACTTATATGAGATGAATGATGAACGGAGAATGTGAAACAGGAAACGGAAATACAGGGCAGGGCTACAAAATTAAAAGCACGGATTTGAAAACAGGATATAATTCACATCACACACTAAACAGCTCAAGGAATTCTTAAGATAGAAGATATTACAAAATTACTAACTAAATTAAAAACACTAATGTATTGAATTAAATTCTTTGCATTTCACTGTATTCCTTAAAAAGACATATTTTTATTAGGACTTTTTTTCCCCTGGCCACTGGATTATTTGTTTCATTTGTTTATCTATTTTTTAAATTCATTTTATTGTGTGCTCTATGCAAAATGACATTTATGAGCAAATAAAAAAATATAAAATTGCCATTAATTTCAAGCAATTTTAAGGAAATTTGCTATAATTGGTATATATAGGTCGTTAAAAAAAAGAGATCTGTCACTTTTGGGGGAAATTTTATGTATTATAAGTAGTAATGGTATCGGCACTTGTTATCGGTATCGGTGAAGATTTGAGTATCTTATCGTTATCTGTCTAAAATAAAAGTTTTATCGAAATCCTTTTGATGTGTAGGTGTCGTTACGAAATAAAATCTCGTCTACATAAAGTCTATCCACCCATGGTCATATTTTCAATATTATGACAAAAATGTGATGCAAACATTCATCAAATATTGATTATTATTATTATACTTTATGAGCATTTTTTGTGCCGAATTAAAGGCACTCATGGGCCCTTCTTTGGCCCACGTGCCCTATGTTGAACTCCAATTCATGATGCCACTTTTAGAAACAACAACAAAACAAAATATATAGCACCTTTTATCACTTTAATCATATTGAAACTGCAAAAAGAGTTAACGAGCATGAAGTACGTGCTGGATACCATACATGCATATTAAGCCCTTTTTTTTCTTCTTCTTTTTTTTCTTCCTTTTTTTAGCTGTAATGATAGACACATGGCCAAACTACCGCATTGACCCAGACAGCAGAAAGTGGAGGAAAAACTTTTTTTTGCTTCTGGAACTGAAATATCTTCATTCATGAGACATTATAAAAAGAAAATTACTATAATATAAATTTTATAAAGGGGATTTTTTTTTTCATTCAATACGGGACAGACCAGAAAATAATAATAATAATAATAATGATGATAATAATAATAATAATAATAATAATAATAATAATAATAATAATAATAATAATAATAATATCCTTGTTATTATTATTGTGGTGATGATGATGATAATGATGGTGACGAGGTGGTTGTTGCAGCCGCATGGTACGCTGTAAATTCCAGTGAGAAGTGTCTTGAGTGGCTGGGGGGCCAGGGGAGGTTAATCCGAGTTTAATGCAGTGAAGCGCAACGCGGGGTCTTCGCTATGATGGGTATGTTATCTCTGCCCACCATTTGGGTGCTCTCCCCTCTCCCTTCCCAGCCAAGCCAAATAGCTCGCACGGATGGAGTTGTGCTCTCGCTCTCTCTCTCTCTCTCGCTCTCTTTCTGTCTTCTTCTCTTTCTCCTTCCTCCGCGCCCGAGGAAAGAAAACGTTATTAATAGCTAAATAACTCGCCCATACTTTCACTGAATCTCTCTCACACACTGTTCCAGATGGATTTGTTTGAAGTGCGCTCCAGTCGCCCCCCCCTTCACCAAAACCCCTGCATGCCCCCCCCCCCCACTCCCCACCACACCACCCTTCTCCATTCATTCAACGAAGCTTTAGAGCCGAAATGTAGCCAATGTGTACATTTAGGGGAAGCTTGTGTGCGTAAAGGGATGACCTGCGATCAAATAATACTTTGTTTGTGCCCCCCCTCCCGCCCCAAATTAAATTTCAATCATGCTCGTGTGCTCTCCACCCCAGCCCTCGCACCTCTCTGTCACTTCTCCTCCCTCAAACTGGGAAATAATCCCACCTGGCATGTGTTTAATTAGACTGAGGACCTCTGCTAATCCCGCGATTTGCTCGAGTGTCCATCGCCTGTCGCCGCCTGCCTCACTGGCGTGTGTGACACATGTGCATCAGGAAGGGTGGGGTGTGTGTGTGTGGGAGGGGGGGGGGGGGTCATCTGAATGGTGCACGACCATGTCATATATTTAACATTTTCATATTTTGTAGTTCAATTGTATTTATTTTTTATTGCATTTTATTTTGTTGCATTTTTATAATCATTGAGGGCACATTTTCGTAACAATGTCAAAAAAAAAAAAAAAAAAAAGAACTGCAAAAACAAACAAATATATATTAAATTGTAGTTAAATAAAACTAGTTCCATGTTTGCATTTTTCTTTTTCTTTTTTTTACCATGATGTACAAGCTAAACAATATAATTTGATAAAAAATTGTCATTACGAAATACATTCGAACCAAGCCAATATATATTTGTGAAGGAAAAATATGATATATAACAATGATGATAATACAATAGAAATAAAATAATAATATTACAATAATAATAATATTAGCACGTTATGTTGTGTATTTTAATTGAATTTTAGTTCTTTATTCATTTTTCATGTATTTTTGGGGGGTATTTTTCAATGTATTGAAAAGCTAATCTTTTAGCCAATAAATATATATATTTTTTTTTTTAACAAAAATAAGAAAAACACATATTTTTATTTTGTGATATTTAGCCTACATAATTACTATATCAGTGCTATAAATAAGACCAAATATAATCATTATATTTTAAATATTGGTATTTTTTCCGATGACAAAGGCAATATATAAAATTATTTAACAATAACAATTATAAACAGTAGGCCCCTATATCATTTTCAAAGAGTTAAAAAAAAATAAAAAATTTACGTCTCACCTTTTTGTCTTTTGTTGTCAATAAACTGAACTGCTGATCCATGAATGTATTCATTATACAAAGATTTGGGTACATTTTTTTCACCATTAAAAAAATGGACGAAAATACATTATTTTCAAGTATAGTTAAAAAGGCCTACATATGTGCTTTGTGTTTGTGTTGTAAAATTGAATATCTTAGACATGACATTTTTTTCTGCATCTTAAAATGTGTTTTTCTTTTGACATTTGACGTTTGACATTATTATTATTATTATTATGATGATTTTAAAATGGGCATACAACTGGCCCCCAAACCACATTTTGCACACCTTCTCATTAACGGAAAAAGACACCACTGCAACATGGTTTAGCAGTGTGAGCCGCCATTTTTAATGAACTCTAGATTAGTGCTAGGATAAATCCGTCATGTAACCTCCAAAACACGCACAATAAAATAAACAACCCGATAAATAAATAAGAAGGACTTAAAAACTGGATACAACAAAAAAAAATGAGAACGAGGAGTTTAAAATAAAAAAAATAGGAATCCTCCTGAATGTTTGCGCCCAGGGCGAGCCGCGCGCACGATGCGAGCTGTGCTGTGAGATGAAAGTGAAAAGAAATAAAAGGCTGCGTTTAATCTGCTTGAGAGGCTCTCGAAGTCATAGAAGGGGGCCGCGCCGCGCGCCGCCAGAGTGAGCGGCTGATTGGGGATAAATAGGCTCGCGAGCGTGCCCGCGAGCTATTACAGCCGCTGTGAACACGTCGTCACCTATTCAGGCGAGCAACCCGCTCCGCTGCTCCCCGCTAATAAGTATTAACATTATTATGATGGTGATTATTATTAAAAGCTAACCGGATGGATGGCGCTCGTTTTGCCTGCTTTTTATAGCCACCTCATTCTCGTTTGATTTAAAAACACAACGGCGACAAATAGCAGCCAAGGGAATTATGGGATGGTTTTGGGGGGGGATACACGTGCATGTGGACACTTTTTTTTCTTGTAAAAAGGGGGCAAGGGGGGGAAAAGACAAATGGAGAGAAGCGTTTTCACGCTATCAAGTGATTCCATTATATGAAATTACAAAACTATCTAGCAGCGGGGCGTGCTGAATTATTCATCTGCTTTTTATAGGTCCCCCTTTGCCCTTTTGTCCAAAGTTTCCTGGCGTCTGTTGCAAGGAGAATGGGCCAGCGCGGCGCTTCTCGCTGTTCTGCTTGCCCACCATTTTGCTTTTGGGCTCCGCGAAAAAAGAAAAAAGAAAAAAAAAGACAATGGAAAGGAGGCTTGTTGAGGTTCATCTTCAAGTTGAAAAGGGGAATGTAGCTGCATGGCATTTATTATTATTTGTGGCAGACTAAAATCCAATCCCAAAACGCGAAGGGTGCAGGTGCACGTTTTTGGTTTGCGTAATGACGCATGAGTGGCCAAACCGAAATATTTGAAAATAAGCAAAAAATACTTTGACGCCATAAAATGATTCATAACATTAAAGGATTTTATTAGCCTATCAAATTCAAAATGGTATAGTAAACTTTTTTATTTTTGTATTTATCATTCTAATTGCATACAAGCTCATTTATAAATACTTATAAGTAATGTATATTGTCTTTTCATTAACACTATACAACTTTCAATTCATGATTGTCTTATTTTTCAAAATATTGTAAAGCCTACGTTTTTATTTAATCCCTATGGGTTTACATTTCAGGTCAAAATTACGCAAGAGTGACCAAGAAATCATGGTCTAATTAATTATGCATTATCATTTCCCATTCAGTTATCTATTTTCCCTTACTGATGGCCATTTAAATAATAATAACAATAATAATAATAATAATAATAATAATAATAATAATAATAATAATAATAATAATAATAATAATAATAATGATTAGATGCGCTTCCGGGTGCAAATTTTGTGTTGTTTGTGTATCGAGTGACAATGCAAGAAAATCAGTCCAAATAATTGAAAATAGAAATACTAAAAAATAAGTAATAATAAATAAATAAAAATACTATAACGTTACCAAAACAAAGTTGCTGTTTTTTTGTTTTTGTTTGTTTTTGTTTATTTTAACAGTGCGTTTTAATATGCATACTGAGAGTTCACGCACACTAATAATAGGAAGTATTAAAAAGTGGTACATTAACGTAATTTTCTACTCAGTTGCTCGAAAATATTCAAACCCAAAGGATTTTTTTTTTGGAGTGTATGAAAAAAAGTTTTCCCCTAAATTATTATAAATATACAGACTGGTTGTCTGTTGCACATCTCTATTCGATTCCAATTTAAGCCACAACATATAATTAAATATAAAATTTAAATAGGATACAAAAATACATGCGCACAATATTCAATTATAGTACATACAATTCTCAAATGATTGTCAATATAATACTTTCCCCCCACAGATTGCCTGCAAAATCTTCCATGACGGTTTAAGATGAAGTTACAAAATATAAAGTACCGCAAATATGAAAAATCAATTGGAAATGGAAGCATTTAACGAGCAACTAACCATACATTGATTTCACGCGAAAGTAACAAGTGGTGAAAATGTGACCGTGGGTCAGCAGCCGTATAGGGAGGGGTGGGATGGGGTTAAAGGGGGGTTTGGGGGTGACGGGGGTTGTCAAAGCCGCTTGTGAATGGCTGAAGGTGTGAGTAAATGAGTCGCAATTGGCCAACCCCAAATGAATTTCCCTCCGCTAAATACCTTCCTGCCAAGGCTCTCATAAATAATGCAGTGAATGAATCAAGTCCCACGAGGACGCCCGGGAGGAAGTGCGAAGTGCATGTGGACATATTTGGGCAAATGTTCCCATCCGAGTCGGGAGGAGGCTGACAAGACATGCAAGTGGTATATATGCAGAGAAGCCACTAAGGGCCCATAAGGTTGCTAACTTACATTTATCACCGAGGATGCCATCGATGCTATGCTTTGTTTTCTTTTCTCCGTCTTCATCCTTCTTATCACAGTCATCCTCGTCATCTTTTTTGCCAAATCGGGCCCTCAAAACGCGGCTGATGGAGCTCACTAATGGCAACAAGAAGGTAAATGGGTGATTAGCCCTTCGAAGCCACAACACAACCATAAAGGACACTGCACAAAAGTCAAAGCATATTTTGCAGCCATGATTTATTTTTTTTCTCCTCTTTTATTTTATTTTTCCAAGCAGTTATGACGACAAGCGATGCTGCACTAGCCTTCCTATGATAAGGTTGTTAAAAAGAAGAATTGCGGCTTACCAGATGAAGCCTCACCTGAAGGAACTGTGCTTCTGTCGCACACCCCGTCCTTCAGCAGCTTATCCCGGATCTCCCAGCTGAACATGCCCGGGTTCTCGCGTTTGTACTCCTCGATCCGCTTCTCCACGTCGGGAGTGGCCACCTGCTGCAAGTTGCAATGCACAGGGAGGGGGTGGCGGGGCGCGGAAGGGGGGCGGGGGTGCGTTTTAATTGGTGCATTTCATGGTGGGGCATATTCAATCGATTCATAGGGGCAAAAAAAAAAAAAAACACTTTATAAATAAATAATAAATAAAGTAATGCGCTCTCACTTTTCATCATTCAAGTGAAGAATTATACAGATGTCTATCATTTAAATACAATAATATATTACAGCATATTCGAATGGTTTATATATGGCTATTATGATTCAATTGGGCTGGTGTATAATGTTATGACAATATTATCATCATTACTTTTTTTTTACGTCAGCAATAGTTGACCCCATGCAAACCATTAAAGATCAATTACAATTAGCAGCTAAGGCAATAAAATACGATAATATTTGGCCTACTTATTGAATCAAGATTTGTTTTTGTTTTTAAACACATTTTTTAAGTGTCTCAGTATGATGCAGTATTGATTGTGGACGTGCAGTCTATACAGTCAATGTTAAATGTCATTTAATTATATGACTAAAAAAATTCATAATAAGTTACAAAATTATTCATATAGCTGTGTGCATGCGTGTGCACCTATTATGGCCTGTGCCTATACATATAAATGCTGTTATTTTTGTTATTATTATTATTATTATTATTATTATTAAATATAAACCTATCATTGTATATTTAGGGTGAATAAAACAAGCCTGGTATACAAGAGTGAAATAATGTCATCATGTTATTAAGTTGACTGTAAAAAAAAATTAAATAAAAAATAAAAACTCAAACAATAAAATATATATATATATAACTGCATGTTTAGGTCGAATAAAAAACAGGCTGCTAAAGATTCTTGTAAATTTTGTTTTCGTGTGTTGGTGTAGGCTATAACTAATGTTATGACCGTTCTCAACAAATCAATTTCAAAACCAAATGAACAGAAAAATATGTGGAAACCAATGCTAAATGATTAGTGGATGATCAAGTGTTTTTTTTTTTTATGCCTCATTAAAAAATAAATAGAGACAATATATGGTCATTATTGTCCCTAATGATGTTGTTAATGCAATGGATGGCATTGAAGCGCGCAGGTGTACCTAATATTGTGTCCGCGTCCCCATCCCCTCCCGCCCCCAAAGTCACACTCACTCACCCTGGGCTTGCTGCCTCCGATGGCCCCCGGGCGGATGGATCCGGTCTCCTGGTAGCGGCAGAGGATTTTGGACACGCAACCGTGCGAGACGCGCAGTTGTCGCGAGATGACGCACGGCCGGATGCCGTGGTGGGCCATCTCCACGATCTTGTGGCGGATGTGGTTGGGGAGGGGCCTCCCGTTGATGAACACGCCGCCCAGCTGGTTTACTCGGCCCTGGCCCAGTGGGGTGGACACTGTGAGGGGGCGACACACGAACATCATTTAAAATAAATAAATAAGAAATAACACCGCACGTATTTAATTCCTCTTTTTTTTTTTTTATTTGATGCCCAGATTGAGCGTGTCACGCAACACGCACGCACCCGAGCCCACTCCACGCACGCGCTCCAATTCCACGAGTGGAGAGCTGGTGAAGAGGCTGCCACTTTGCCACCTTGATTATTCCTAGTCATGCTGTCCAAATATTGATGTGATCCTCCAACGTTCCTCGCGTGGCTTATTTGCCATTTGCTGGCGCGGCCCTCTCCAGAAAATCCACGGACAACTTGCAAAGCCAGACGCGCGCCTGTGTGTGTGTGTGTGTGTGTGTGTGTGTGTGTGTGTGTGTTCTCCTTCCCCACTTGAGCACGAACGCGGCCCTAATGGGAAAACGGTTGCCATAAATGCATGCAAATAAAAAAAAGAAAGAAAAAAAAGTGGTCTTCAGATTTATCCTCCTCATCGTGCATGCTGCAGACGGCTCGAGTGCGCGTGGGGACTTGTGGCCAAATTAACAATTAGATTGCCTCTTTTGGCGGCGCCCGGCAGTAATGTGTCTCTTTTAATGTTATTAAAACACACACTTGTGGTATTGATGGTATATACGACAGGAAATAAATTACCATTGGTGGTTAGTTAAAATGCTTGTTTTTGGACTAAATTAATAAGCAGTAAGGGAAATATATTTGTTTGAGTTTTAATTTAATAAAAAAAGTCATACGTGACTTTGATGTGTACAAAAAAATTGTGATCCTCACACAAAATGTATGTGAACATTACAGGAAGTAGGGCTAATACTTTAAACCGATTATTATTGACCCACTTTTTTTACACTTTTAAAATTGACAAACAACTAAAATGCACTTTTTTGGGGCAAAACATGCTATTTGTTTATCACTAATATTTAAAAACCTTCAAGCTCATGCTCAAAACAAGGGATTTTTTATGCAAAAAAACAACAACAACAAAAACAACCCAAAGTTGAGTCTAATTGGGTCAATTATGCAGATTTTTTTTTGGGGGGGGGGGGGGGGTAGAAAATAAAGGTTGGGTCAAATTGACGTTCCAATTTTTGATCCAGCAGTTTTAAGGGTGAATTGTTTGGCGAAAACAAATATTTGCATTAATACAATAGATTTTTGAGAAAAAAAAAAAGCTTAACAATAAATGTTTGCCTTTTATATCACCGCTATTAATAAAAAAAAAAAAAGGCGTGACCTTCGTACGTGGGGAAAAAAATAAACACAAAGAAACATTATTTGTTTGCTTTTTTTAATCTTACACTACAAACGTGTGACCTTCATGCAATTAAAAAAAAAAAAAGTCTCCACTCCCGCTCACCTTCCAGGGGGAAGCCGGTCCGTGGGTAGTTCTGTCCCGGCGTGGGTCGCATCATCCGAGGCATTGTTCCGTGTAAAGTAGCCATCCTGCAGCTACTTGCTCAGCAGCACCGGCTCACAAAACAAACAACAAGAAGGATCTCGAAGCTGCTCTCACAAAGTCCAAAATGCACGGAATGTCTTAGCGGGGGGGTTAAAAAAAACACTCAAAATGAAAAATATGCAGTGAAATTCCAATCCCAGGTGGATCAACTGGACGAGGTTCACATAGGAGAAGGGCGGGGTGAAGTCATTAAAAGTGATGCTCTACACAGGCACACACAAAATAAAAATAAATCAGCACTGGTGGTAGGTATATTTACAAAATAATAATGAGTGATGAAGGCAATTTGGGAGTTTGGCACTCTTGTCCCCTTGGTGCATTTGGCGTGAGTGTAATGTCTGCTGGCTGCGTGGAAGTAGTTGAAGTGGGCAAGTTTGGTGCACACGTCGTGGGAGGAGACAGACGCGAGCTCCCATAGGCTCGCCTGGCCTTCTCCTCTTCAGCCTGCGCACGCGGCCACCAATCACAGGGCCCAGTCGGACTTCTCCAAAAGCACCGCTGCCACCGCCACCCTCATCATCATCATCATCATCTTCATCATCATCCCCAGCAGCTTCCTCATCCTCCATCACAAGAGCCCGCAAACATGAAGCAACCGTTCCACGGGAATGTTATTATTACAATATGTCTGCTGACATGGCAATTAAATGTTTATATATATTTTTAAAAGCCATCGTCCTCATATGGTCAATAAATCACTTTTTTTTTTTTGGAAGACATTGATAAAATGTTGAATGCTAAATATCGAGTGTTAATCAGTGTTCATTCTTATGACGTCTGACAACTGAATGCATTTATGAAGGTAAGAAAATAAGTTTTATGTCCACAAAATAAACACTAAGACATTATTTAAAATGCCACTACTTTATCCACGTGATTTTTATCCATTCAATAAATGCATAAGATGTGAATGTGTAAATAATTTAGTGCAATGTCAAAATTGTGCAAATTCTGCTTTTTGACCTGTCAACTTATGAGTCTAATTTCCAAATCGAATTATTATTCAATAAGGAAATGGATAATTGCAACATTTTGTCAGCTGCAATAGACAACAGGTTGACTTTTCCCTGGAGAGTAATTGCTTCATAGTTGAATATATGCATATATAATTTTGTTGTGTGTGTGTGTGTGTGCGCGTGACAATTTCGAGACACCGTGTTGTGTGTGTCAATTGCCGTTGCAGGCACTCCTGGTGGAGGGCAAATTTCCACAAAACATTTTTAGCCAGCGACAATTAGGGGAGTGTGCTGGGGGTGAAATGGCGATTTCACATATGTGCATGCAGCGTGAGGCGAGCGGGGAGGACGGAGAAGCCCCGTCCCTGACCCTCCAAACTTTGTTGCCCGAAGACAGAAGGGGGGGGGGGGGGTTGTTAAGCCAAGCATCAATCATGTGACAAGCATACAACAGTGCTGTCATGGCGCGTTAATGTTGCTTTTACAAGGAATCAACAGGTAGATATTGTTCAAATAGACATGTCGAATTTTTGTTAAGATACTGCTGAGTGCAACAATGCAAGTATAGATCACTTAAGTGGAAATAAATAAATACATAAATAAATAAATAAAAAGCTTACTGTTCTTTGTATTAAAATGTACAAATCGATCGTAAATGACGCGTTTGCGTAAAGGCAGGGGCGATGGGGGAGGAAGTAGCCTGAAGTCGAACTCAGCTTACTTTGAAGTGTACATTCTATTCTTAGTAACGCCATCTTAATGTTGCTTTATCCATATTGTACTGTGAAGCCAGGACAGAAGTATATATACAAAAAAATAATGAGTTCCATTTCAGGGTCGTCATTACACTTTTTGCCATCATTTGTTAGGTCTAATTGTCAGTGGGCTAAAGAACAATGAAATGCTCTTCGGGTACAATTCACTCATACCGAATAATACATTTGCGCTCAAACTAAACTGTCAAATTTCATACGGTGTAAAATTGTGAGTATCGTAAAATGGGCTCACCATTATTTCAATATAATTTTTCTGACAAGGTTGGGAAATACTGCTTAAGATTGGCATATTCTGTTCTTCGAAAATGTGATTTGTGGCTTCAATATATTTTAGGTGGCGCTAGCCACTAGCTAGCTTGCGAGCTAACTTCACTGAGCAGCTCAAATTTTTACGTAATGGGGGAGGGGCAACTCATGCCGACACCCACGTCATTGGGCACCATTTTAGCCACGCCCCCGCCCCAAAACTGGAGCAAAGAAATGGTGAAAACAGTTCAACTCTATACGCTATCTTCAGAATTTAGTTGAACATAGTCGCTAGGTTTTTAACATTTTAGCAATTATATTCAAATATGTCGCACGTATGCCATTCTTTTTTTACACATGCCAGCTGTAACAAATTATTTGCATTTTCACCTACAGAAAAAAATCTTCCATGACACAAAAACTTACTTGGGCCATAAAACAGCCCAAAAGAGCATTTAATCTAATCCACCATCCCATTCTAAAACCCTCAAAGGAAAAAGCCCTCAAACACAAACCCTTAAATGTTAACAACATATAATAATTAATTTGTTTGGTCTTTTTTTTTTCTCGGCCCTCGAAGGACTGATTCTCGATAACGAAGTGTCCAAAACCAAAATTAGGAGTGTTTTTGTTCCAACTCTTGAATTGAAACAGTCAACAAATTTGGACCGTTTGTCTTCACATTTCCTTGAATAACACGTTCAAATAATTTTGATGACTTAAAAAAAAAAGGGGAAAAAAGAGTGCTTGTAGGCTTATTCAGCTTTGTGATTGGAAGGGGAGGGGGGGGTGTTGGGTGGTGGCACCCTAATTATACACTTCACAGTTTGTTAGCAATGTTTCTTTCAAGCTCATCAACTCCTCAATCATTTCTGGGGTTTGGAGTTCCTTGTAGTGAAATTACGTCCACTAGTGGGCGACTGAGGGTCCCCCCCCCCCCCCCTCTCTTTTTCATCTGCCTCCTTCATGTGAGCGCACAAACACTCTGAAATCTTATCTCCATCTTCAAACACTTCCGTCTTCTCCTTTGCGTCACGGCAAATTAGCAAAGTTTCTTTTTATGCTTGTAGGTGTCATGTTTTATCTTCATATTGTTCAGTACAAAGCAAAGAAGAAGAAAGACACGCCACGAAGAGACGTTGCTTGGCTTTGTCTCGTTAGAGAGCAGATAAAAAGGGAAGAGAGATTGTTTCAGTTTCTTAACTGTTATACAAATGAAAAAAGAAGGTGACTGCAGTTAATATGAAAATGTAATAACTATAGATGTTGTATTTACCATGACGCTCGGCAGGGGGAAGATTACTGCGCGTGCTTCACAGGTGAGTCTCTTCACATAAACATGGCTCACTTTGAGGTCTACATTTTATATTAATGTTGTTTAGCCACTTAGCAGCAAGGAGATGAATATGTCACAATTAGTTTGAAAAAAAAAAAGAGTCAAGTTCTCAACAATGAATTTAATTCAAATCGACATTTTTGTGCAACTATCAAATCGCAAAGGCTGCAATTTATTTATGTATTTATTTATCCTAAGGGTGTCAAAATCAGTGTGTTAATTTTGAGGTAATTCAAAGTATTTTTTAATGCCACAAAAAAAATTATGCGTGCAATTAATTAAAGCATGTACTAGGGCAATTCCAATCGCAACACAGCAGTTAGTCCACGTCAAAATTGAGCAGTAATAATTTAATAGTAATGCAGATATATTTGTGGAGAATGGGTTAAGTTGTTGTGGGCGGCACGGTGGCTGACTGGTTAGCACGTCCGCCTTCCAGTGCAAAGGTTGTGAGATCAAGTCCGGGCTTCGGCCTTCCTGGGTGGAGTTTGCATGTTCTCCCCGTGCTTGCGTGGGTTTTCTCCGGGTACTCCGGTTTCCTCCCACATTCCAAAAACATGCATGGCAGGTGAATTGGACACTCCAAATTGTCCACAGGTGTGATTGTGAGTATGGTTGTTCGTCTCTGTGTGCCCTGCGATTGGCTGGCAACCAGTTCAGGGTGTACCCCGCCTACTGCCTGAAGCCAGCTGGGATAGGCTCCAGCAACCCGGCGACCCTTGTGAGGACAAGCGGTACAGAAAATGGATGGATGGATGGATGGATAGGTTAAGTTGTATTTTACAATTTAAAAAATGTGCTGATTTTCCCAAGTTACTTCATGTTAAAGATTAGATAGCTCTTAATATGAAAAGAAAAATGCACTGAGCTGTCACCAACGTCTTACAAATGCAATTATGCCATCCAGTGGCAGAAAAATCAATATAATACTTTTTATTTTATTTTTTACAGTACAGGACATCTTTTTAATTTTAACTCAATTTTATGAATTATTATGAAATTACTGTATCAATGACTAAAAGATGTAGCCATATTTCTATTAGTTTAACATTTTTCCCACTTTTATTTTAACAGGAGTATGAAAACTCAGAACAAATATTTTATTGTACTTTTAGAACAGATATCAAATTTGTGACTAATCGTGAGTTAACTATTGAGGTAATGCGATTAATTATGATTAAACATTTTAATCGCTAGAAAAGTTCAGTGTTTAAGTGCGGTCCACATGTTTACGCACCATTGCTTCATGAGATGTGAAAAACTGAAGAGATTAACACACAGATTTGTTTGCATAACTGTTGTAATCCGATTTGTGATTTACTGACTTTGTTTACGCCCCACACTTGTTCAGTTGAATTTTGTTTGCTTGTTTGATTTGACTTCCCCTTTAAACAAATTGTAGGATTGTGAGATTGGCTGGTTTTAATGCATTTCAAAAAAACTTTGCAGGATTAACTTTGAAGTGTGAGTTTCCACTTGGTCTCAATCAATAGTCAACTTCAAGGGGTAATTCCAAGGGAAAGCGCTAATTAGTCCTCCACATTGACAAGAAGAGATCGAGATGTGCTTAAAACATCAACTTGTAGCATTCCTCTAATAAGAGTGCTAACTGTGATAAATTGGCGTTCTTAAAAGTGGACGTTACGACCAAAATAAGGCAGGTTTTTGGTGCTTTTCCGCCAACAAGAGCGCTAACAACCATGCGATCGCAACGGCCAGACGTGTACGCGCACTTTGTGCTTTTAACCACAGTTTCCTCTACATCCTCGTTAACTTGTTGAGACATCTTCACATCTGCTTGGAATTATCCATCACTTCCTTGTTGGAAATATTTTTATCACGACGGAGGGGAGGGGAGGACGACGGCGGGGGGAGAAGGAGAAATGTCACTTTGAGTTGTAATTGAATGAAGGAGACAAGATGGGAGTTGCGCAGGTGTGACGAGGGGCCTAATGAGGAAAGCCATGACACGGACATTCCTCATTTGGAACACGTTAGCCTGTACTGCTTGAGGTCGGTTGGGGTCAAAGAAAGGTTCAATCACACCACACTGAACGACCACCATATTGCCACCACCTGCACAATCCATTGACAAACACAAGAACTCTAAAAATATGCTCTAATGTCAACTTTTAACAATAGCCGAGACCATGGTTTACGAGTTCAGTTTTTACAACACCGACGTCAAGCACATTTGTCGGAATACACTGTTAACTATCATTAACACAGAAGTAGCTATAGCCCGGGAGAGAACAATTAATTGTATCGCTTTTGATGGGACAGTCGCTCCTGCCAACATGGCCGCCACAACGGCACATTAGTTAGCATGTGCTAGTCTACTGTATATCAGTGACAACGCCACAAAATACGTTTACCAGGCAACGCTTTGTCCGTCAGAGTTTCTTTACATCAACAAAATGGCCGTCTGTCGTTGACAGAATGCCGCCGTCTGGCAAACAATAGGCATGGCTGACCATTCCATTTTGGGGGAAGTGGTTTGTTAGTGTTAAATAATTTCATGTATATAGTCATTTATATAACATAGGTTCAAGATTGTGTGTGTGCTAAATGTGTAGATGCTTTATCATCTTTTTCAGTTTAAGTGCATCTCCGGTACCTTGTAGCATCCATGCGCGGCCATTTTGCTATTTGCGGCAGGGCTGGAAGAGTAGGAACTCACTATACAAAATCCAGCTTTAGTAAACTAGTTGAAACCGAGTCAATAGCGCCTCTCGTGGTTGCATCCAAAACATGCATTTATCTGGTTTAAAATGGCAGAATTCTTAAAGTCAACCATAAACATTTCTTGACAATAATATGTTATATGTGACCTCGCTAGTTTAAACATGACATTCTAAGTAATATTACATTTTTGGAATAAGAGTTATGAAGCAAAATCCAGCCATTTTTATCTAGCTCAGGGGGCGGCCATTTTGCCACTTGCTGTCGACTGAAGATGACATCAGTGTTGCTCTGGCAATGACCAATCACAGCTCACCTGTTTTCTAAAGCTGAGCTGTGATTGGTTGTTACCTGAGACCTGAGCAACACTGATGTCATCTTCAGTCGACACCAAGTGGCAAAATGGCCGCCCCCTGAGATGGATAAAAACCGGCTGGTTTAAGGATTTTGCTGCCTAACGCAACATTAACCAGAATAGAATAGAACATATTATTGTCAAAAAAACATTTGGGGGGTTGACTTCCCTTTTAATTAAATGAATAGTATATTGTGCTAATACCTAATCAGTATCTATGTCGATACAGTACGTGCGGGTGACTGGATGGGTGCAGGTGGACCGTGCCGTGATGTACGGCATCCTGTCGCAGTTCATTACGTGCGTCCATGTCCTCACGAGCAGGCCATGTGCGGCACCCAGTGACGTGAGATGGAGGACAACGGCGGTAAATCAAGGCTGATCTGCACTGGGAGGCAGCTGGAATCTTAAGATACTCCGACAAAATGATGCTCGGAGCAGCCAATCAGAGTTTGCCAATGCCGGAAGGAACCAGCTGCTAACAAGCGGAAAATACGAGGCACATGACAAAGCACTGATGATGATGTGCTGCTCTCGCCCCAAAAGAGCAACAATAACCTTTTATTCCTTAAAAAAAAAAACTATATGTTGTCAAACATGTTTATCTGTGTTGACATTCTTATCACCCTGCAGCAGAGCTCACCTGTTGTTGTTTTTTTTACAGACATTTATTCAAAATGTGTCGTGAGAGTCGAGTTTGATTCGTAGTCTGATCTTGTGTCTTTGATGATTCGCCTCGCTTACATTTGAAGTGGTGAGCCGCCTAGAATGACACAAAGATAAGACGGCTCTAGCTGTGTCCTCGAATGGACCTAAGGAGCCGGACAAACAAATAACTGGTTGTGGTAACGATAAGATAAACAGCGTATATGGAAATGTGAACTGTGTGTCACCACTGCCTAAAATGTGGCCTTACTGTACCTGTTGTTGACGAGGTCTTTGTTTTCAGTGGCCAACTGTGAGTGTATAGTAGAAAAATTATAATATTATAAATTCAATTTTGATATATGCTAACAGTTTAAAGGGTAGTATTAATATCCACAGAAAATCCCTTTACGGGTAAAAAGCCCCGATTTTATCTTATTCAGTAACACATTTTTTTCCAAGTAATACGACTTACTGTAAATGTGCCAAATTGTAGCCACCAATGATAGAAAGAAGAAGGATTCCCTTATGGTTTTACTCCCCATTCGTTTGGGGTGGTTGGTTTTCCACTTCAAAACAGTACAGTGGGAAGAAAAAAAACATGTCATATTTGGGACAAGTCACACTAACAAACAAAAACACATTTCTATAGGAGACTGTGGATTTGAAATAAAAGCAATGTCAAAGGTGATGCACAGCGACGGGGAAATTTAATGTTTGTTAATACAAGGCGGGCTATTGTTTTGCTGACTTTGTGTAATTAAAACCATATCGTTTTTTTTGTCTTGGAAAAGTCATATTGTTTAATGCCAATAAACAATGCAAAACGCTAATGTGGGTGTTTGTGTTGTGTATTTAAAAAAACCTCCAAAACCCCAACTGCCTTCTGAAAATCCGCTAGCGTAAAGCTAGCACACAATGCATAATGCCATTGCAAAATGCTGGAACACGTAATATAATTACAAATTTCCATTCATTTCTAGACTCACTTCAGTCTACTGATTGGTATGCAGAGACCGGTCACTTTCATGAGGACAATGGAAATGTTATAACAATGAGACGTTCAACATTTCTAAACAGGATGTTGATAGCTACGTTGGCTACGTTAAAAGTTTAACACCATATCAACGAGACGATGTTTAATTTCAACACATTTCTTAAAAACAAAGACATGATAACCTCCACTTTGACTGATAATAGAGATTTGCAAACTGAATAAAAACACGTAGACTAATTATACGTCATATCCTGAGAGTCGCACTTAACACAAACTGCCACTTTTGAACTTCAAAATTGTTTGGTTTTACAGTTTTACAAATTGCACATTCTATTAAACCTAATGAAAAGAGTAAGAGCTAAATGTGATTCATGGTAGCGCCTATAAAAAGGTTTTGTAAAGAGCCTTTTGACTTGGTTACAACTTTACTCTTTCACGGCAAAATGTGTGATTAACTACATCAAAAGAGTGGTTTACAGTGGTGGGGCCCAGGAAGTAGACACTGCGTCCCTTAATTGCAAGAATGCTCACTAAGTAGACTCTTATAGAAACTGTGTCAAACAGCTCGTGACCACATGCTATAAAACGTCGCATTCGAGCTATAATGTGAAAGAAATTGAGCAAAAAAAATAAATAAAAGCATCTTCTATAATATCATAAAATGAGTCGTTAAAATGCATGGCTTTGCTGAAAATCAAATATACAATACATTCTCACCAGGAACTATTTATAACAAATTTAATCGCTAGTCAATCTGGTGACCAGCAGTTGTGTTATTACTTTGGATAATGCTAAATGCTATCTTGGTTGACAGTTCAACAGCGCTAAGCAATCAATGCACTCATTACACTCTTAAAACGTCTGTGTAAAAATAATAATAAACAAGTTGGGTAAAAAATTGGATTTACCCAAGCTTCAAAATTTGAGTCAAATTGACCCAAGTTAGTGTGTTGGTCCAACTTTTCACCTTTAGGGTGCATTATCCAACCTTCTTTGCATCTAGTCACCCTACGCTACGCTAGCAACAATGACTCTGCTTTTGTATACTAGCGCCATTCTATTGGCAGCCATGATGTTAGCGCAAGCAATGTACATCACAGGGATCACCAATAAACTCAAATATTAACCACCCTGCCCTATCAACATTGCCTAGATGTCATCACAGTGCAAATAATAAATCTGTAGCACATCGCTAACAACATTTTTAAAGCATGTTTTTTTTAAATCTTTTCCGCTAATTTGACCATGGGGGTTATAAACCATTAAAAATATACGTTTGTGATCTTTCTATGAAAATGAAAAAGGAAGCCGCGATGCTATTGCAACTCTCCAATTTGCATGTCAAACTACAAATGTAAAGAAAATACTGTGCGTGAGTTTTACTGGGGGTTGCTGGCAACATTTTATTACAGCAGCTAGTGTAACAATCCATTTTACGCGTCCAAGAATGCGCCTGCATGTGTGTGTGTGTGTGTCATGTGACAGGACCAAAATGTTTGGGTATCACGCTCTGATGTGCATGCCAAATCCACTTGTTCTCTCACACAAGCAAGCAGTGTACTGCTTGGCGAGCAGAGGTCTGAGCAGAACGCCGCTGGGATGGAGGTCGTAACCTACCACAGACAGACTTTGGTCCTCTCGCTGATAGTACAGCCACTATAAATTTCAATTCCGCCGATATACGCCCAAAGTTGACAATACATTATAGGCCTATAGTCGCAAGTGGGACGCCATGTATAGAAAACAGGCTATTCAACTCAAATGAAAGGTTTCATACCCGAGTCAGGGTTTCAAATCAGACAAAGCGGGGTTACAGTTTCTAACAAGTGTAAGAGTTTCAAAACAAGTGTTTAAAACGTGGTCCAGTATTTCAAGGCCGCGGCGAAAACCACACTGCTCCTCCTGAATCAACTCCTTGACGGACCCTCCTTTCTTTCCTTAATAGACCTTACCAGAAAGGCTGAAGAGTATAATTCCCTCCGGTCCCCCTTCTCAGAAATGGGGACCACCACCCCACACTTAAGCACTTAATAACGGTGTTAAACGCGCACAATGTGTCACTCTTAGGTTAGCTTAGTAATAACTAGAATGGCTTCTCCCTTTTTTCAGAAGATACTTGTCATACTTTGCCACTACGAAGACGATGATTCCGAGTGACTCCGCAATGGGTTTAGCCGCAGTAATAGCCAGCTGAAGCTCATTGCTAACCAGTGTTGCCAACTCGCCAGTAAGGAAAATAGCTATTGGCTGTCTTAAAAGTTGCTAGAAGTTGCTATAGCATTGCCTAATCTGCATAAATCGCTATTTGCATGTAATAGTAACGGACGCTGTAGGAGAGAGGAATAACGCTGCGGGAGAGGCAAAAAGTAAGTAAAAAAAATACCCTCAAAAAACACCAGAAAAAAAGTTGCTAGATTTGTGATTTAGCGAGAAAGTCGGCAAGTTGGCAACACTGTTGCTAGCTCGCTAGCTGGTGCATTGTAAATAGTCCCATCAAGTACCAGTGGTGGGTGACGTGAGCAATCGAGCCCAGCGAAGCTTTTTAGGATGTCTCGGCGGTTGATTCTCAGTTTTGCTATTCAATGTGTTTTAATAAAGTATATTAGGAGCACATGTTTTGCACGTATATGTACGTATTTTGCCCAATTTAAAAATGGCATTTTTTCATACATCTGGTGAAGAGGTGTGCGGTTCTACGTGGCTTCCAATGTGGCCCTCTCCATCATTTAAGTGGTCCGTCCCTGATCTACAATGAAAGCAAAATTAACGGTTAAAGTGTCACAATTGTCAGATGAGCTAGTGTTTGGCCCACCATCTTGGTTTTATTGAGAGCGTGAGAGCACATGCTTGTCCATTCCCAAGAAAACAGTAACTTTTTGCTTTAATCCCTGCAAGAGTACACAAATTTTAGCGTGAGGGAAAAAGAAGTCTCTTTGTTAATGAAGATAAAAGTAATCCTTCCATTTTGCATGCTATTACAATTAGTCTCACCAAAACCATCTGAAAGATCCTTCCAGAGAAGGGAGATCACTTGACCGCCCCCCGCCTGTGACCAAATGTCGCCTTTCCATTAGGTGCTCCCTGCGAGCAGAACATCTATCAAACACTCGAGCTGGACACAGATACTTTAAAAAAAAAAAGGGGAAAAAGGCAGAGGGCATCACAAAGAGCTCACAGAAGACGAGTCACCCAGCGCCTGTGATTGAAAAGAGCCATTCTTCTTGCCAAGTTGACTGGAGAATTATATACATTTAAGTTGTTCCTGTCAAAAAAAATGCAATTTAATCACACAAATATGTATGGCCATAAATATTGTAATCCAAAGGCCGTGTTTCGTTTTGCTACCTTTCAAGCTTGTCTGTGGCCTCTTTTGGCCAAGTATAGTGATATTATGCTTGTTTTGCTGCATGTTTGTATAAAATACCCATTCATTTCTATTTTTTTTTAACTGTCACATTCCAGTTTGATTGCACAATGTGCAATTTGGAAAACAACTTTAAAAACAAAATGTCTATATTTGTGCTGTCAAAGTTAAAGCATTAACTCATTGATTAATCACCAACAAATTATGGCATTAATAATGTATTAATGCAGATTCATCTCACAATTAATTATAACCACAAATTATCTTTTAGTTTGGCAGTATACGGTTAAGTTAAAGGTAGCACAGGTTGTGTTTGAGCAATAAAGATAACTACCATGCATTAAAATAAAGCATTTAATAAATGTGCATAACATTCAGAATATTTGTTCATGGCAAACTACTGGTGTAATTTTTTTTAGATAAGAGTGTGCAGTGGATCAAAAAATGTGGAAGACGTCCTCATAACATTAAATGTCGAAAGAATTAACAGATAACAGGTACACTTCAAATTTGGCGGGCACATTTTTTTTTTTATAAATAGCCTTTTTAATTAAGTGATTAATCGTGATTAATCAAAATGATAAAATGTGATTAATCTGATAAAAAAAAATATCACTTGACACCTCTAGTCTATATACAACATCATTTTTACTGACAACTTTATTTGGTGAAAAAAAAAAAAAAAATAGTACAAAATGTTACTTTTTTCATAGTCTAAAAATGCCCAAAATCAAATTAGGCCTATTATTATTATTATTATTATTATTATTATTATTATTATTATTATTATTATTATTATTATTATTATTATTATTATTATGAAAATGTATCTGTACTACCTTGGTGCTTGGGTGAAGCATGCATCTGGTCGGGCTTTACAAAAAAGAAAGAAAGAAAGAAAGAAAGAAAGAAAGAAAGAAAGAAAGAAAGAAAGAAAGAAAGAAAGAAAGAAAGAAAGAAAGGAAAAAAATGAACAGTCCAAGAAATAATAAGGAATTGAAAATGTCGTTTTCATGGGTTTCAATTGGTCCAAAGCAGTCACAGTTGAGGCAAAGGGTACAATTTCATGTAAATGTTACATTATTGATGCATTTAAAGCTGAATTTGGAACTTTCAGAATCAGACAAAAATCCCCATCCTTGGGTCCAAAGATTCTTTACATTTGTTTCAACACAACTAAAATGTTTTTTTAAGTTGGAGGTGGACAGAAGAATAACGCACAAATGCTCATAATACAGAATATTAATTTAAACAACAACAAAAGGTTTCGTATTAGCTTTTTATAAATAAAATTTAAAAAAACTCACACTCAGCTTTCATTCAAAAATGTTTCACAATTTGTGATTTTTTTTTCTTCCTGTCAAGTCAAACCAAACATCAAGAAAAAGCACATCCGTGAAAACTCGCATCTACTCCATTAAAGTGTTCAGTGTTCCTCGGTGGGTTTACCAATTCTCAATATTTGTGAGGCAAAGTAATCAATTCAGCAAATGGCACGGATTGATAAGAATATCCAATGACACTCAGTGATGATTTGGCTCAAATGAGAGAACCCCTTCTTTGGTTATTTATAGAGTGCAAGCGTTATACCCGCTGGTTTTCTTTGGTGTGGTGACAAGTAAGACGCTTTGATAAATAGATGATTACCAAGGGAAGTTAATGTTAGGGAGCCTGTCAGGTCCCTACGAATGTCACTAGCGGCTGTGATAGGCACTAAACCAGTGGGAACTATTTTAATCCGTTTGCATCACTTAGTCTTATGATGGCATTACTAAATGAATATTGAAAAGAATGTTTATTATTAAACATTCTGAGCCTTTGTGACCCTTTTGTTCATAAAATAGTTTTTAGCGTGAAATTAAACAACCGAGTAAATCTTTTGTTGTTTGCCTATTTCCCAAAATGTGTCCGGGAGTGTGTCGTCCTGAATTTTGCCAGATTGTGTTAGGCTATTTTACATAATACATCCCTCACACTAAGTCTATCTGCCAATAAAATGGCAGCTAGATTAGGTAAAGATTTAGCAATTTTATGTGCACAATGATGTCATAGTCAAAAGGTAAGCAGAGCTGCGGTGTTAGCTTCTGATAATCGCTACATACTCCTCTACACGCACTGATATGCGCACTAAGGTGTGAGTGTAGTTCGGTAGCTTGTGGGTGAAGTGCTGCCGTTTGAAATGAAAAAAAAAGGAGGCTTTTATTTTGTCTTTGTGGGACTCACGTTTCGTTTTTTTGAATGTACAAGCAATTTTAGCTAGAGTGTTCTAAAATGATGTTAAAGGGAGATTTCGCAGTTTTTTGTTTTTTTTATTGTAGGCCAATTTGTCAAAACTGTCAGCATGACATGACAACATGCATTAGTAAAATGATCAGTGAAAAATAACCCTCTCTGGCACTATTTTGTGCCTCTAATTTGATTTGCTAGAAACCACTGTGTCCGAGGAAATATAACCAAAGACGGAAGGCGTGACGGACAAGTTGTCGATTATTTGCTGTGCGCTCGCAGGCTGACTTATAGCAACCTTGTTCTGTATCTGTTACTTTGGGCTTCAGGAGCTATTGTGGAATATCCACGTCGAGAAAACGATAAGTGGATAAAAAACAGAAAAGGGCATTTTGTGTTAATGTCATTATCAATACAGTATACATCTTTATGTTACCTTGAAAGGGAGTTCTACATTTTAGAAGATGAAGATGCTTAAAACTAATTTTCTTCAGACATACAAGAAGTAGTGTGAAAAGTGTGACGCCATTATTATTGTTTCAGCAATGCTATCAGTTAGAAAATACAAAATGACAAAAAAAAAGTTCAGCAAGCATCATAATGTTAACTTTTTCCACCTGGCTGTTTCACTTTTTATTTGGCTTTTTGTGGCCTTTTAAGATAAAAAATATATATTTCAGATCACGGAGGATCAAAGGATTTATATTACATTTTCATTTCATTTTTAGAGCTCAGGGGGGGCGGCCATTTTGCCACTTGCTGTCGACTGAAAATGACGTCACAGCTGCTCAGGGCTCAGGTAACAACCAATTACGGCTCAGAAAACCGGCAAGCTCATTTAAAATCCTCTCTTTGTACATCAGAAAGCCATCACCGAACCATATGTGTTGTTACCTCTTATCAAAGTTCAGACTGTTTTCTTGTTTTTATGTTTTCCTGTTAACTGTGGTGAACTTGTTCTTGCACTTAGAATGAACACATGAGGTGTATCTGCAACAACAAATCACATTGTTTCTTAACAATGTTCATGGGATAAAGTTTAACCTTTTTTTTTTTCTCCCTAGATTTTTCAAACGGGTCATTTTGACCCACAACATTATAGGAAGGTTTTAAACTTTCAACATTAGAATGTTTTATTGATTTCATGTTTTACTAGTAACAGCGCTTAACTTCTTATATAGCCATTAAGACGGCGACTTACTTTAAAACATGGCGGATTTGCATTTGTGGGAAATGTTTGAAAATTGGAACAAATAGGAGGTTAAATTTGTACTGACCAAGTTTGTGAATAAAAGCAACTCCGTTATATCATTAAAGGGAAAGTCAACCCCAATATATATATATATATATATATATATATATATATATATATATATATATTTAACAATAATATGTTCTATGCAGCTCCATTGGTCTAAATATGGTATTCTGGTTAATATTGCGTTAGTGAAATATGAGTTAAGCAGCAAAATACAGCCATTTTTATACATCTCAGGGAGCGGCCATTTTGCCACTTGTTGTCGACTGAAGATGACATCATAGTTGCGCAGGTCTCAGGTAACAACCAATCACAGCTCCACTTCAGAAAATAGGTGAGCTCACAGGCACGCACACATGCACACACACACACACACACACACATGCACATACTCACCCACATACAAAATAAAAATAAAAATAAATAAAAAATTAATAATATATTTTTTTTAAGAGAGCAATGATGATGACATGTCAAATCGGTCAAATTACCGAATGAACCATACTGAGCTCTATGAGAGAGAAAAATAAATACTTTTTTTTTATGAAAAAAAGAAAATAGGTGAGCTGTGATTGGTCGTTACCTGAGCCCTGAGCAACTGCGATGTCATCTTCAGTCAACATCAAGTGGCAAAATGGCCGCCCCCTGAGATGGATAAAACGGCTGGATTTTGCTTCATAACTCATATTCCACAAATGTAATATTAATTAGAATATCACGTTTAAACTAGCGAGGTCACATATAACATATTATTGTCAAGAAATGTTTACGGTTGACGAGTTCAGCCCAAAGTAGATAAGTAAGTAAATATAGTGTAGTTTATCACATCTTATTTATTTAAAAAAAACATCATCACAACATAATTTGCCAAAGAGTTTGTTTTTTTTCATCAAAGGAGCAAATTAATATTTTTTCCAGACGTCATGTACGTGACAGAGCCACAGGGGTTACAGCAGGCCCTTTGCTTTTTTCCGAGTAAAATATCTGGTCATCTGAGCGTCCCTAACTGAGCTGTCACAGGCGATTAGCGGAGGAACAACTCGTATTGGTATCCCAAGGAGCATGGGGTGCTCACGAGAGAGCGCCGGCCACAATTGGAATCAATGTCACCGTTCAGATCATCACGCATTGCAGATTCACCGTGTAAGATGCATTCGGTGTGCTGCCTGGCCGTCTAAGGCCTCCATTCATTCTCAGATTTTTTTTCCACACAAACTTGGTCGGCCTAAAAATGACATTTTCCTCAGGAAACTTCAGCCTTGCCTTGTGGGGCCCAAAGCGTTGTGTGTGTCACAATGTTTGCGTGGCCCGCCAAAGCGACTCGCCTCCACCCAAAACGCTTCGTTCTTGTTAAACTCGCCTTGTAATCATGTTATTCCTTTCGGTTAAACGTGTGTGTGTATTGCGTCCAAATAAGGCAATTAAGCATATTATATATAATACAAAGTGCGGTTAGCAGCGCCGGTCAGTTGGATGTTTTGCCATTTTGTTATGGTTTGTCGAAGAATCGCTGTGTAAGTTGAAAATGGTGCGCTGAAATGATAGAAGGCTTGCTCCGATGTTGATATATTTCCTGAGAAATCAATTAGAGAGTTCGGATGTAATTGCAGAGGAACCGATTGATTGACACATCTATGCTCACTGTAATTTGGACAAGCAACGGTGGTTTCATGTTAACAATTGGCTGTTCACATCATTTAGAGGCAAACAATACTGGAACAATGAGATTTAACAGTTACACGGCCTGAATTTACACTTGCAGGTCCAAGTGCCCGATTCCAATTGAATGCCTATATTTGATTATTTTTTTTTTTTTTACGTACAGGGCTGTGGACGGTAACAGATAAACGACCTTTATGCACAAGCTTCTACTTTGGTGTGTGATGTCTGATGTCTACCGGAGGTGAGTGAATCTAGGATGCAAACTTTAGAATGAATCAGAAGATCTAATGTACATTGCAATTACATTGCAATTTAGTAAATTGATGAAACGACCGTCTTTCATAGTAAAATGTGTTTGGCAAAATAAGCACAGAAGCAGGGGAATATATTGTTTGCGAACAAACGTCATCTTTCTCGCTTCAGAACATAGCACGAAACAGTATTGTACTTTGCAAAAACAGTAAAAGTGACATTAAATAGAATGTACATAATTCAACAGTTTGACCACATTTTTGATTGAATTCAGTGGTGCATAATACAGACATAGAGATATACATGAAGTGGATGGTCACAACTGCTCAATAAGCTGCAGTCATATATTTTTTTTAAGCAAAGAATATGTCTTGAGTGTTATACCGCCTGCTAGTTTGTATTCAAATACTGTATCAGTTTCTTGAAAGACTATAACAACACAACATTGATGCTCTTCATTAGCCCGCCTACGGCATGTTCACATTGCAAAGTTACTGTATGTGGTTGATTTAACTCCTTCACTGCCGTCAAAAATTCATTTGAACTATATCTATTAGTTAAAAAATGTTTTCAAGAGTATGAAAACCTAGATTTTGTTTTTATTGCACATTTAGAACAGATATGAATTTTGTGATTAATCGCGAGTTAACTCGTGAAGTCATGTGATTAATTACGATTAAAAACTTTAATTGCCTGACGCCCCAAATTTTTTATGTTTTCTTTTTTTTACTGATTCACTGACATTGACGGCTATAAATGTAAAAAAAAAAAAAAAAAAACTTTTAACTATTTCTTTTAGTTTAACATTTTTTCCCACTTCTGTTAACAAGAGTATGAAAACCATTTAGAACCGATATAACATTTTTGATTAATCGTGAGTTAACTAGTGAAATCATGCGGTTCATTACAATTAAAAAAGATTATCGCCTCTTGCCCCTAATTTTTATTTATGGCAGTGAATGAGTTAAATGCACAATGTGTATTTCTCTTTTGTTTTATGCTTAGTTTGACAGTAAACTTCAACTGGAAATAGTGAAACTTATTTTTTGAAGAATTGTTCTCTACCTGCCAAGTTTTCACTGCTACCATCGAGTTAACCCTCGTAATTATTATTATTATTATTATTTTTTTTTTCTGGAGAGCTCAGTTCATTCGGTAATTTTACCGATTTGACATGTCATCATCATTGCTCTTCTTTCTTTTTTTTTATTAATTTTTTTTTATACATTTTTATTTTGTATGTGGGTGTGCATGTGCGTGTGTGCGTGCGTGTGAGTGTGTACATATTAGTTCACTTAAAACCTATTAAAAAATCCCATACCGTTCACCTAAACCGAACACCTCAGAAACCAGTCAGAGTCATGAGGCCGTCAGGAGACCCGAGGAAGGACCAAAGGAAAGAAAGGAAAGTGAAATCCAGCACCGACCCTCGTAATTCTAATTTTTGCTCTCAAGTCTAAGCAAAAAGTTTGTCAAGTGATATTCTATCTCGAAAAACCCATAAATCGGGTCACTCCTAAATTGAGGTACTCCTGTCCGAGACATGATCCCCCTATAAAAAAGTCCATGGCACACACATGCAAATACTATCTTATAAAATAATATGATGACTCCTTTTGTCACTTATGCCTCATAGTTGCCACCTTGCACAATTGAAATGTCCAGAACAACTCAAAATCCACTTTCAAAAATGTCCACGACAAGTTTGGGCCAATGTGTGCGCAATATACTATCTAAGTCGTGATTATTATTAATAATAACCCCGACCTTATACAGTAGAAATAAACAGAACTACAAGAATTAATTCATCCATCCCGCGCGGTCACATGTGCAATGTACAATTTTTTTTTTTTAAATCATCTGATTGCTTCTCATTCCAGTTATCCATGATTACCATCGACTGTATTTGTATAATAGAATGACTTTAAATAATGTAAAGTACTAAAAAAGAAAAAGTCAGCACTATGCATGTGTCAAATATTTAATGCTATCATTTCTCTCACCAGATGAAAAACACCACCTTTTTCCCACATTAAAAATATACAGATGACTAAAAAAATAATAGAGTCACGCATGTGCACGTGTATGCACAATGTACCGCCATTTGCCCTTATTCATGATAACGTCCACCTTGTACAATAGAAATAAACAGTTTGAGTCTAAAAAACAATCTAACTTCGCCTTATCGCGCTGTGTGAAAGGCTGCCCCCGGATTCCAAGTTATTTTATGTTCTTTGTTCAGTTTCTAATGCTACACACGACATCTGCCAAGTATAGTCGCTGAAGTTTTGGGGTCATCTTCGTAAGACAGGAGAATGAAAACACCATGAAGGTAGCAGGAGCACAAAATTCAATAGAAATGTTTTTTTTTATTTTACCATATTGCTTGGCTATGTTTTATTTAAAAAAAAAAATCTATCTATATAGTACGCATATATGAAGACAGCAAGATCGTTTCAGAATTACAAAACGGGCTCCATCTGTTTTTGTATCTAGGATGACCTCTCCTCAGAAGAAAAAAATGTTTGTCTCCACATACACGCGCACACACAGATGCAGAAAAACAAGCTTTACACAACAGGAGTGTGAAATCAGCATGTTCCAAGACTGCGGGGGTAGCTGAGCTCGCTGTGGGCACAAGCGTCAACATCAGGCACGGTGGTGACCCCTCCATTCACCATCATCGGTCCTCTGAGAAAAAAAAACCCACTGAGTTTCTAGGAAGTGATTTAAAATATGTGCTAGTGATATGAGGCAACGCAAGAGGAATATATTATATATTATATATATATTCCTCGGGGCCAAGGTAATCCACCACACGATCGCAACAGTATTCGATTATAAATCCATCAATTTATTTGCTTCTTGTTTGTATATGCGCCTTCCATGAGCATAACTCGCACCAAGACCACGAGCATTTTCTTTTAAGAACCCACTGACACTTTACGGGTAATGGCCTGCAACAATTAACATAGATAGCCACACAACAAGAAAAAGAAGAATCGTCATCTTAATGGTTGGGATGTACAAAAAATTTGATCTCTGCATTTAACTCATCACAGTTGTGAACCTATCATACACTCTGCTAGTGACTCTGCTAGTTTGGGTGGGCTGACTAGGTCAGTACAAATTTCACACAGGCATGTAGAGGACCCCTGCCCACGACGGCCCCCTTTGTTCGGCCGCCTCAACAATGGAGGCCCAGGCCCATTCTGACTCAGTGTCCCCTACGTCCCCCAGGATGTGGTCGAAGTTCTGCCGGAGATGGAGATGAAACTCCTTCTGACAGTTGTGCATTAAAATATTTGAAAATTATAATTAAAAAATATTTTTTTAAATGAATGTAATATTGCAGTATGCTTCATCACAGTACGTTTAACAATTAGCCGTTTTAACCCGTAATACGCATTTCCTAACCCGCTGTAAATAATGTTGCATAGGTTGTAAATAACATGGCCAAATATGTGTAAAAAGAATGCTGATATAATTATTTTTGGTTTACTATTTTCTAATGGCAGTTCATTTAATGGCGAATGCGTCACTGTTTGGCTCATACGTTTGTAAAACTGATTAATTTTAATGTCCCAGCAGCCATGAACCACGAACATCACAAGTCATGGTGGTCGCTGGTCATTATTGACAAAAAAGAAAAAGGGAAAAAAACAGCACTGTAGACTTTCTCACGTCGCATCTCGTCGCGAATCATTAGGTAATGCCGCCACCTATCGGAAAAGAGTGTGTCCTGCAACAACGTATGGCCTATTTATATTATTCATATTTATAATTATTTTGTATTATTTCTCAATAACCGTCATTTGTAAAGCCAGATTTACAAATGAAGTGTTTTTTGTTTGTTTGCTTTTTTACAGTGCACAAAACACAAAAGAACGCTACTTGCGTGTTCAAATAAAGATCCACGTACGATAATTTCGTGTACAAATCGGAACTAAAACTAGGTCCAATTGGCCACAAAAGGAAAGGGTTACAAACAAAAAAAAGAAAAACGAATAAATAAATAAATCAGGTCACGTCGCCGTCGCAGAAGGGGGATAGAGTGACATAAACTGGCAACCCAGTCCAAAGCTACTGCGCACTGATATTAGCTTCCCCCTCGCGTCTATTTAATGTTTTGCACCTGACGCGCTGCAACTTCAGTCATGGCCGGAAAGAGAGCCTTGGTCATCCTGTCCAAGGGTGCGGAGGAGATGGAGACTGTAATCCCGGTGGACATCATGCGAAGAGCCGGGGTTTGTGCTACTTTAATTATTTTAGCGGTTAGCAAGCTAACGCTCGTATTGTGGAAGTTTTCCCAGTGCAGTAGCTGCACTTGTCGCCACAACTAAGCACACAATGCACCGATTTGAACGTTTTGTCGCATGTATTCCTGATTACGTATAGATTTTATGCATAAATGCCACAGTTTACAGTGCCAAGCGCTTTTTATTTTTATTTATCCACCTGGTATGACGGTCAAGCAAAATGTCAAAGTTGAACGACACGCTGCAGCCATTTTACAGCTGTCAAAATAAAAGTCCAAGTTACTGTCCATGTACTATGATAATGAAAATAAACAAATTACTGCCACTTAATGTTATAATGCCCCAGAATTAGTGTATGCCAGACTGTACGTAACATTACTGTTATGAAGTGAGTGCATATGCCAAGTTTTTGGTATCTGTAACAATGCTTTGAAGTCAGTGTATGCCCCTGCTATGATAATGCCATGAAATCAGCGTCGACCTAAGCCATATTTGGTAATAATACCACAATCAGAGTATGCTACATACTGTAACATTGACATGACGCCAGTACCGTAATAATGCCATGAAGTTGAACACAAACTGTAATTGGCAGAAAGTCGGTCTATGCATTGTGAACTGAAGCCAATGCGATGCCAGTTGATGACGTCTGCACGCACGATACCATTGCAGATTACAGTGACGTTGGCAGGGCTGACAGGTAAAGAGCCGGTGCAGTGCAGCAGAAATGTCATGATTTGTCCCGATGCAAGCCTGGAGGATGCCAGAAAACAGGTTGGACTGAGCGATTTCTTTTAATAAACTGTATCGAGACTTTGAAACCTGTGTGTCATTTTTTTTGTGATGTCTATCTTAGGGCCCCTTTGATGTGGTTCTTCTTCCCGGGGGAATGCCAGGGGCGCAAAACCTGGCAGAGGTGAGAAATCGACAGCACATTCATATTCAGTGAAATGTGCAATATTTTCAGAGCTTTTTTATTTTATAAAACGATTAGCTTTTGAAATGTGACTTACTGATACAAAAGAAACACGGAATGTCTAAAAACACTGTTTTAGGCAGGACAGTACAATTTATGTAAGAACTTAAGTGATTTTTGATATCCAGAAAACCTCTGCTAAATGTCTCATAAGCTTTTGTTGTAATGTGCAAACAAATGTACCTTTTACCAAATGAACAGGAAACTGAAGGAACAACAGTATGTGACCACATTTATTTAATGTTAGGGAATACAGGCAAATGGTTACGCCAAAAAACATCAACAAAAAAAGACAAAACAGTATCAGTGAAGTAAACCCAACAACACCAAGAGTCCACAAGATGGCGCCAAAGTAATTTATTATTGCTGACTTAAACACAATAACAGTGAATATATCAGATTCTCTGCAAATATGCTGATAGGTTAAAAAAAAAAAAGTAAATATGCAAATTCACAAATGGCGAATTCACTGTACTGCATGTCCTGCCTTAGATTCATCGTGCAGCTGCTTCCTCAACTCTCTCATCATGCTCTCACTCTCTTGCAGTCGCCTGCTGTGAGCGAGGTGCTGAAGGAGCAAGATGGCAGGAAAGGCCTTATTGCGGCCATCTGTGCAGGTGCGGTCAACAACAAAAAAACAGGCGGAAGTTTCTCTCGATTAACACATTGCACATGCCCCACCAGTTTCTTGTGGTGCTTAAAGTCCTCATAAAATCTGATTGTTTGATGACCAAATTAGTTGATAGCTGATGGATCAATGAAATCAAGCAGTCTACCTTTGTAGGCTATATTCAGGGATAAAACCAGACTAGTTAAAAAAAAAAATATATATATATATATATATATATATATATATATATATTCCTACTCCCTTCTGGACCAAGGTTATTATAGTTAGCGAAAACTAATGAAAAAAAATTAAACAAAAATGGAGAAAACCTTTTTTATTAACAAAATGCATCACAATAGGCGGAACTCCTTAAATGTAAAGGCATTTTATTTTAATTTAAGGTGTGTTGAGAGAAAGAGGACACTGAAAGGACATTATGACAAGGGACTGCAACGACCATTATAGCAAAGTAGATAGAAGGATGTCCTAGAAAATGGCCGCGACACTCACAGGAATTGGCAGTTTAATGAAGCTGCCAGTAAGAGGGTCCCTTGCCAGCATGTGATCCTGACTTTAAAGATATTCTGTTTATTTATTTTTTCCGCGTGACCAATGATGTTTGCCTGCATAATAATTGCATATAACGTATGCGATTAGTCTAATGATGAACGCTCATCTGTAATGTCTGTTTGGGTGGAAGGATTAGCCGTAATAAGAGTCGTGTGCAGTCCTGCCAGGAGAAAGTGTAATAATTAGACTGCATGGGACGGTCGCCAAGGGGCACGATCAATAACTTTCTATTTATTAACAGTTTTTGATGAGCTCACTGCAGTGTTTGGCCTTTGCAGCCTTGCAGTTTGTGTCTTTGGCCACTCCCTTTTTTTTTTTTTTTGGAAACTTCTCTTTGTGGTTTCATTGTCTCAGGGCATACACAATATAATAATAATAAATAATAATAATAGTGTTTTATTTTCTGTGCCTTTCATTTAACTCAAGGTAACCTGACAGGGAAAAAAAGTGTCAATTTGATGAGACCTTTAGAATAGCATTTGTATTTTATTCTCGTGTGAATGCTACTTAGCCAAAAAATCGATTCTTATAAGAATCTCGATTCTCATTTAGTACGATTCAGAATCGATTTTAAATGTCCCAAAATCGTTTAAAAAATATATATATATATAATTGTTATACTGTCTTCCCTTTGTGTGTTCCATTATTGGGAGTGCTGTTCATGTTGTACCTTATTTGGCCACTTGGGGGCAGTGTGGTTCCACGCTGTCTGATACACTGTTAAGTTGTAGCCACATTAGAGAGTAGAAGGAAAAAGTCACGATCAAGTTATTCCAATAAAAGTTGTTTGTTTTTTTTGTAGCGTGGAGCCGTTCTTTTGCCGCGAGTTGAGCACTAATTAGCATTAGCGAGTCAGACTGGAGTGAATCATTACGATACCTAAACATCTATAAATTGAAGCAAAAATCATTGTCAATCAAATCATTTTGAAGCAAATGCCGTTCTTAACAGAAAATCGATTCCGAATCGAATCGTGAGACATTCAAAGATTCCCACCCCTGCTACTTAGTGTAAGTACTCTACAGCAGAACCTCCAAAGCACATTTTAGAGTTCAACCTTTTTTCTCCAGTAAAAATAGGCATCAAAAGTTCAGACAAAGGAAAATATATCTGTACAATATAATCATTGAATTAAGCCTTACCTTAATACCTTTCTTTTGCCTCTCCATTACTAATCATCAGGCAAAGGGTACATAGTTTTGCTTTGTTTTACTTTATTACACAAAGATACTTTTAATCCTCTTTACAAACTTGAGAATGTTACTTAAAAGATAATTTACGAATTTCCAGTTGTGTTTCCTTTGAAGGTTTCGACTATTTGAATTCTTCCATCAGTACTTTTCCTTGCCTGCAAGCTTGCATCCAAATGGCATTGGGATGAAGCACTGGGCCGATGCACATAACGCAAATGGCCGATGAGTCATTTTACGACAGAACAACATTAATGAACCCTAACAGCTTTGCTTCCCCTTCCGCCGCAGGTCCCACAGCTCTTTTGGCGCATGGCATCGGCTACGGCAGCACCGTGACCACACATCCGGCTATGAAGGACAAGATGATGGCTGGAGGTGAGATAGAAATCAACATACCTAATTCCAAATGGTTAGAGAAAGGGCAGCTCATGATGTTGATAGTTTGCCGCAGGATCTAATGCTGTGCTCCAAAAACTCGAAAACTGTTGTTACACACTCGAAGGGGCTAATAGATTAGCATCAGCAGGGTGCTATAAACTGAGGTGGCACAATAATGGCGGCGCCATCAAAAATTCACTAATGCCACTTTTCTACTGCACAGTATTTACGTGATTTACTCATTTGTGTGATGGTTGATTTTCCACCACACCGCATTGAATGCATCGTTTGATCAAAAAGTTGCCAACTTTGATCATTCCCAGACTTTCACAACCTGATCCGAATGAAGCATAGTAACTGAACACACTAGCAAGAAACTAGGTCAATTGCATTGGCATGTGCCCACCCTTTCATCGTGGTGGTCTCCAGGCCTTCTCACCCTGTTGCTTCGAGTCTCTCTCTTCATCCTCATCCCAAGTATTTCGCTTTTTGTCCTTTTTTTTTTTTTTTTTTTTTAGATCACTATAAATATTCCGAGGCTCGAGTGCAGAAGGATGGCCATTACATCACCAGCCGTGGGCCCGGAACCAGTTTCGAATTTGCCCTGACGATCGTAGAGGAGCTTCTGGGGGCTGAGGTTGCCGCTCAAGTCAAGGCTCCGCTCGTTATGAAAGAATGACTGTAGCCGCTTCACATCCCGCAACGCTTGGTACGCCCGCGCAATCTGGCGCTATCACAAAATTCTGTCTTTACAACTATGTTCTCACATCCATTTTGTATATCGGATTTCAACCCAATAATGTGGTCAATGAGTGAAGAGTGCTAAAACTTTCTGAATAACCTTCAATAAAGTCAGTGTTTCAGCAATTTGTGTAATGTTGCTTATTCGTTATTTGGGTCAACCCAGAATTGAAGGACACCCATGAAATTTCAAGTAATCCATTCACAAATACAAAAACAGGTGTAATATATATTTGTTTTGAGGTAAAGAAAAAAAAAAACCCGGAAAAGCTATTTTTGGAGAAAACCCCCCCGGAAGGAACCTTGAAATGGGAATACAGATGGAGGGATCCCACCCCCTACCAGGATGATGACCAGGCTGGGCTGGGTGCGAAAAATTGTGGGCAACATTGAACATATGAAACTGTATTTAACTGTTCAAACCATGATAATGCTATTTTCAACCAATTGTATTGATATCTCTGCTTTAAAGACAATCAGTAACTCATTTTGAGTTTTCCAAAACAAAACTCATGTTTTTAAAAAAAAAAAATACAACACAAAACTGCAAGGGTAACATTTTGGGGGGCACACAGTAAAATCTGGTTTATCTGTATGACGTCAAATTGGTTGATAATTGCCAATAATTATCATCATATTTCTTTATCTGGTTTGTCTGATTGTTTGTCTGATGTCAAATTGCTGATAATTATCGGCCACCGATATCGTGCATCCCTCGTTTAAACGGCCTGAGTTCAGTGTCCTCAAAACCTATTCTGGTTTGGTTGATGCAGAACCCTCCACAGCAACGACAGCCACTCAACCATGTTACCAAAACCTTTATAGCTTTCGAGAGCAGGAGAAAAAAGGTGAGCTCTGACTCAGAGCAGAAATGACATCATCAAGCTAATTGCTTGTCCTTATATCTATTTTTAAAAAGTGTACCATTGATGATTTGAGCTTGATGAATCATATCATTGTTAATGACTTGTTTTTTCTCGAAAACAAAAATATGTAATTTATTGTCATGTTTTCAAAACAGGTGACCACTAATGCTCTGACGTTTTGTTTCGCAACATTAAAGCAGGTGCCCTCTGCACACTGAAGGTCACCTTTCCTTGAGTTGTATTTCGCCTGCATTGGCCCCGCTGGCTGTTGACGCCTAAATATAGGCTGCAGAATAAATACAATGTATTGTGGGGCACCACTGAGAAACGCGGGAAGCGGAATCCGAATAGACTGACGTGGCAGCCCGACCAATCGCGAGCCTCGCTGCGGCTGCAGTCCGTTCTCCCGTTAGCCAATGACTGCTCGCCCGCAGCCTTAACGGGGCGGGGCTTTTCACAACGCGTGGTAGTTGTGTCAAGAAAGCAACACAAACCAGACGCTGCTCCTCACAGGGGGCACAAAGACATAAAGGGAAGATTTTCGTCAAAGGTAAACACGTTTAACTAATTTCATACGTGTGCTGAGTGATTTCGCGCTATGTATGTGCAAATGTGCTTTGCTCCGCTGTAACACTGTGGGTCAAACCCTTGAATTTACGCCACGTTAATCACGGCAGCCCAAACAGTCAGTCCACTGTTCGGCTACTGTAAACAAGTAACACGCGTGTTTAAGCTATTAAAACAACGACTGTTGGTCTGTGATCCAGGTCTGTTCCACCATTGCGTGATTAGCTTACCGTATGGTTTCAAGTGGCCCCATCGTCAGGGTTTGACATCCTGTGCTCAGATCAAATGTGGGCAGACGGAGCGTAAACGAGAAGCCCGAGGTGGCGTCCACGTCCGTGAAACTAAAGGCGCTCTTGACGTGATTCCCCCCTCCCCGTCCGCCGCGTGTTACCGCGGGGGGAGAGTTGTGCAGATGCGAGCCGACGCGGAGACGTCAAGCTCCGGGAGGTGTCCTTTCTCCGGACTGCAGAGAGGCCAGGTGACCAGTTCAAACGTCACCTTGACAACGGGACAACGCGCCGTCCACGTTATGCACCAAAGCATAGTTGCAGAAAATCCAAAGTGTTCAGTTAATTTGGGAATGACCGTTCATAGATGAATATGGTTCAAATCATGGTGTGTTCCAGGACTGGCACCACAAAAGGTATTTCCAATCCAAACCGTACATGTTTCCACCTGAAAGTCTTCCAGCATCCTCCACAGCTCCGTTGTCAGCCATCTTGATGTCATCCATTTGGCAATAAGCTTTCATTAACACTTACAAGGTAGCTTTATAAAGTGGCCGACGCCTTTTACGTTCAGGAACGCGAGCAACGTGGCTTTGACTTTGGACGTTCTTCGGCCTTGGTAACTTCAGGCTCTTCCACTGAAGGCTGTGGCATTTTGTTTGCGGGTCGTACTCGAAGATCCATGACACATCACTGGTGATGAGTCTCCCAAACTAGTCTGCTCTCATTGGTTCGTCATCACTCTCTACTCATTGCTTGATGACCGAACAAAGATATGTACAGAATATACTGTAAAAGTGTAAAAAGAAAAAAATGGAGGAGAAAGAGTAATGTTATGTGTAGTAAAAATGTAATGGCTGCAGAGAGCCGAGGTGACTAATTACATACTAGTTATATTAGTTTACTTTTGAAACATGGTAAATTCCCCTCCATCGCAGGGGGCTTATGTTCGGAGTTACGAAGTCAGTACACAGCGTTATTCAAATGCCATGTTGTGATGTAAGAATTAAAAAATATATATATTCATCTAATCATGAGCTTGCCAAATGTAAATTTAGCAGCTTCTGTGAGCATTGTGGGACCATCATCTTCTCTTTTTTTTTTTAATGAACAATTAAGCATGAATAAGCCTTAGTTGTTATTTTTATTTAACACCTCACTCACAGGAAATGTAAGTTATTTTTTGCGGTTCGAGTTGCAGGAAACCACCTTAGTCATTATGACGAGTGTTTCGCTGAGAACTGTATTTCCTCAGATGTTACGCCAGCTAGATTACTTGGAAGGGAGACGTAATGGTGGTTGTAAGTTACATTTGAACAGATAAGTTAATTTAAAAATAGACGTGGTGGAAATTCACGCATACTGTTAATATGATCATTGTTAAGGGAATGGCTAGTTTATTTTTCGGTTGCTCGGGTACATGGCACAAATGTACTTGTTTGTGAAATTCATAGCGCAATGCTAGCTGTTATGTTTTGATAAATGACTCAAAAACAACCCAACCAAACATACAGACCTGATGGGGGTTTAGTTACTAGTTGTTGTTTTTTTTACTTGAAGTCAACAGTAGATTGATTGATACCTTTTCTGCCACTGCCACCAAAAGTATCCTGGCGGATTGTTTAGAAAACATTTTGAATTGGTCTAAAGTGGACCAGAGCACCATTTTCACTCAACTGCAGAGTTCAAGGTGTCTTTTTTTAGGGGAAATGTGCTTATTTGTACAGATGTAGGCTACAAAACTAAACTGACTTTTCCAAGGCAAAAGTGATGTGGTTGTTTTAAATTCGCAATGTTATTCTCATCGCTTGATAGTGAACTTCAACTGAGGATGATAATAAACAGCCTGAAGCATTTTTTGTGGTTGAAGTATTTTCCATTGTGCTGCTTGTTGTGATAAAGTGAGTTCAGTTCACTGCAGAAATAGCAAAAAAAAATCGTCTGAACGATTGCTCGTCGGTTCACTTGTATCTCAAGCAACCACTGTGTAGAGACGCACGAGAAATCGTGACGCATTTGGGCAGTGCTCCACCTCCCATTGCGGAGTTGCTGTTGATATTAGGGGGTTATTAAATAGCCTCTTTAACACAGATTGAAAGTTTTATTTCATTTATCCGCCCATGCCTTTTAGCAAAACCCAGCAAAGTAGGATGTTGCCTCAGATAATTAGACGACGTCAGTCAGCACTTTCTTAAAAAAAAAAAAAAATGCTTGTCAGCGTACAGCGACTTGCCTTCAACACAACAGGGCGGGGGGCATCGAGTTCTTGGTGTAACTTAAGCTCCCGTGTCTCCTTTTTTGCGGGATTCATCTTGACGCAGGCATCATGCTGTCCTCCCACTATAGGAAAAAAAAAAAAGCGGAAAATTGCAGATGATTACAGACAGTGGGTTATACTGTATTTTAAACAAAATACCTTCGATTAATTAATTAATTAATTAATTAATTGTGTCAAATCTAAATCCTAATGCTGATTGGCTACAACAGCAGCACAAGGTCCAGCTGTGTGACCTGTGATGGAGCTGTGCCCCCATATTGACAAAAAAATAGAATACTCGTTTTCAGTGGGATATTTCTGGAATATTAACATTTGGCACTGTTGCACACAACATGTTAGAATGATTCTGCTTGAGCAGACGTACAGGGAAGAGCTGGAGGCTTGACTCCCTATTTCTGGATGGGGGGGGAGTAAAAGTCAATGTGACTGAGTCATGGCTTTAGCTAATGATGCAATTACAGCAGCACTTGGCGTTTCCTGATTAGATCACCTACTTTCGTAGGCCCGCACACGAGGAACGCGAGGGCTCGCTCCATTCAGCGAATGCATTTCAAAAGGTAATTGGCAATTCACAAGCGAATGGGATTTCATCAAACGTCAACATTTTTATTGTCATCCGCCACGAATTGGTTACTGGCATTTTAGCACCTCGGCGTTCTCGCAGAAGGGTTATGCACCTCAAACCACGTGGCACGTCAGTCATCGGCCGTTTTGAGGATATTTCAGAACAGCTTTTATTTACGGCTTTTTTTGTAGCCGACGTCAAGTTACACTTCTTTAGACGGCAAACTATTTGCGACTGATTACAGCCAAGTAGTGCAATTAATTTTTTACCTTAAATGCGTTAAGACTTTGATCCATTAATAGAATTGGATAATGATGAATTGTCCATTTGTAACCTTTTAGTTTTCTAGCAAAGGTGTGCGCGCAAGTCGGCCTTAGTTGATGTCTCGTTGATGTTCTTAATAAAACCAGCTAAAGTTCATAGTTTCAAATAATTCGTTTTCAAACAAATATTTTTGATAAATATAGCCTAAAAGGTACACATCAAATAAATTCAAAGGTCTGGTGATTAGAAGAGATTATTGATCTGTTTGTTGGACTTAAAAAAAACTGCATAGTTTATACACAAAATCCCAAATTGATCCAACAGAGCCTTTAGTGATTGCTCACGAGGGATATTGGACTTTTAGTATGTCCGTCTTCCTCTGCTGCTTGTGGATTTAGTGCACAGTATGGAGATAAAAGTGGCAGGTATTAAGCAAACAAAACTGAAGTGGCTGGTGTGTGCATCTACAATTTCTTGAACAACCCAGTAGCGCATCAAATTCTCGCCAACACCATGACCTTGTAGACCTACTAGTAGATTCGCCACATTGACGCATCCCTCACATTGACGATGCAACAGAACGGTGATGACGGTTATTAAGCATAGTTGCGGCTGGCATCAGTTTTGTGTTGTAAACAAAACTCTTTGGGCAGAGATGGAGAAAATGTTAAGCGTATTTTCACATCTCAAACTGTCAAAACAATTTGCAATAGCGCACACTGGAGGAGAGAGGCGTCGCTTTTTAAGAGGGTCGGAAAAAAAGGCAGAACTGCAGTGTACTGCAGGACAGGTGAGCCACTCTTCCCTTTATAAGAGCCCCTCGAACGCTTCCACTTTCTCACCGGCATCCCGGTGGCCGTGCTAAATACTTTAGCTAATGTTAGCAACTTAGCACTATTGCTATCAATAGTTTTAAACGCGTAAACACTTACCGCTATCTCCGGGTGGCGACAGACCTGTACAGGACGCTATGTGCGGCTTTGCAGTCCGTTCCCGAAGCCGTTTAGCTGGTGCGTACAAATGTATGTATTTATTTTTAAACGTTGGTGAATATGTGAATGTGCGCCGCACACATCCGTGCCCGACTGTGCAAACTACATTGACTATAAAGTGCAATCGCAGCGCCGGAAAATGCTCAACCCTCGTTTGGTATTTAATGTACCATTCGCCAACATGTCTGCGGTGTGGGCACATTTCAATTTATATTCTGCTTTGTTAAAAGGCCCGTGCGAAATAAATATTTTATAATAATATTATGATTTTAATTAATTATAATAAATGCAATGATAGTAAAAATTAGCATCATTTTTTTCCGGGTGTTTCGGTTTTCAGCCAAGCTTTTTTCATTTTCGGTTTTCGGTTTCGGCCGAAAAATTTCATTTCAGTGCATCCCTACTCTAAATATTACAAAAGACAAAATTAAAAATGCAAGCATTATTTGTTGCCAGAAAGCCCTTCATCTAGTCGTACAAAACTTCAGAGGTTCAACTGTTTTCTTTTAGTAGGTTCCCGCACTGCGTACTGCAGCACTGCAGGCAAGGATTGTGTGTGCTGTGTAATGATGTTTACCACGCACGGCACATGGGGGTATCAATCATACTTAAGGAAAGGAGGTATCCATTTGAGGTGCGGTCTGCAGTGTTTTTATTTATTCAAGTGGACAACATAACCAGTGATTAATTGAGTGTCCGAGAATCATCTGTATTTTAGTTTTGTCTTTGACTGTGTGTGTTATTATATGGCCAAAACATGTCAAAGTGTATAAACTCTTACTTGAAACATTGACAGTACAGTTAATGAAGGTTTTACGGTGGCGAGAGTTTGACCCTGAAACTTGCCCTTTTTTCAACGTAACCGAATCTGCCCTGATACTGATCCTGCAGATCACAGCGTACCGAATTGTGTGCGTGTCGCCGTCTCCCTCATGACCTTGAACAACCTTTTGAGCACAAAACCATAAAAGGGTTTCCTGAAAAACACCTTTATAAATAAAATAACAGTTCTGTCTCTTCAGTATTGTGGAGGGCGACAACTGGATCTCAAGGCGCGATCGCCTTTCTTTTAAGCATCTTTGTGCCGAGTCATGAAGACGACGTCATATACAGTACAGCCATTCCACTATTCCCTTTGAATGTGTAGATACAGGGTGGATTTTGGAAGACTCCTTGTTTCAGAATAAACGGTGGTTATTTAAAAAAATACATTGCTTGCTATAATAGAAAGCAATTGCAGAAGCTCAAGAAACGCTTTGGCTGTATTGTTACTCTATTCTATTCATGCATTTTCTGGAGCAGGAATGATGAGTCAATGCACTGTGGGCAGTTTTTAACTCTGTTAAACTTCTGGGAAGTGGCTGTAAATCTTGCACACATTCAAATGAATATTAGTAGAGGTGTATCTTGTGCCTCTTAAACCATCAACCCATGTTTCTAATTGCCGTAAAAGTGAGTGGGATACATATTGTGCTAATTAGTTTCTAGCTTTTGTAAGTGCCTCTCCTTTTATGCACAAACACACTGCGCTTAGTGATAATGGCAAAGAGAACTAATGCTCAAATGTCTGGTAATATCGTGTTCGAGGCGATGCTGACGCGGCTCGTTTCCAGAAGAGGAAGTTCTTTGAATGCAAGGGCAGAAACATGAGTGTTGAGGGCAAATGTGTCAAGCCTGTTCTTGCAAGAATTCTGCCCCACGACCCCCCCATACAAGTCAGCAATACACGGGAAGCGCAGGTGCAGCGATCTTGGATGTTGCTGGAAAATAAGACACCTTTACTCTAATGTAGTGCTTAGCTTTTCGGAAAATGTATAACTGAAGTATCCTGGAAATTATTGATATGTGATTTGGATATTTTGCATAATACAGGGAAATGGTTGTTTGAGTTTGGAACAAAAACATAACATACCATTGCAAACAATCAGGAGTTAGGGCTGTAACGATAGTATGGAAACCAAAAATCATGATACCCGGAAGTAGGGGTGTTCCATATCATACCATCTACGATAATACCGGTGTGTATTTTGAGGGTGATTAAAAAAAATTAGAAATATTGTGAAATTGACGTGATGACGTAATCCGTAACATCATACGTCTTCATGTCCTTTTGGACATACACGTGTCGTTCCTTGCTGCACAAAAACAATGTTGGAGCGTGTGAGGCCGTGAGTGTCCACTTTGGTCACATCTTCAGAAAAGTGGGAGTGAGCTACCTTCGTCGTGTGGAGGCTACGAGAGGTCAGATATCATGCAAAAAAATACAATAGTTTGCAAATGGTGCAGGAAAGCTGTTGCCGTTAGAGTTAAGAGGATGTGCAGGCTGAAGACGAGGACGAGACGTGAAGAGTACGTGGAAATAGCTCGTGTTGTTCGGCGTAAAAGTGAACAAAAATCATTGCTGGAGCACTCTTGATTAGACGCACTCCTTATGGGGGAAAAAAAAAGCAGACGGTGGCTGGATAATACTGAATCGGTCGCGTCTTGTTTGACCAAGATAAACAATCCGCGGTGGTTATTTTACCGTGACCGGTAACTCGCCACCTAGTTGACGTGATTTTGTGATGCTAACCGGCCGCGAAGCTAACATGCTCTCGACGAGACGCCGTGCACGTTGTTATCGCTCAGTGGCCTAACATTGCACATTTGTCTTATTCATACCCGCGAGTCATGTCGACAAGCAATCACGGCATTTATCTCGCGCCTCTGATTGACCAATAATAGACATTCACAGCAAAATAACGCTTGCATGAGGGTTGCCGTTTACGGGAAAATAACCACTGCCTAAACAATCACAGGAGGAAAAACATTTTTCTTTCTCTAGTTCCTTTCACACAAACAATGTGCTTTCTATACAACTTTGGAAATGGGGAAATCCGCAAGTTTACTTTTAAACGGCCTTCCTCTGTACTTTTTACAGCAACAATAAACGAAAACAATGTCTTTGACAGGCAGTGTGAAATGGGGTTCTGCTTCTAGTAGTACAGTTCCGTATGACATGGTATGGTTCCGTAACTCTTGATCAGGCTTGCATTTCCACTCAAGAGTCGGTATGAAACCTTCTTCTCATTTGTGTACCCTACGAAGATACCCACACTGTGCTACTGCGACTGGTTCACCAAACGCAGGGTGCCGAAAAATGTTTTGCTATGAATTTGGATTTCTATGACCAAAATGCATACAGAACTGACCAAACTGTCCACTGTTGGTGGACATGAAATGTTCATAATGCAGTGGGAACGCAATACCACCCAGTTGTATGAAAATGGAGAGTTAAAGAGAGTCCCAAAGTGAATTCAGCCTCATAAGCTTCTCTCGTTGCTCTCCTGTCCACTTCTTCTTCAGCCAGTTTTACTGAAAGCATACTTGCTTCAGTGCTGACTGTGCATAGGGAGGTGTGTCTATGTGCCTGCGTGTGTGTGTGTGTGTGTGTGTGTGTGTGTGTGAGGAGGGAGGGGCATATCCTCTTAACGCATATTCCCTCAGCTCACACGTTTATTCGTGTTTCTCCATTCACCTCTTTCTTTCTTACTCATTGTTCCGCATCCTCGTCTTGTGTCACTTGTTTCCATCTTGCTCATGTCAGATGCTCACATGCTCGTCACACTCGGGCACACAATTCCAGTCACACGGCATCGCACGCCGCATCCGCTAGAGTTGTGTCAGTCATCGTGTCATTCCACCTTCCGATCTTCTCCACGTCTCCCCGATCAGTGTTTGGGTATCCTCCATCGCTAGCAACTGTAGTTTACATTCATTCCTCGTTTCCACTCACTGCGTCAGGAATTCGCTGCAGACTGAGGTGGGTTTTTTTTTTTTTGTGAAAGCATCATTTCTGTCTCAGAGGCTGCATGCAGCCGGTGTCTCTCTCTCTCGCTCTGTCTACTGTTTCTCTCTGTCTTCCTCTTTCGTCCCTCTCTTGCTTTCTCGCTTAAGTCTGTCAATGAGAGTCAGGGTGCTGCCGCTTTCCCGTGCCACATCTGTACGCAGCACCGGTGCACAAAAAAAAGCAAATCCGAGTTGCTCTTCGAGGGCTATCTGAGTGTCTCTGTTGGATGTCTGTGCGCTTGATAGTGCTGCTGCATTGAAAACTGTCTTTGCATACCTTATTATGCTGGTATGTACTTGGCTTTCTCTCCATTGCGCTCCGTTGTCTGAATATCTACCATGTTTTATGCATGCCCTACCGTTTGAATCCTTTCCAGAGACTTGGCTTGTAGGCTTGATTAAACCTCCCAAATAGACAAAATGAAAGTCCACATGTTCAAACATCTGCATTCAAGCAAGTAGGCGTGTTTCCTTTTCACCTCAGCTGCCCTGCTGCTGCTGCTGCTGCTGCTGCTGCTGCAGTTTTATCTGTTGCAGTTGCCAGCAACACCCAGAAAAGAAGCCCAAACTATTGCCTGTGAGAGTGAGACCGTCATTTTTGCTGGGACTAATGTGTTGCTGTGTTGATGTTTTGGAAGATATCAGTGAGCCTGATTGTTGCTCTTCGTCTGTCCGTCCTTGCATGTGCATCTCTACTCATGTATATACAAGTCTGCTTGTCAGCCTGCTTGCACAGGATGGGCTCTGATCCAAACAGAACGCAAAGGAGAGGCAGGCTGCAGGGGTTCTGTTTGGTGCAGTAAGCTGTCGGAAGCGACTGTATGTCCAAGAAGAGAAGGTTACGTGGCTACAAAATAGTCTTGGGTGGTCATAGAGTTTGGAGGTGGGGTTAAGGTTAGGTAAAAGGGTAACTGTTAAGTCTAGGCTTAGGTGTTAAGAGTTGGGAGATAAGATGAGGCATTGGTGTTAGGTGTCATGGCAGAGGGTTTAAAAAAAACAAAAAAACACTACCAAACTGTTGGTTTTCTGGAGTTAAGTGGTTAATATTAACACAAATCTAAAATAAAGTTGAAGGGCTAGTAGAAATCACATAGCTTAATTTATAGGGTATCGTGATAATTACCGTATCGTGACGTTTGGATATCACATCTTTATTCATGTTCCTCTTCCCTGCGAAAAGCGTGGGTCCACTGTAGTTGATTTGCTATATAGGATAATTTCCCTATAGGATAATTTCCCTATGCTTTCCGCTGTCACTTAAACACTGGTGTGTAACTTTGGTCCTCATATTTAGGTGTGCATCAGAGTTCAGATTGATAATACTTGATGCAGTAAACCAATCATAACAACCAAACCTCAAGTTTGAGCACACCCTTTCTGTAGTTACTGTTTACTCCCCGCAATGAGTATTCAAGACAAAGAGCAACTCTCCAGTCAGTTTGTCATTTTGAGTAACCACTTCAATGCGCAAAGGATTTTCTAAAATGCATTATTTAGAATAGAATATGAGGTGGCTGCTAGGGGTGCACTGATCTATCGGCCCCGATTAATTTTGGGGGGTTGGTGATCCGCCGATCACTTAAATATAAACCAATCTTTACCACAGATCTCATCTCCCTTCTCAGAGGTCTGAAAAAGTCAGCCACTGCCCTCTTCTGCTGGGATGACTAATAGGCTTTTCAACTACTTAATGTGCAGTTAAAACAACCCGTTTATATTATTTCACAGATCTTGTTGAATGTTTTCCAATAAAATAAGATTGGAACTCTGAAGGTGTATGCTGCTTGTTATGAAGAAAAATCAGGATTGGCAAAAATCGGGTCAGGTCAGACTTTTTAAAAGATCAGAGATCGGCCACAAAATTGTGATCGGTGCACCCCTAGTGGCAGTAAGCATACTGATGTAGCAGCTGTCTTTTGTCAGAAAAGAGTTTGGGCGTACCATAAAATGGAGCTTACACAACACAGGGTGTTGATGTTCCCGGGTGTCTTTTTCAGCGGGTTTTGTTTAGGCTAGACTTTTTTTCACTTATAGCTTAGCCATTTCTACCTGTATCTGCGCCTGAAGCAATTCATGCATACTTCATGAAGCGTATGCAGGATCTTTGCTTGGCCATTTCAGACCACTTGTGCAGATTAGTAATAGGTTTTGAACATAGCATTGGGTCCACTCTAAACAGACTTTTTATTTAATTTATTTTTTTGCTTGTCATAGGTGTTTAGATATAATGATGATTGATTAGAGAAAATCTGTAATGCACATTGTCCTCTTTGAATGTACTTTCTTGTTCTTGTAGGAACACATTTTTAATGCAAAGTTACACCCTTTGCTCGCTGCAGTGTCCTCGCTGTCCTTATGGGACACCTTAACCGGTAAGTCGGGCTCGTCGGATGTGTAGTACTAGTGAGCCAAAAACAGTCTGCAAAAGTATGGTATGAATTTACTTTTCCCTTCAGTGGAAAACTTTTCGATATGATGAATCTACTATTTTGAAATCAGTCAAATGTAAACATCATGCATAATTCTCTTGGCTTCCTGAGCCGATATATTATTTGTATAATGTTCAGCCAGCCCTCGTATAAACACAAAATCCTCACGCTTTGAACATAGTCTCTTATGTGAAAGGTCTAAAAATAAGGCCAGAGCCAAGTGCAAGCTGTTAGCGTCATTAGCCGAAGTTCCATCAGATTGGCAAGTGACGAGCGTAACTGAAACGCATCCGTCGAGGTTGAATGCTCGAGCGGCAGAATCACTGGGGTGAGAGGCTGACACTGACTGGCCACTGGCATCTTTTGACATTTTCACTCATCTCGACGCTCCGCTAATGTAGGTCCTGACACTCTTTATAGCTTTGGTCTGCTGGATGTTTGAGTGGTTGTGTTTCCTAAACTGAGCTCAGTAATCATTCTGCTGTTGAGATTTAGTGGCCTGTTTAGCTTCATTAGCCTGGTTTTGAGTTCCCATGCGGCATCACAGTCTCACTCTCTTGCACACTGGAACCATATTTTGTCACACTTTAATTTGACTGGTGGGCTTTCTACCTTCACATATTTAATAGGATAAAGCCTGTCTTTCCTAATTAGTCCTAATATACCTAATGAGAATATTCTTAAATGAACAAGTTTTTGATGCAAAGGTTTTCTAAAAGTGTACTGTGTGTGGTACTACTGTTTTAAATTTTAGATGTCACTTAAAAGTCAGTGTGACCTTAAAGATTGTAAGCTTATTTGACAGAAGATGTTCCAATTAAGCTATTCTTGATGATCTTGAGACGACTTTGTTCATTTTTACGACGCTAGAAGGACACTCTGGTTCATTTACGCAACAGCTTGCTAAAAACAGGAACCCCCCCCCCCACACACACACACACACACACACACTTTTTTCAATCATGAAATCAAATCTTTATTTATATAGTACCTTTCATACTTTAAAAGCAATACATGGTGCTTCACATAAAAAGAAAAGAAAAAGTTTTTTGAAAGGTTTTGCATAAACTCAAGGTTTTTAAAGTGTTCAACTGATAGTTTGGAAATCAATGAGTAATGTTTTATTAATTGTGATTTCAGTCTCAATGAAAATAGTCGTGATTATTATTTTTTTCCTATATTTGCCCAGCCCTAGTTTTTGTGTAAAATAAACTGGTCAGAAGAGTATAGACTTTGGCCACGATGACAATTGTCCTTTAGATGCCCACTTCCACCTAATTTTGATTGATTAATTATTTAATGTTGTTATTGCTATTAAATGACGGGGGAGAAAAAATGGCTAACTCAGCTAGCCTAAGTCACCTACAAAAATGGGTCAACACAAAAATTTCAGCCTCAACATTAATAATTAATTTTAAAACCATAGCTACCACACCCAGAACCAATGTTTGGCCACTGACATTTGTTGCTGACTGATATTCCGCCAGCAACACATGTCCAAATTCCACCAAGCACGGAGTAATTGATGGAATAATCGACATGGTAATCAATTCTAAAAATAATGTTAGTGACAGCACGACATCATCCAACTATCCATTCATGCATTTTCTTGTCGGGCCACCATGAGCCAAGTTTTGCTGGCCATCATGCGCACAGCAGCACAGAGGAGTGATTCAGTGTAAACTCAAAATATTAGATATTAAAAATAAGACTGTATTGATTTAATCTCATTTATTTATGAAATTTGTTCTGGTGGCCTTGGTCAGACCAGCATCAGTGAACTTTGGGTGGCCTGATGTAGTTATGTGTCATAAAGCCACACATCAACAACACAGATGCAAATGTTTACAGTATTTTGTATGCCTAATTTAAAATGTGTATCTTACCAATTCAAAATTACTGTTAAGCGTATAAGTAAAAAAAAATAAAATAAAAATAAAACATGTGGAAGGAGTAAAACTAGGAATGTTTTTGTTTATAATGGTTTCCCTATCGCAGACTTTTCACCTATTGCAGGTGGGTCTGGAACGTATGCCAGCGCCACACTTTTGCTGCATAAGCAATTGGCAGAGGCAATGGTTCATGGTTACAGCAGCGCTCCTAGCAATGTCTCACATTCTCACATTCCTGCTGTTGGTCTCACATTTGATCAAGGTTAATGTAACAGCACAGATGGCATTGGCAGTCCATGGCATGACCTGGACACGTTGCCCAGACACGGCGGATCTGGAAGTAAATGCTGTGGCTACGGTTACCCCAGGGTGGCATAAATCAGTCAACAAGCGCATTTATCTTCAACAATGATTGGCTTTGACACATACTGTGGGCAGGACCCAAGGCATGGATGAAGACATGAATAAACAGCACGATGTTAACCCTTCATGCCTCAGGAAACCTGGCGCCCGCCATTCTCATGCTCGGCCGCACAGGCACTAAGGGGGCTTGTGGAGGTACTCTGATGTAACACAGGTCTGTGTGTACAGAAGAACACGTGATTGTCAGATCTTTTATATACGTCCTATAGAAAATCAGAATGTAGCCGGCCTGCTTCGATTCATATACTACCACTCAGTCATTGTGGCGGCGCATGTGGCTATTAAATGTGTCCTAGTTTTGACAGAAGGTTTGGTGTTTTTATCTGCTGCACTACAGCTGCCCTGTTGGTACTGTTTGAGGCTAATATTACACTTTTACACGACAGTATTAGCGCACGAGAAATACATCCTAAACCAGCTGCTAGAGACAGAAGCTGTCTGTTTACGCAGGCCCTTTCGGTAATACCGCATGAAACTTTTCTGTTGCTCTGATCCATATAAAAGGACATCTCTGCCAATGCCAATCAATACATTGTCTGACTTAGAAGAAACGTGTTAGAAAAGAGCAGCTGCACGAGTCTCGTGTAAGTGTGAGAAACTAGCGGCCTTGCTAATTCGAGCGTGAGCGAGTCAAACCACCGCACACACGCGTATGTTGGATGTGTTCAGATGAACGGAAGGAAGCGTGTGCAATTGCTGCTTCTGAACTGGGGGATTTCTTCTGGCGTCTGTAAGACATCCAAAGGTTGGAGCCTCATGATATGAACAGCAAGAGTGTGAGTGGACAATGGAACATAGTCTCTGTTGTTCTACCTCTTGGGTAAAGCTAATATTTTGATGGCGAATCTGTCATTTTATGTATAAATGTTGTTTAGTTGGAAACACAAGGTCAATCGCTGTCCATTCTGGGAATCTGTACGATGATTTCGTCATATCTAGAATAAAGGTGGGGGAATATACAGTATATCAACATCAGTATTATTGTCAACAATGCTTACATTAGAGATCCTGACATTGACGTCACGTGTCCCATAGAAAACGCCACTTTGAGTAAACAGCAAACGGCACACTTTAACAATGATTGATTGACAGCTGTTATGGACCAGCTGCCCCAACGAGAAGAGGCAAAAAAAAAGAAAAGGGATTGAGCATGCTCTAGGCTACCAAAAGAGGAACAAATGCGTAGACAATGTTGCACTCTGTACATGGTGGCAAAATCAGCAGATGCTAACTGTTAACACACGCAAAATGTGGTGGAAATAATCGGTTTCGTTCATTTGTGTTTGCTATGGTTTAATATATATTACACAGTTGAATTTCATAACTGAACAACAATATAAAGAAGACTTTTTACGGTATAAATGACGGCGGCCGTGACCAATTTATAGAGATAGAGATAGATAGATAGATTTTTATGCTTAATTCGTATTCCACAAATGCAATATTATTCCGAATGCCGTGTTTAAACTAGTGGTGGCGTATAGAACATAATATTATTGTAAAGAAAAGTTTTTACTTGACTTCCCCTTTCAAAGAGAAACTGTATTATTGGACTTAATCTTATTAAATGAGATACCCAGAGGTCTCACAAAATGTTAAGCATGACCATGGTTAAAGATTTTTGTGTGAATTTAGCTGCATATTTCCCCAGGAAATGCTGCTAAAATTCCAAAATGTACAACATTCGAAGCATTCACTTTCAGAGGTTCCACCGTCTGCATATCCTTGTGCAATTCAATCGACGTTAGGCGGCAAACTAAGCACAAACTTTACCATGCACTTTTCAAACGCCTAAGTAAAACAAGGGCAAATGTGAGTTTTAAAGTGGAACGCTCGCCTGATTATTAATGCTGGTGGGTGAGCACAACACTCAGGATGCAATCCCATGTATTGAATGTCCATCTACTTTGTGTAATGCACAGCGTGTTCTGTGTGCGCGCGTGTGTGCGTGCGTGAGCGCCGGCCATCCTTGACAAAATGACCACTTTGAGTGGGCAAAGTAGCATGGACTGTGCGAGCGAGGAGTGTTGTGAGTGGGCCGATGTACAGTATTGTAATTTGCTAGTTAATCACATCAGTTTCATGCTGTTTTACTGTGCCAGGGCCGAGCCAGGATGCAGTTGTCCCGGGCACTGAAAATGGTTGTCTGCAGTGTTTTGCATATAGGAGCCACAAAAACAAAAGCCCCCCAAAATTTGGACATGTCATGAAACTGTCGAAACTAGTGACTTCAGAGACTCGTGCACACTTCTTGATGTCATTTCAGCAAGCACCAAGTACCTTGGTCCATTGTTAGCAAGTCTTACATTATCCAGATCGTCCGAGATAATCTTCAGTGGTCGTGTGGAAGGTTGAGACAATGCGTTGTTTCTGTTAACTGCTCTTCATTTTTCAGTTTTACGATACCATTGATTTCCAATTTTTTTCTCCTGTTGAGATCAATATTACGTTGTTTCCATTTCCGTTTTTGGGTTTTTGCCATCACAGTCTGTTGTATCACAAAAATGCCAAAGAAAAAGCAAAACATATGTTTGAAGTGGAGTTAATCCTTATGACCACATGATGTTGGTTCAGCTTTCTAGACTTGTTCCACTTTACATGACTGTTTGTGGTGTTTGACAAGAAGCAGCACCGAATGAAGGTGTGGACTCGTTGCTGCTGGCTAGCCGCCATATGCTTGTCACTTGTTATCAAAGGGTAGAGTGACGTGTGTTTTTTGTAACTTCTTGCAAAAGTGGTTGATTTCAATTTATACTTATCACCTTAATTATTATTAATTACATTAAGGTTTTGCAATTGCAAATGGCAAATTAAAACGTCACCACTTCAGTTATTAAAGGTGGAGTTTTGAAGCAGCCATGTTCTTTTCTTGGTCATTTAGTCTATTTTTACTACTTTTTTCCCTCTTCACTGATGGTTTTATATTTCTGCTGCAGTGTGCTAATGTGCTCACTTGGTGGACTGCAGCATTTCCCCCTCTCTGCAGTGATATCAATGACCTGCAAAGGCCCTTAAAGCCATAAAGGCTTGCCTGTTCAATTTCACTTCAGTTTTTCTGGATGTCCATTTCTTTTGTGCAAGTGTGATTTATGCATGTATCGGACGGTGTTTCTGTTGAAGCGCCAGTTTGTTATGCTGGGATAGGCTATAACTCTGCACAAGAGCTAAAGAAAGCGGACACACCGAGTGCTGATTCATCTTCCTGCTGTCAGCGATACGAGCGTCTTGGGATCGTTCATCTCGTATTGTATCATAACCAGGAAATTGTTCACTCAAATTCATGGCGGTATTTCATGGATTATTATGCACACAAGTTGGCCTTTACTTTTTTTTGTGACGTTCAAATGGAGCGCATTTTTGTCTAATTGTCTGATTTTTAAAGCATTAAAAAGATGAAATCCAAATTCATGTGACGTCAACACTGGAGCACATCTCCTATGCAGACTCAGAAGGTCACATTTTCAAGAGGACACTTCATCAGGTATTTTTATCGGCTTTTTTTGCCGCATCAAAGCTGTCGTAATACTAGATTTCACCTTTTAATACAGAACCTAGTTCTATTGGTTCAAATAGAGTAAAACCCACATTGACCCCCCCATAATATTGTTTACAATTGCTGTGATACATAAACCCCAAATACTGATTTTAGACGAGACAAAGTGCAATTTTTTTTTTCATTCCACTCTGGAAGCAGATCATCTGCAACTAGAGAACACTGAAAATGACTACAATCCAGCCTAGAAGTGGATGACCTTCTAAAATATCAGCAAGACTCACAAGACAAACGATAATTCAGGGGAAAGCCACCCTGTGCATCACATCGAAGGATTTGCAGACCTCTTTTGCTGCATCTGGGAAACAGGTGCATGCTTCAACATTCAGAAGAAAAGTCAATCGACAAGGCTTTCAATTGGAGTCTTGCTAGGTAGAAGCCTCTGCCCACCTCAAGAGAGTACCTGGACAAACCCGAAGCTTTGTGGAAGTCCCTTCTGTGGACAGATGAGTCCAAAATTCAAGTGTTTTGTCACAACTAAAACAGTCATGTTTGGTGAAAAGTCAACACTGCATACCAGCAAAGGAACCTTCTCCCTACAGTGAAGCAGGGCGGGGAGAATGTTAAGGTCTAGGCTAAGTTGTGATCTGTTTTCATTTTTCATTGCTGCTCATTTGTTGGCAGAATCACACCAAAACAGAAACCAAGCAAAACCCCATTTGTAGCTCTGTATCTCTTTAGAGGTGGTACCAGACTTCAGACAACAGGCAAAACAATACCTGTGCGAAGATGAGGCTCACGTTTCCCGTAATCATTTCGTTTTGCAAACGGCGTCTTGTGAGTTCGTCAACCACGGTTCGACTGTAGTTAATTGTGCGGCGTTCGTAATCTCGACACCTTTTATGTTGGGATGACTGTAAACCAAGGACCCCATGTAGGTGTGTTTTAAGTAGGAAGGCAGGATTAGTACTTTGTCATACAACCCCCCCGCCTGTGCAAGCACAACTTCAGAGAGCGGCGCAAAACAACAAACTAAGGATTACAGAGGCGCGTCTGTGGATTTATATGTTGGCATGTTTGACTTTGATCCTAAAAACGAATATCCCAAATTCTGACGATGAAACAGGCCCGCTGCCGTTGCCCGACTGAACTCCCGTGTAGGATATCCCTGGCAAATATTCGTCTGTTCGCCCGTCTCCCTTCTTCTGCAGCCATCTGCTTGGATCACTGTGTGTTTACCGCTGCTGCCAGCATACTACACAACTCCGTATGGTGCTTTCCGGGCCAGCACTGCCTGCCTGCCTGCCTCGCTCACGTAAGCCCCGTCTCAAGAGGGAACTCACTCAGGCTAGGTGTGGGTGGATTTAGGGATGGGAAGCGTGTGAGGAGCAGCCTTTGTGACTCAATTTTGCATTTGGTTTTGAAGAGACAGAGGTGTATGAGATGATTGCTGTGTTGCCTGACTCGCGCTCGCCAACCAGGCATTGTTTCGCTTGCTCGCTCATTATTACTGTGGTTGTTAAACCATACTGAGGGATGTTGCTAATATTTCTGCCGCGGAATGCGGAATGCGTAATCAGTTGTTCCCATATAATGGCCTTCTCCTACTGAAATACCCTTAACCAATTCCAAAATTCCACATTTGCAGGTTTGAGCTATCAGCGCTTCAGGCTCCTTTTAGATCATTGTATTTTTTTTTTTTTAATATATATATATATATATATATATATATATATATATATATATATATATATATATATATATATATATATATTTTTTTTTTTTTGTGTGTGTGGGTGAGTATGTGTATGTGCGTGCGTGCGTGCGTGCGTGCGTGCGTGTATTTGTTAGCTCACCAGAAAACCTATTAGAAAAAATCTCATACCGTTCACCTAAACCGAACACCAGGAGACCCGAGGGGACCGAAGAAAACCAAGGAAGGCGAAATCCAGCACCGATCATTGTATTGAAAGCACACACAAACGAAAAGGTGCAGTGCTGGTTTGGGTGTGTTACTACTTCCTTTGCTCGTAGCAGGGAGGAGATGCTCGAGATCAGTCATGACTGATACTACCGCCGATAGTTGAAAATGGCGGGTCAACTTCGAATTAGGGTTTCGAACCTGGGTTAGCATTTCAAACAAAGGTTAGGCTTTCAAATGAGAGTTTAAATATTAATTTAGGGTTTCAAATTTAGGTTTATAGCCAGGATTAGAGTTTCAAGATAATGTTTGGGTTCCAAACAGTGTTTGGCACACACTAAATGAGGGTTTTGGCGTTAAAAGCCTAGGTTAGGGTTTCAAACAAGAGTTAGGGTTTCACTTTTGGGTGTAAAACTAGGATTTGGGTTTTAAGTAACCTTGCCAGCAAGCTGAATTCTCTCGGTTTTTGTGGGTTCACAAACTCCAGAAAATACATCTTGTACCGCTCCCGCTGATACGTTTTTTAGGTCGAACCATTCAGGCGTTGTTTAGAGCAGGATGAAACCAATAAGCGGCAATGGGGGGAGGGGGGGGGGGTTTCAATAAAAGATTAGGGTTTCAAGACGATGTTAGGAGATTTAGTATGCTATTTTGGGGCACGTAGTCTCAGTTCTTTTAACTTGAAGTGTCAATCATAATGGTTTGATAAATTCATTACTACAATCCTGCAGTTGGACTCCAGTATCATCTCCTGTCTTCACATTTTTCTTTGTACATTGTGTCTCTGTCAGTTTGCAGCTTTCAATTTAAGAAAGTGCACCTTGGCTCTTTAGAGCGGTAAATCTGAGCCTTCCAACTTGGGCCAGGGTGAGTGTGTATTGTACCGCAGTGCTGCAGTCCCAGCAGCAGCAGCAGCAGCAGCAGATTTCTGTCCAGCTCTGCAGCTCTCACTCCAGGCATCTGTTCTGCAATGCTCGACAACATGCCATAGTCACAACCAGCCTTGGGCACCATCTCAATTAATGAAAACACTGGATGAGATACTATCACTATTTTGCAAAGTTTTCATACATCTTAATTAATTAATTAACAATAGACCAATGTAGACACCATACATATAGTCAGATACTGTAGTACAGTACAGTAGCACCTTGAGCTACAACGAGGGATCCAACTTTGTAGTCTTTCATGATTAGAGTCTTGCATCTGGCCGATTTTTACTTTGACTTGCGCGCAAATATTTGTGATACAAGCACTGTATGGTGGCAGTCAACTCACTTCACAACAAGCAGCAGTTGGGGGAAAAAAAACAGGCTTCATACTATTTCTCTCCTCACCCATTTGACCATTACTGTCCAACGGAACTTAAAACCAAATGTTTGCCCATTACGTCAGCAAAGTAGCATTCAAATGAACGAAGGCGGCTGTCGTTTACGCACCGTCATCGCGATCACGTGATTGGATGATGGCGCTGCCCAGGGTATGTTATTCTAAATTGATACTTAAATCAGCTTTTTTTTTCTATCAGCCTAATCAAATAGTGGAAAATTAATTTCATTGATGTATTGCTTTAATGCGATGCAAAACACTCATGAATAACATTACTATCGTGGTATTATGACCTATAAGCAATGCATGTAGACGCATAATATAACAATATTCACAGGTATAGTTTTATTCTGCTTTACTTACGTCTAACATTACTGCAGCTTACTGATGATGGATGGATATTGAATTCACCATAGGCATTAAATATTGTATCAGTCCTGTGTGACAACAAACAAGCACAAGCTTTTTCCACAAGGTTACTCTACAACATTTTGTTTTTGATGTTTGTGGAGTGTTTCTGCCAAAATTAACCCCCCCCCCCCCCCTCCTCCCCCCAACTTTTCTACAAAGTGATAGGCCCCTTCTGCCAGAAAGCCTGCTTTGATTTCTGCCAACACAACCCACTCCTGATGCCTTGACACTGACAGATGACTTTTTTGGCTTTGTAGTAAATCAGCTCGCGGGGTATTTTATCCATCAGGGTCACGCCATCGTCATCGCCGCCTCATCACCTGATGGCTGGGCTGGCCGCCGTCCCTTTTGTGCCCTGATTGAAATGAATGGGAAGGGGACGTTAAACGAGTCCTTGGGAACTCAGGACGACGTATTCGCCGCTCACGGGAGAAATTGATGGGAGGGGAAAGTCACCTTTGGTGTTGTCGTTATCGTTATGAGCCAAGACTTGGTGAGCTCAGTCACCGGTGAAATGAGGTACCACAAGGTGCTCATCCCATGGCTTTGTCCGGGTGATAGATGCTTCTCTACTTTGTCCTCTGCTGTTAGCATAAAGAAAGGTGAGGTTGCTCCTGATGAAAATTTATGTACGTCTAAAGCAATCCTTGTGACCACTAAAAGGGTCATGTTTGAAAATCAAAATTTCCCATTGAGATATTTTTTCATACAATAAAATGGAGGATAGGGACAGAGTTAATGTTAATTTTATCAGCCATTTTTAAATTTAGTCTCAGTTTTAGTCCAGTTTAAATCACGCTTGTTAGTTTTTAACATAGTTAGTCCACCTCATCCCGTTTTTATTTAGTCAATTTTTAGTCAACTATAAATCTAGCATTTTAGTCTTTATTTTAGTCCAAGAAAACATGATTTTATCCGTCTAGTATTGGTCAACAAAAACTGTCAACGTTTTAGTCAGGACTAGGTGTGTGATTTGCCTAGTACCTGGCGATTCGATTCGTATCAGGATTCATAGGTTTCGATTCGATACCGATTAATCCGGACGCAAATCTATAAATTGATTATTGCGATTTTTTTTTGTTGATTTTTTTTTAACTCAAAAATTTAGAAAATACTAATCAGTAAACTTGTACATGTTTGCTGTAAGATCTGTATGACATTTTTTTTTTATCTGAAAATTCAGGCTTATAATTGAGCCACTGCATTTAACAAACAGGTTGCAGTCTGTTTCATGTTTGAACAGCACTGAAATAAAATATTAAGACTTAATGTTCCATTTAATATAACATTCTTCCATGCTTAATGTGTGAATCCTAACTCTAAGTAAGACGTTTTGTTGAATATTCCCATAAAAAAATGATGTTTAAAAATCGATTCGGCCGCATATTGAATCGATTCGAGAATTGCTGTAATATCGCGATATATTGCCAAATCGATTTTTTCTAACACCCCTAGTCAGGACATTAATTTTACCCCTGTATATTTTTTGTCAGCAGATAATGTTGAACATTTTAGATGTAAAACCATTTCACATAAAATTGTCTCTCTTCTTTTTGATGAAAAACACACAATTACAGTATATCAACAAGTGGCTGATATGGCTCCATGCTATGAGCTAGTAAATTAGCCAGCATTAGTTAGCAGTCGGATTAACATTATTGTTGGAACGTTATAGCCGTTGGATTAATATTACATTATAACTATATTTGACTTCTTTTTTTTTTTTAACCGTTCACTGCGAATCCACCTCCAGTCTGTCCCATGTTTGTGGATGTTGCACTCGTTGCAGATTTGAAAGGGAGTGTGTCACTGTGTCACATGACAGTGTCACAGTGACGATTTTCAGAGACAAGATTTTACAAAATCATATACTTTTTGTCTCGTTTTTGTTCATGAACTAAAATGTCCAAAGATTTTAGTCCAGCTTTTATTAAGAGAAGTACATTTTCCTCTTGTCTTCATTAGTCGAAGAAAATACATACTGATTTAATTCTAGTTATTTATTAATGAGGGTTCTTTAGTCCACTCTAGTCTAGTTGTAGTCCGGTAAAAAAAAGTGTGTTGCCGAAATTATTTTGGTTAGTTTCGGTGAAATTAACACTAGACAGAGTCCTGCTGCGAATATGTAAAAAAACATGAGTAATTGCCTTTTCCGTATTAAGTTTGAAATGTTATTAAATATTGACATAAAAAATTATGATTTACAGATTATTTGATTTATACGAATTCACCTAAATTGCACCTATAAATAGTATTAAACGGCTTGAAGTCTGTTAATGAGCCGTTCACAGCGCTTGCAGGACAAAGCAAAAAAAAAAAAAAGGCTGAATGACTGCCCGCACCTCAATAAATTCCCAAATTGGGTCTCTTGTGTTAATAAACCCAAAGCACCACGATGGAGTAAAAAGAAGTAACAACATAAACCAAGACCATAATAGTTAACTCAGTAACTCCCTCCTTCGTGTTGGAGAGTTGATGTTTTGAGTCAAGTGCATTACCTAACCCAACACGATCTACTGTAAGCAGCCAGACACTTCACCCTCAGCGAGGCCACCCTCTCAGCAGCGCTGACCTGCTTCGAGAGCCGACACTGAATTATTCATAGAATTGTGTCGCCCAAAAGCAGCTGTAGTTCACTCTCATGCATGTCGCAACCATAAACATTTGAGAAACTAATCAATATAGTTATAAATGTATGCAATTCTTTGTTGCTTCATGTTTTGTTTTGCTTTGTTTTTTGGGGGGGGTTGTTTTTTGGCTGCAATTTACAGAAGCGTATTGCATTCACTGAAAAAAAACCAACTCCTGTTTTTCAGATATATATTTTTTGAGAGCTTTGTTGTTTTGGGAGTATTTTATTTAAATGTTCTGTTTTTCTGGATATTCTTTTCTGTTTTACTGATATATTTTTTTTCTGTCAAAAAAATAATCAGAAAAACAGAAAAATAAATTACAAAAACAGGGAAAAAAATTATATATATATATATGTTTACCTCTGAACTCCAAGTGACTTGTTGCAGATTCGCTAATAACAGAAACGGACACTTTCCCGCATAGCTCCATATGCAATAAGATGGTCATGTTTGCTAACTCTCTCAATAAAGGAATGAATGTGTGTATACTGTATTGTGGTTTGTTCTCTAATCTCTGAGGGAAAACCCCTTTAAAAAAATACTCAGAAAAACAGAAAAAAAATATTCTGAAAAACAGGGAAAAAATATTTTTGAAAACAGAAAAAAAATACTCGAAAAACATGACCCCCCCCCCCCCAAAAAAGTAAATGCGATAGGTTTCCGTAGCAATTACTGCAAATAATAGAAGTAATTTACTATGATGCAAAGTTGATGTATGGCAGTTCTGCTCTGAGCCGCAGTGTGAGAAAAGGCCTCCATCTAGTGGCAGAACTGTTTCTGCTTGATTTTGTAGTCTTTTATGGTGAATGTGTTCATCATGAGGTAAACAAATGGATTGGTTCTGTTTAATGCTGGAAGGTGTTTGTTACCTTCACATTCTCCACCCAACCAACTTAGCTTTTTTGCAAAGTAGCCTAATAAGACTTTTGTAGCGTGTTTGTCCCAAAAACAAAATAAAGCAGAATTTGATTTCAGGCTTGATTCCACCTAATTGAAGATGCAAGCTCTGACCTTTTTCTCTTGCTCCTCTTTCCCTGGCAGAGGCACACGTCGGCGCTAGACGGTCCCTCGTGGTTGCGGTGAAAGAACACCACCCCTGGCAGGCTGGCCACGCTCCCTTCCTCCTGCCTCCATGTATCCTGAATCGACAACAGACTCCCCTGCTCGCCTCTCCCTTCGACAGACGGGTTCGCCTGGAATGATCTACAGGTGAGTCCAGAAAGACACACTTTTACGATGACAGTTTGTGGGCGTGTTTTATGTAAGGTCGCCCATATGTTTTTATTATTATTTTTTTTTTTTTAAAGAGCTCAGTATTGTTCATTCGGTAATGTCATCATCATTGCTCTCCTTTTTTTTTTCTTTTTTTTTTTTGTGTGCGTGCGAGTGTGTGTGTATTTGTTAGTTCACCAAAAACCTATTAAAAAAATCCCATACCGTTCACCTAAACCGAACACCGCCGTCAGGAGACCCGAGGAAGGACCAAAGAAAACAAAGGAAAGTGAAATCCAGCACCGACCAGCCACCAACCAGAGTTCTTCACCAACCCCAGAAACATCTAAATTCCAACAAATTAGGGAGACCAAAGGAGAGACTGAGGAAAGGAAGGTCGTCCATATATGTTGAGAGTAGAGCTGGAGCGAAATGGCTTAAAAAAAAAAAAGACTCCATATTTTTTTTCAAGCCATGTCTGAAGCAGGTTTGCTTTTTGTGTTTTCACTGCTCTTTTAGCGTCTCGTACGGATGTCTGGCAAAGATTGACTCGCGTAAAAACAAAAACAAAGGAGTAACAGAATAAGTAATCGAAGCTGTAAAGCTAACAGTTATCTTTTGTGGTAAATACATTATCGCAACTTCAGGTAGCTTCCCAATTGAGCAATATTTTCGTTTCACGTAACAATCACGGAATCGGCAAACTCTGTGTTGACCACACACATAAGACATTGTAAATACTACACTGGTTTAATTAACATTTTTGATTGTTGGCACTGACCATTTTCCAAGCAGGTTGGTGTGGGGAAAAGTCAATCTTAACACACCCACGACCACAGGTAATTGCTCAGGATAATATTTGAAAGGCATCCGACAATCACGCCTTTTCTGACTTTGATCATTTAATTAGAATAGAAGAAGAAAAACCTTATGTTGAGGCATGTTTATGAGCAGCCTACTGAATGTGTGTACCCCGCTTAGCAGCGATGAAGCTGCAATGCAACACAGCGGCTTTGCTTGGTTGTGTCGCTCCCATCATGACGATGCAATAATTCAAATTTGACATATTTGGTGCAGTTGCTGTTACTTATGCGGAGCGCGAATCCATTACATCAAGAAATGAGATTCAACTGTCAGAAGTGCTTTATCAATTAAAAATAACACCAACAGTAAATGTGTTATGATGCACATTGCTTAAATGTTGCATAGTCGTTGACTGTGTGGGTTAGTGTTACATAAATGTACTTTGTCAGTCGACTAACACGGTGTGTGTGTTCGTTTTTGCGCAGCACAGTGGACTCATTTGTTTGTCAAGATTAACCTGCACTCTCTTTTTTGAACAGCAAGTGGCGCCATTGTTTAAATAGTGATAGGGATATTTTGTCATATTATGCTGGTTTTTGTTGTTGTTAGTTCTGTCCTTTTTTTACCTTTTGTGTATTCTGTATTTCTGCTTGTATCAATTTTGCATCCTCTATCCCTGCACCATTCACGCACAAACTCAATGTTCCCCTCATTACTAACTTCTTTCCTTTCCGTGCTTACATTAACTAGCGCCATGATTTCTGCTTTTGTCTCCTGATGCCTTCAGTGCTCGCTATGGAAGTCCAAAACGACAACTGCAGTTCTACAGGTATTGGTCTTTTTTCTGTATCTATCCTTCATCCCTGCTACTTCACATACATTTGCATTTCTAAGGTGAATTCCCTGTCCTTTATTATGTACTTTTTGCACTTTCAATGCAGAGATCCGATTGGGCTGAATCAATCTGAATTTTTTTCCACAAAGCCTTTTTAAAGTAACAATAAACACGTCATAGTTATTAGCACGCACGTGTGGGTTTTACTTTTTGTAGTATTCATACTTTACAAGTATAAAAAAAAAAGTGAACCCCTGTAAAATCAGCAAAACACTATCTTAACCTTTTATCCTCTATTCCTCTTATCTTATCTGTTTGCTGTTTTGTGCTCAGGCAAGAGAAATAAAATGTTGCTTTGGCGCCATCTGGTGGACTTTAATAAAAAATAATTATTGTCCACTTAGTCCAGAGGTGGGCATCGAGGGCCGGAGTCCTGCAGGTTTTGCATGTTGTCCTTCTCCAACACAGCTGATATATGATCAGCTCATCAGCAAGCTCTGCATAAGCCTGATAACGATCCTGTTGATTGGAATCAGCTTGCGTTGGAAGTGATAAACCTCCAAAACCTGCAGTAATGCGGCCCTCGAGGACCGAGATTGCCCACCTCTGACTTAGTCCTTAGCTGGGATAGGCTCCAACACGCCTGTGTGACTAGAAAATGGATGGATGTTTTACAGTGTTGTACTGTAGTATCTGTTCCTATCTGTGACGGAATGCGTGTGACCTTAAAAGGCTGGGCCTGGCCTGTTAAGGGACGCAGGCATCAATGAATGAGAATATTCATTTGTCTGGCTGTTAATTGGCGAAACTGTCACTGTGTGTTGAATGACTTTGTGACAGTTGTGGCAAATGGCAAGTCGTGTGAATATGCACTTGTTTATTTAACTACTTTTGCTCAATAAAGTGACTGAAAGTGCACAAGCAGCTGTGCCAATCCTTTGGGTGGGGGAAAAATTCTCTATGAACTAGCGGCGGTAGGCTATATTAGATTAGCTAACAGTGTAGCTCACATGGACATGCAGGTGTGTAACTTCATTTTTACATTTCAACAGGCACATGCCACATTACATGATGATGATGATGATAACGATGAGGACATGATCACAAACCTAAAACATTCTGCGTCATTTGCACTCTCACGATATAGTGAATAATCTGCGATACAGTGATACTCACATTCTGCTGATCTGAGTGCTAAAAAGCGGAGATGATGTCACTGTGCTTGAAACAAACTCATAATGATTTCTGGCCTGGCGTCTTCGCCTTGCACTTTTCTGTCCTTTTTTTATTTCATTTTTTTTAAGTGCAAAATTGTCTGACTCGCTGCTCCCTCTTCCTCTACATGAGCCCGATCGATACAGCCTCGTTCTCTCCGTCGCTCCGACGAGCCCGGCTGGCTAATGTTTGCTTCATCTGATAACGCAGTGTTTGTGTTGTGCTTACGGCATCATAATTAATGTCCCATGCCTTACATTAACATTAACCTCAATGTTATTCAGGAGGAGGAAGACGCACCGGTCAGTCTGCATGAGGAAAAATATATATATAAATACATACTTGGTCTTAACAGCTGTGGTATTTCTTTTATCCAGTTATGTTCAAATAAAAGGTGGTGATTATTATACTCCAGGATTACAAAATTGGCGTAATTATAAAAAACTAAACAAAATATGAATACTGTTTTGGAGTTGTTTTGAGGCATGCACACACGAGTATTTCCGCCACGCCACGATTCATAGGTCGCGATTCGATTCGATACCGATTAATCCCGATACGAATCTGTAAATTGATTGTTGCGATTTTCTTCAACTCAAATTCAGAAAATACTAATCAGTAAACTTGTACATGTACACTGTAAGATTTGTATGAACATTTCTTTATTTATCTGAAAATTCAGGTTGCAGTCTGTTTGAACAGCACTGAAATCAAATATTAAGGCTTAATGTTCCATTAATATAACATTCTTCTATGCTTAATGTGTAAATCCTAACCCTAAGTAAGACGTTTTGTTGAATATTCCCATAAAATAATTGATGTTTAAAATTCGATTCGGCCACATATTGAATCGATTCGAGAATTGCGCGCTGTAATATCGCGATATATTGCCAAATCGATTTTTTCTAACACCCCTAATTATAGTGTTTTATTTAAAAAAAAAATAATCTTGTTTTGTACAAAAAAGGATCATTCGAATAATCGTGATTTCACTTACCAAATTAATTGTGATTAATAATTATTTTCATAATACAGTAATAAAAACTCATTCAAACTTTACAATTATTCACTACTGTTTACGCAACGTGCTGCCAAGAATAGCACGAAGCTCGGAGGTGAACCCATGACCTCAGTATATCTCAAGGCACCACTAATTGCTAATTTAATTTTGGCTTAGACATTCAATGTGATCCAAACAAATGGTATCGGACCCTGACCTGAACATATGCGTGGTTTTCACACGGTTAGATTGTGATTTGTGGTTTGTCCGTCTCTAGCTACATGTCTTCATACAAGCGTGGCGGGTGGTTGCTCAGCATTTCTGTTTGTCTGTTTTCAACATGCGCTCAAGCCTGCGTAGCCGATTATCGCGCCGCTCTAAGTAGTCTTTCCTGTGCAACAACAATCAGAGGCTTTTAGCGCAAAAAGCTTTGGTGAATAATTCAGTGCTGATATTATTTGCTGAGGCTAGCAGAAACAGGACAGAGCCTCTAAACGCCGTAAATGGATTTCTTCCGGGAGGGGATGAGGCGAGGTGTTGCTTGCGGTGGTAGATGGTGGTCCGAGTGGCGAGGGGAGGAAAGGGATGCGCTCCCTTACTCACTAATTGGTTTAGACGTTTCCAAGTAAGACACTCCCAGTTTGGGTGGACCCACTTGGTGGGTCTGCAGTGCAGTGTGGCTTTATAAGCGCCGGCACGCACCGTTCGACCTTGCTCATGAGCCGACCCCAAAGAAACCGGGTGAGTTTGTGGAACGAGCTTTCCGCCACTGGCCAACGTTTGTTAGCATGCGCGAAACGGGAACTTTTAAGTGTGGAGCGTGCATGCTGCCTACTTTTCAAGTCAACTTCTTAAGTTTGTCCACATGGTGAAAACTTGAATAATTCCAGCACATGTGAGCGGTTTATTTATTAGGTAGTCACGTGATCGTTCCTTATCACAGAATTAATATATTTGGACACTTTTAATATTTTAATATTAAAGCCATGTATAGTTGTCGTCACTTGTCAGCTGTTTTAATCCAAGGCTGCGCAGTCAGTCAACGCTTCATAGCACCCTTTTTGAAATAATGATGACAAATATTACTTTTCTTTTTTAGCTAATTTGACAATCTTGTTCTTCCAAATTATGAATTTGGATGTGGTATGTGATTTCATCTGGAATGCTCAGCCAAGTTCTAAGAGCTTGTAGAGTAATTGATTGATTGAGTTGTATGTTTGTTCATTAAAATTCCAGTAGTGGTGTTTACATGCTGTTTCCTTGCATTGGCGTAATCAGCACAGCGCTGCCCTCTGTTGATTTATAGAAAGTGTTGGATTCTACTTGAGGATTACAGAGATTAAGAGATTTTAAAACACAATGGTCTTTGGAGCATTTCCTTTGTCAAATTTTTTTCCCTTTTGTTGTCCGCACAAGAGTCGGATTGTGTTCACGTTTTCGCTTGTTGCATGTCTGGATGGCTTAAATGGCATGTGTCCTGTTTCTTGAGCACTTGAATGCTGCCTATCAGTGTCACCTTGCCCGTGGCGCACCTGTCGGGGGAGGAAGAGGCGGGTGCGGTGTGGGGGGGGGGGGTCGCTGGCCCGTGTTGATTACAGGATGCATGGCCATTGTACAGCCCAGAGCACGAGAGATCTTTTCTAAATGGAGCTGGTGGACCCTTCGCGTCGCATCTGTGTAGCATCTTCATAGTTTGTCAAGGAGGCGAAAGAGGGGAGGGAGGTGTTGGCATGTTTACGGGAGGCTATGCCGGTAGCCCCCAGGGGGTTCCCAGCACGCTCAAGTCCGGTCACTGTCCTGCTGAAAACCTGCAGATCCCCAAACCCTCAGCGCCGAGCGGCGGCGTTCGCAAGAGCAACAGCAGCAGCAGCGGAAGGATGCTGTCCATGACGTACAGTGAGAGCATCCGGAGCGGGATCAGCCGCTACCACTCGGACCAGGGGCTCAACCAGCCCCCGAGCAGGCCCGCCGACCAGGGTGAGCTGCAGCGGCTGCGGGAGCAAAGGATCGCAGCTCAAGTCAAGAACATGGAAGACTTTTTGAAGATGAATGGCCTGGCCCTGGAAGAGTGTGTGTCCTATCAGACAGGCATGAAGTACAGGTAAGAACGCAATCTTGAGGACCTGCAAACTATATGCTTGGAGGAGGTCAAATCGTTGAGGCCTGGCTACATGTCCATGTGTGAGGAGATGGTAGGATTTGTTCCTTTTATTGGAGTCTTCTGGTCTGAGCTTATGGAGTGTAGTTTTCATTTCATCATTGACCAGTTGCGTATTTGCCGAAAAACTAATATGTACGTCTGGAGAAATTATGCCGCACCCCCGCCTCAATCCAGTAAGACAGCTGGGAGTTGTAGTGGCGTTTGACTGATTTCGCAAGGTCCACAGAATATTATTATTATTATTATTTAAGTATAAAATGTTCTTGAAATCGACTTGGGTTGCCCGCCCAAGTATTTACATGGTGTGGGAAACACTGACGTAGTATATATTTTCCAGGGTTCATCTTGCACGACATATAATGTGGTCATGAGGCAGCTCCTGTTTAGTAAAAGTGTTTCCTTCTTCTTCTTGTACTTAAGGTTGAAACTTTACCACGGCACAAAATACCATTTGTCTTGGAACACCACATTAATACATTTGCCTTCAATTTTATTCGTTCTGTTTTGAAAGTACAACTTTTGCCAAAGTCACTTGAGGTTCGTGCTGAAATCACTCTGCCACCATTTCTCCTCTTCGATGTCAAGATGTCATCAAAGTGCACTGCCACCCAAATTGAACATGCCACACTGCCAGCCGCTCGGCACGATGCTGCGCTGTGACAGTTACATACTCAGCAGTTTGCTACTTTCCTATATTACGGCAACAGTGAATGCTCGAAATTCCACTCTGGCTGTGACTTCCTGTTTGGAGAATTAGATCAGAACCTCAAATAAATGGCACAAACCCCTCTCGCGCTGCGGTGCTGGACTGTATAGAAAATGCTGCCACCAATTTTATTAAACGACATTCTTGCATCACCAGAAAGAAAAGTTAAAGAAGAAGGGGAATCGCTGAAGTTTCCATCAAAATAGGAAAGGACTTTTTGCTTCCAGAACCATATTGCAAGAGCAAATGCTGTGCACTGGAGCGGGCTAAGCCGGTGTCTTACACTTACCTGGTTTTCTTAGTCATTCTGCATATTGCAAATCATGTCAGGCATGACTGCTTCTGCTGCTGCTGCTGCTGCACAGAAGCTGGTTTATCTTTCACGTTTGTTTTTTTTTAAAGACGGATATACTGTATCATTATGTTAGTGGGAATATAAATCATTTACTCTACTACTAGTTTACTCTCATTCACTTACTTCAATCATTTATTTATCAAGACAAACTGGACACTCACTGGCCTGTAGACTTTCTTTTTTTTTATAATAAAAACCTGTGGCCCACCAACAAACAATGGTCAGTTAATCGCCTCCCAGTCTGATTTTTGTTGTTAATGTGACTTTAAATTCCGCAGCATTTGACGTCTGCGGGCCAGTCTGATTGGTGGATGTTAGTGTCAGTTTTCATTTTTTCATTTCACAAAATTCAGTCTCTTTAATTACTCGCAAACTAGTTATACTTTATTTGGGACTACCTTACCAATACCAGTTAAGCTGTACCTTGTTGATGGAAACAAAAATGAAGCGCAGTTCTTCAAACCTGCCAATTACCAACAGCAATAAACATATTTATAATTTATTTGTAAAAATGAAAAACTGTATTGGCTGTTTTTTTGTATTTGCTGGATTGATGGAATATTGTATTGGATCTCATTCTGTAGGTATACCAATAAATGATGTAAGGATGAACATGGAGCTTATTTTTATTTAAAAAAATATATATATTTTTATAATTTTTAAATTTTTTATTTGTATATTTTTATTTAAAAAAAAAAAATATATATATATATATATATATATATATATATATTGAAATGAGATGGTGTCTGGCTGATCAGTATAATGAGAACAGTATCCTATAATTGCGTATCATTTGCATATACATGTTTAACCAAGCAGATGCGAATAGTGACAAACAACAACCACAATCATAAACATTGTAACGTCTACAGCGCTGTCGCAGTCTTCATTATGGCTAACCAGACAGTTTGACTTGCGCGGGGCCAGACGGGAAGCAGTGTGTCTCCACTTTGAGCTACGTACAGTATATGGAGAGTGAAGTATGGATCTACATAGCTACTTCCACTAATGGACATGATAATGACCCCCATTTGGCTTCTCATGCGAGCATACTATAGCTGTGTTTTACCATAACCTTTTCGCCGTATTCAGTTAACTGTTTTGATGGACTCGTTATGAAACTGTTTTACTTACTGTTGTGTGACAGTGGTTTGACAGTTTACTGTACATACAGTATATGCAGATGCCTTAATTATATTTGACACCAGGGGGCAGAAGAGCATGGTCCATGCTTTTTCTTTCTTTCTTTTTTTTTAGATGCAGACAGGTGAACTATGATGCTGCTATGTATGCCTCACAGTTCTAAGTGTGAATAGTTGTGTTTGTGCCATGCAATTGGCTGGCAACCAGTCCAGTGGTACCCCGTTTCTCTTACCAAAAGTCAGCTGGGATAGGTTCCAGCTTACCGGTGGACACTGTGGAAAATGGATGACTTGAAGGAATGGATCATTTAATGTCCATCTTTGGCAGTGTTCTGTCAGTAGCAGCTAGAGGACACTAGAGGGCGTTCATGTTCCAATTAAGCACGCTGGATTGACTTTGAGCTGGGAAAATGTCCATAACATCAAAATGTATAGCATCTATTAGGAGCGCGGATGATCTGGAGCCTATCCCAGCTGAGTTTTGGCAAGAAATGCGGTTGTACACTCTGAATCAGTTGGCACAAACTTTGTGCCCTGCCTTCAAGGTTAAACAGCCATTCATATTCCCGTGCAGACCAATGGAACATTTAGTCTACAATCCTCTAACGTGCATGTTCTTGGAATGAGGAAGCTGAATCACCTGGAGAAAACACAGATGTGCAACCGTGCTTATAGTTCATTACCATTTGACTGTCACAACAACAACAAAACAGTATAGCTACATTGTTTTTAACTGATACAACAATAAAGTAAATGCATTTGAAAATGAATTGTTTTTTAATACAACATGCCTAAATAGAATACTTGTATATTGACAAAAGTCCTTTCCTTGTTTTAAAGCATCCAAAAGTGGGTAGCAACTTAAATATTTTGCCGCAAACCGGATGAATAGCCAACAAATCAATGACTGGAAATTTGTTATTCTCATTTCTTGGTTTGAGTCTAGAAGGCTTCCCGTTATTACTTATTCTTCTCTATTTCTGCAAACTCAACTCAAGTAATAGCTCACATACAATATTTGCTGTTATTGAAAAAGTGTCGCATTGGCGCCATCTTGTGGCAACTTGGTGCCAAGAAACTATGATGAAGTAAGTTGAGGCGCTTCATAGACAAAACTAGTACTATGGCGCCATCCTGTGTAATCTATTGGAAATGAAAACCTTTTTGGGCAGAGAGTTAAATTCTCATGGATGTTCGAAACAGGGCTCGGTCCTTATCATTTGGCTCGATACATCTACAGTGACATATTCTAAACAGTTTTTTTTGGGTCACACTCAGCAGTGTCAGCCTGGGGAACTGTTATTGTTTATCTGCAGGCAATCCCTCTCATGAGGACTAATTTTAGCCACAGCTGTACACAGTGCAGCGCTGCTGCTCCATCTTCACCTGTTCATTTGTGTTTTTTACCACACACACCTCCGTGCCTTGCAGTCGTGCCATCTATGACACTGTGCCTCACAAGCGGGAGGTGAAGTTTGGGTGTTTGTGAGTCGGCTCGGGTTCCCCATTGAGCTTTTTCTGGCTGGATTAATCTGACAGTTTGTCAAAATCTTCAAGTCTGAAAGCCTTGTTGGCACAAGAAGTGGGAAGTGCTGCGGATTACTTTTTGCAACAGTTTTTCTTGTATTTGTCCTTGTGTGACAATTCCAGTAGATGCCTTGCACATCCTTTTTGTTATGCTTAATCCTTTGATTAAAAAATAAAAAATAAAAAAAAGCTGTTTAAATTTTAGGCATAATCTGGCATATTATTAAAACAATGTGAAAAGTGCACAATTTTTATAATGTTTTTTTTTGGTAGAGAATTAAGTCAGAAATATATATTGTATTAAAAAAATTGACATTAAAAACTAGAATTACAGGTTCAGATCTCTGCTGAAAATTTTCTGTGTGGAGTTTAGATGTTCTCGCTGCCCCTGCGTCCTCCCACATTCCTTGCATGTTATGCTTATGAAGGCTCTTAATCGTCCATAGGTGTGAATGGTTGTTTGTTCGTACAATATGTGCTCTGCAATTGACGTTTTACTGTACTCGTCTCCAGATACAAACTGACAATAATGTCTATTAATGCACACAATACATGTGATGATATACAGTTAAATGAAATAAATAACATGAAAGTGGGAATATGCTTTTTTTCCACAATTTAAAGTGACTTAATAAAGTATCTAACATTTTTTTTTTTTAGATCAAAATACACACTAAAGACAAAGAATTACAGTACACCTATCATCCACAGGTTGAAATTTTCAATTTTGGTTGAGTTGAATTAAGCCAAGTTGAGGCATCACTGTATTTGAAGCATGTTATAATTTTTGTGTTTACATACACTAACTAGGAATTTATCTTGGTGTTTTTTTTATTTATGTTTTTTAGGGCTTTCCAGTTCACCCATTTGTGTGAATACGCAATATGTTAAAATGGAGTGCCAAAAGGCATGACTGAGCTTACATAATTTCATTACATAAGTGCAGAGGGCTTCCCTGTCCTCTTTTTTTTGCTTGTCTCAGCTTTCTTGCTCCATTAGATGTGTCATCGGGGACAGCAGCAAAGACGAAGTCCTCCTGAGCTCTGCTGCACGCATCTGTAGGGAGATCTCACGTGCTCTCCGGAGAGATTGGAATCGAGGCGATGGCCGCTCACAGATGTGACCAGCGTGCCTCCCTTGCATCATATTAGGAGTTGCCAGATTTACTCAAACAGAGAAGCGCGTTATTTGGTCTTTTTATCATGGCGCTGACGCTTTTTAACGAGCAGATTAGCAATTAGCTACGTTTAACATTTTTGGTTAGCCACACACTGTAAACAGATACAATGTTGTGGCTGACTGACTACACACAAGGTTGTTGTTTTTTTTTTTTAATGCTGTTTAGATTTAAATTCATTAACTCAGAGGTTTCATAAAACGGTGCCAATCCTGTATGTTCCGGGGTTGGAAAATGACAAATGCTATATATTTAATGTGTATTCAAGGTTCAAGCATTTTTAAAAGACTGAAAGTGAAGGATAATATAACAGCAGGTTTTGGGAAGGGGTGAAGTACAAAAATGATGCTGAAGTGGTTTATATATTTTCTTTGCTTTTGCTGAAATGATTGTCCTGGCAGATATTAGGAATGCTTAGCCGGCACTTCAGGATACATTAGAACATCTGTCAATCATTTCTGTCAATCTGTCAGACTTCACGTCACTTTCCTTTAACTCCCTTAAACCCATTCACCATGTCACCGACACATACACACGCACACTCTGCCACTGTCCCATCCCCCACCTCCGAGATTCCATCTTGCCGGGTTTCCTCAAATCCTGACTAATGCCGTTCAATTATACTGTGAGAAAGTCTAAGTTAAAGCTTCAGTTGGACAGCTGGCAGACGCTCACCACATGATAGGGTATTAATCCAGAGTATGTGCTGCACTAGTAATCACCTTCTGCCACACTTGATGTCCTGGCCCATTACCCCTGCCGAGGATTTCTTAGGAATGATACAGAGATACAGGGTAGGCTCAGAGAGTATTAACTGAAGCAGGTGAAATGCACCATATGCATGAAAAAGGAAAATGGCAAGTTACAGGTTTAGTCATCCATCCATACCATTTTCTACAGTTATTATCCTCCTTGATGTTATGCTCCTTTTGGTGTGTGCACCTTGGCCAAAAAAGATTCTCACAACTGCTGTGTGACTGACTCGGTAATGCAGTTCTGCCGGTACACCACCAAACAGAAATGTCCCCAAATGTATATTGAAACAATGACGATCGAGAGATAGAATACTCCGCTCTCGTCGACGTTTGATAGGTTTACGACCTAGATGACATCACACTTTTAACCCGGCCCCACTTGCGGCCCTGCCCTTATGTTCATATTTGGGCATACTTTCGGTGCAGGTTCTACCCATATTTGGGCTTCCTATGACATCACTTCCAGGTTGCCGGCCCTTTGGGCCCCTTGTCAAAGAATGAACTTACATCCGATTTACCCTCCTCTATGTCCATATTTGGACTTCCTATGACAGCACCCTTCTGGTTCCCGCCATTTTTTTTTGTAAAAGTCTAGATATGTTTTGTGTAACTTGAGAATTTGAGGCCCAAAGTGGCGGTAACCAGATTTGTAGTGTGAATGACAACTGGATAGATAAACAAAGATACACTGTTGTTGTAAATCATATTAGTCAGACCAATTAAGTGAAAGCAACTTTTCATGCCAACGCGTGACATGAGCGACAAAATCAAAATGTTCTTCTTTTTTTGTGTGTGTGCCCATCTTCCATTATGACGCCGTGGGTGCTCTTTGCATCAGGGCCGCTCTCGCTTTTGTAAAACTGATTCAAAGAGCCAGTGCCTATTTTTAGAGATAATGCTGCTGTTGTGTTGAAGGATGACTACTCGTGACAGTCCTCCCTCTGTGGTCAGAGTGCCTTCTAAACGCCGTGTCAATTAAAGCGTCCGTTCTCTCTTCGCTTGCCGCTTCGTCGCTTGCACGGAAAAAGGGGTTGGGGGTGGGGGGGCAACGGGGGGTTTACACCCGTCGGCGCCGTACCTCCTCTTGCGTCCCGTTCTCCAGTGGCCTCATTATGGTGCGGCATCATTGATTTGTCCAAGAGTCGCCGTACACAACTGAGGCTGGACACACGGTGTAAAAGAAGAAAATAAATAGCATTCATAGCCGTTTGAGTTCTCCATACAATTGTGCTTTTCTCATATTAACAGCAAGGGGTTTGTCGAACATTGCATGAACTTACCAGTAGCTTAAGCAATGCTTACTTTCTATACTACAGGAAATTTGACTGGACAAGGTTTTTTGGGGGGGGGGCTGAAACAGATATTAATGGATGTCCATTCATTTCAGTGTGGATTTGGAATGCAAGCGTTATGAGTCACCAGTGTGGTCACGGAAGAAATTAAACTTGTAGCCTATATCGAGACACCTCTGTATCTAATCTTGGTTAGATTTTGATTTTTGCAGTGTATCATTTTCTTGAAGTTATTTTTTTCCCACAATACAGCGTGGTTGTAGTTGCGATCAAAGGAAGGTGTGTGCGCGCGTGTGTACATACATACACAGCCCATTCCCTTCTCTTCCTCCTCCGCACTGTGAATACAACGGGGCCCTATCGGTGCTCTGCATTCGCTCACATGATTGTCTGAGAGGGATTTTAAACAGCTCAGTAGATTTTCAGATAACCACCAAACAGGCACTTAGAGTAATTCAAAACAAAGTGCATGTGGGAGCAAACGGTTTTATTGAGTCCAAGCTAAGATTTGTTTAGTATCATTTTCTAATCCTCAAAATTACAACGGCACCTTGATAGCATTTGCTGTTTTTGTTCAGTTGTTGCTCGCGTGCACGTTTATGAAATGAGTTGTGCAATGTCCTTGTGGGAATTCTGAGTCACCTAAAGCACATGTGGCTAATTAGCAACTTAACACATGCACTCTAAATGCTTATGTAAAGATCAAAATAGCATGTTTTGAATATTGTCGTGTCCAACCATGAATTAATTCCATGTTTCCTGCAACACTCCAAAGCATCTTGTTACTCTGTGTGAAATAACTTCCCAATAGTGGTGTTATGAAAATATATTTCATTTAAATGTGCGGAATGCTGTCTGGATTATAGAAGCGGAAATATTAGTTTTATATGGCAAATAGTTAGGTATAAGATTTTATTGTTATGGGGCGGCATGGCTCAGTGGTAGAGTGGTTGTCTCCCATCCGTGAGGTTGTGGGTTCGATCTTCACCTATGGTGACCATGTTGAAGTGTCCTTGAGCAAGACTCTGAACCCTGATTTGCTTCCAGTGGACCTGGCAGTGCCTGCGAATGTGATGCTTCAATTGTAAAGCGCTTTGGGCACCATATGGTGTAGTGAAGAGAGCTATATGAAAAGCATTCCATTTACCATGTTTTAGTTTGTCACTGGTGTTGTTGTAGTTCACTTGCCTTGACGACTGTGCAGGTATCACGCGTACAGTTCCCAGATCCAAATATACTTTTTTTTTCCTGATGAAAGAAGAGACTCTAATCTTTCTTTTGGTAGGTTCCATGTTTTATAGCAATATAACACAATGTTCTCTGGGCCTAGCAAAGTCAGTAAAAATCAAATTAAAACAGCCGGACGCGAAGGGAGTTGCGTCAGTGAAAATGGCTAGGAGTGAATGAGCTAATTGGAATTAGGAATTTGGCACCTGCAATGTAAATCCTTCCTTTTGTCTTTTTTTTTACTAACAAAAAATATATAAATCCTTTCTAATACAGGCATACTGTTTTAGATTACAATGTATGCCACTACTGTACCGGTGCAGCCTTTTGCTCTTATCCGTGGCCTTTCACCCCTCCACAACGATCATTAAATCCCCTCCATGCGACGCCTCCCAGGGCCTGGAGCTGAGCGGAATGAAACCTGGCATCACATTTACCGTTGTGGCGACTGTGCACCGAGAGCTCTGATGCATAACAGTCTTGAGAGTGAATGCTTTTGTTGCTGCATAATGCGATGTTGCCTGTTGATACAGTCCCTCATCAGTATGATGTATGGCAGCCCTCTTATTACTTGAAGGTAAGCGTAACGGAACATGCCTCTCTGGAGTGTGGCTTCTCTTCCCTCTGCATACTGTGTTGATCCCAAATCCCATTTCAATCGAATTAAAGCCGTCGTACCGGGTGCTATTTAAGGCCAGATGACACAAAAAAGGTCATAGCTCCAAGAATAGAGCTGTCAGTTAGCAACAGACTGTCCGCCACATTCCATTGAAGGCCGGTGGCCTTATGAGTGCTTCAGTCGCCACATCTGCTCCTGATGGCATCTCGCTTAATTATCTGCTTGCCACACTAGCTGCTCCACTCAGATAAGCTTGAGTATTACATTACTGGGAGCGCGCAGCTCATCAACTCGTCACGTGCAGCTTCTGTTGCATCGAGCCCAATTACGGCGTTTACTTTCGAAATCCAGCCGTTGTCATATATATATATATATATTTTTTTTTCTAAAGAGCTCAGTATTGTTCATTCGATAATGTCATCATCATTGCTCTTTTTTTAATTTTTATTAATATTATTATTATTTTATTGTATGTGGCCGTTGTCATATTCTAACAATTTAAGCGGGGCAACAAAAGAAAGTTATGGATTAGTTGAGCTTCATTTTCCAACATTTTATGTACCCTCACCAGGGTTTTCCCCAGTGCTTTATAGGCCTAGCGGGTTAAAATTAAGCAATTTTTTTGAATGCTCTGTTTTTGAGTATTGTAGATAAAAAGTACAAAATGATTACAATTAGTAACCGTCCTTTGCTTTTAAAAAGTGCTGCTTTTCATTAACTTGTTTCTTCACTGGTTTGTTATCATGGATTCTCAAAGTAAGGGTTATATTTACATTTCGATCAGATTATGCAGAGCTGCGTTCTTTGTTTTTCTTTGCGTTCTGCTTTTGACTTTTGAACCATATTCAAGCCAAATAGTTTATTTTCAAATCCATACGATTCATTCAGTAAATGAAAGCCGCAATGTATGAGTTTATATGCTTGTATTTCTGAGCACAGTTGATCCAATTTGATATGATCTCATCACGCAGCAACCTTGGTCAAACAGCGACTCATTTCTGTCTGTCACCCTCCTGCTTTTGGCGTATATTGTTACAGATAAAGTTACGTAATGAATATTTTATGGGCAGTTGAACAGTCCCTCGTGACGGACCTGATGGGGCTGAATAGGGTGAGCCTTTTCTTTGGACTGGACATGGTTTGTGTTGGGGCTCACTGCAGGGCAACACTCAAACACAAAAAGTGTACATTAAAAATAATGCAGCGCCTTTTCTTCGAGGCGCTCTTGTCAACACAACAGATTTCAATGCCTTTTCACGCTGCCTCCTCGTAGTGCTCTTCATATCCCTCCCACCGCATTCCCTCCTCCCTCCTCTCTCTCTTCCCTCTCCCATGTCTTGCCTATGTGCACCCTGCCGCTTCACAGTCAGCACGAAGCGGACAGATGCAAGTTGAATCGAGGTGACAATGAGGTCGAGCGGGAGAATGAATTTCCAGCAGCCGGCCCGACTGTCAAGGTGGACTCTGCTGATGTGAGGATCTTCCGTATTTGTCTCCTGGTTTGGATCTTTACATTGCTATCCTTTTTCAAGAGCATGCAGCGGGGACGTGCAAAACTCCAGCTTGGAGCTCAACCTTGAAACTGCCAGACTCGAAATCTGCCTCTCATGAGCATTTGATTAAATGCCAGAAGGCGACGTACGGAGGAATCGAGGAAGACCCTGAACAAAAAAAAAAAATCATCATGTCTTTACTTTATTCATACTTTGTATAGTTTTTATCCGCGCTCCCATCCTTGTGCCTGAGGAATATCGTGAGCTTGTCAGTCCATTTATCAAGGGGGAAGTGATTTCTAACACAAGCAAGGCGTGTGAGACTTGCCCCAGGGACGAGGCCACCTTTTACAACTAAACACCCTCACGGACCAAAGGAGAGCCTCGCACTCTTCATCTCATTCATCCACAGCATTTTTTTAAAACTTCTTTTGATCATCGGGTAGTGACGAATCCAGGATGCAGGTCTCACTGGTGTGCACCGACCACCGCGGCGGGGTGAGCCGCACCACGGAGGACCGGCTCAACCGGCAGAACGCCAACAGCCCCGGCACGGGGACGCGAAGCAAATTCCGAGCCGTGGCCATGGTGGCTCGAAGTCTTGGTCAGCTCTCTGTTCAGAGTGTGCCGTCTTCCAGCGAACAAAGCATGAGGACCGGCATGAAGTATAGGTAGGGCATGTTTGGTCAGACATTCCTTTGCTTGGGAGTTCAGAACTGTCTTTTTCCATCTTGTCCGTCAAAACTGCAGTGGATGACAGTCGGGGTCACCAAAAGGGCTGCCAAATGAATATTCAGGAAATGGTTCCTCGTGATCATGACCAATATAATGTAGACAGAAGCCAATTATTAGTACTAATGTTTAGATTTGTAGACAGGGTTGGAGGTAAATTTTCCCCATTCCATTTTTTTCTCACATGATTGTGGGTCAACTTGATGGATGCTATCGTAAGTTTGAACTGTAACTCTTAAACAAGAGAAATGGCTTTTGTTCTATTCACTCTAGCTTTTAAAGCTATTGCGCAAGTAAGCAGTCCTGACCAAATGCTTTAATTTGTCAGTAAATGTTTTTTATAACTCCATCCACACCGTCCTAACGTATAGCAGACATTTTGTGTTATGGACGGCGCGCAGCATAAAAATGTTACAAGAAGGCATTCTCATTACTACTGTACTTGTTTTTGATCTCTTTATGCCCTAAAAGTGTTTTGCATACAAATATTTACTGTAAATCTGAAGTTACTACTATGTTAGTGTAGGTTGGTGATAGACTATAACACATTCCTACTTGACGTAACAATTCTGGTTACCGGTTTAGCAGTGGCGTCCAAACTCCAATCCAATGCTCCAACGCACCTGTTTCCAATTAACAAGATTATCAGCTTGCTGATGAGCTTCAGGTGTGTTGGAGAAGGGAAACGTCCAAAACCTGCAGGACTCCGGTCCTTGAGGACATAGTTTGGACACCACTACGGTATAGGAAGGGAAACGAACAACAAAAACGGATATCATATTAGTTGATCCTCAAGCACATTTTATCCAATCAGAAGCTTGGAAAATCAGCATCAGCTGACACCTCCATATCTTTATGCACATTCTAATTGATAGCTGCTCTAGATCACACATTTCAACAGTTGATGGGCTTTCCCATCAACGGACCAATGTTGAGGACAGTGTTTGCAAAAAGCTTCACCTAGACAGTTTTCTAAAGGCTCAGTTTTTAATGGACAAAAAAACAATGTTTGCATGTGGACAATTTTTATTTTTTATTTTTTTGTATATGTATATTAGGGTACACTGAGACTTGCGGTACTTTAATTTGTTCCTAAAAAAGGAAAACGTGTTTGTGGGCAAAGGCATTTGGAAGTAGTGTCTTCAATCGTCAATCTATTCCACTAGATAGCAGATTGCAATAATTCATTTACATATTCACCTGTTTGCTATTTATACAACATAAGTCATGGCTTCCGGCGAGTATATCAGCGTCAGGTTCTCTCTCTCAACGGGCCCTGATTTCACACTGGTGAAAATTAGATTATCATACTTCAGTATATATATTTTCCATGACGTCTTGATCTTTTTAATGTAATTCTTTAGCTCAAGTTTAGAAAAACTGGACCGGAGTATACTGCACAAGTGGACCTAATGTTGTTGCTCTATATATTCTTTTGTGAATGGTCTTCTTGTGTTATTTCATAGATACAGTATGCCGTGCATTTTAATTGGAACAAAATATTTAATTGGCTGTTGTCTAGAGGATGTACATTAGTCATCCTCACTAGCCCTGCTGAAGACACATCACACTCCTTTGCATCTGATGCGCTCGGGGCAACGATGCCATGTTGGCACAATCTAATTATTCAAGCTAATGATATTGAATGAGTAGAACCGCGTCGGCCCTCGAGGGTGTTGTCCGCTGTTTGTGCTCTTTTGCTTCCGCGCTTTTGTCCAAAGTACACAAACGCGCTCCATGTTTGCGCGCCGGGCTCGGAGTGAATGCATCGCATCTTGTGTAGGCAGCTCAAGGTTGCATGCACGCTGGGGGTGCAGCGCGGTGCTCATAAGAATGAAAGAGCAAGGATGGGAGCGATTGAAAGGCGAGCGTAGGCACGATGCTTTAGAGTCATCTGTGATCTTTATTAGTCAATTTATGTCTCAGGAGTTGCCGTTAACTCGGCTGTGCGTTCTTGGTTGGTCCTCTAGCATAGAAAACAGTAGTGAAACCCTGTATATTTGCCGTTCTGCATTTGGGTATTACATTTGTATTTTTATTTATTTTTTGGGGGGTAGCCTGTCCTCCACCCGCTGAAAAAAAAATCACCTATTGGAAAAATATTGCTTTGGTGCCAAGGAACTACAGTGCCCAAGATTTGTAGGATTCCGTTTTTGCCGACTTGTTTCATCAAGTTTGGGTTTTTTGCACACCTGCTCAATTTTCAAACAAAAAACACATGACTCGGCCATTCATTTTCTGGATTTGATGCGCCATGCCATGTGCTTGCGGCCCAGTCTGTTGTTTGTTTCTCACTGAATGAGCATCGTCCTGCACACAAATAATTCTGCAAGTTGTGGAAAAAGGATTCAACTGATGGCTCTTTTGCCAACAAGCCTCCCGGTATGCTCAGACCTTTAAAATAAAAGCACACCGTTACAATAAAACATTTACACAAAACTTTTTGGGCCCCATGGTTGCTTATTTATTTATAATCACATTCATTAAACAAGCACAAGATTTTTGAGTGTGACAGGTAACTAAGCCACCAAGGAAAGTGTGGCGAAAATGTGTTATCATACTAGTATGCTTTTGTTTTGAAGGACTGACTTTTGAAAAACTATTGTCACAACTTGCCCGAGTGTTGCCAAGCAGACAGGTTGCTGAATTCGCTTGCATTGTGGAATACACCTTATCTTCTGTTGAACCTTTTTTACATAATACGACAGATACAAATGTCAGCCAAAATACAAAAATGGCTCCTCCTCCTACTCCCACCTTGATGTTTTCTTATTAAAGGTTAAAGTAGTGTTTTATCTTACTTAGGGTTCGGATTATATAAAACTGTATTTTTTATATTTTTGGTTGTCTGTATTGGATTAATCAGATTCACATGATTTCTTATGGGATATATTGTTTTTTGTCAAATTTGGCTTTAGCCAGAATTTCTGGAACGGATTAATCACGAAAACCACTGTACACTGGTACTTGTGGCATCTGTAAGAAGACCTTACAGACCTTTTTGGGTGGGCGTCAGTTACTCAGATTTTTGCTGTTTGTGGCAGGGCTCGGTCCCTATCCTTAAAAAACAGTGGTGGTTCACCACTCACTTTTGCACGCTAATCCAAACTGTATAATAGCTGTGGGAAATTCAGATGTGCCTCATTTGCATAAGGTCCTCTCCGTCGTTTCCCCAGCATGGCAGCCTTGAGCAGTCTAGATCGTGACTGTCAGGCTGCATTTACGGGCGCAGGCTAGCTCGGAAAAGGACCTCCCCTGCAGGGTTGAGGGGGAAAATATCAAAGTGAATGTCTTCTGAGGCTCCGAGGAGGCTTACTCCCCACAGACAGAAACATTCAGTAATGTGACACTGGTTCTTCTTGACGCACGGGCTAAAGACATGCGGATCTGCAACCCACATTTATTCTGCAGAACTAAATAAATGCCCTCAAGTCAGGGCTGAATTAATGATGCACACAAAATGGTTTATGATTATGTAAAGTGGTCCTGCTCAGGCAATGGGAGGATCTCTCTGAAATTGGGCAATCGTTCTTGTGATGATTTGCCGCGACGCTCTTAACTCCTGTTCCAGTTTGACAGACTTTTCTGAAGACATGACACACTTGTACAAGAGCGTCTCTCTAAATACAAGAGGTGGCAACAGCGCTCTACGTGATTTACATTCATTATTTTGTCAGATTATATTATTCACGTTGTTGCTCTTTGTTTTTCCATTATTGGACACCCTAAAAACTTGAGGTTTTCATACACTTGCTAACATAAAAGTGGAGACAAAAATGTTAAATATAAATTAGGCTGCATCTTTTAGTCATTTATACAGGAATTTCATAATTCATAAAAGTGAGTAAAATTAAAAAACTACTGTAAAAAACGAGTGTGATATTGATTTGTCGAGTTAATATTTCTGCCACTAGATGGCATAATTGCATTTGTAAGACAGCTCAGTGCAGTTTTATTTTCATATTAAGAGCTATCTAATCTTCAACATGAAGTAACTTGTGAAATTCTGCACATTTTTAAATTGTAAAATACAACAAATATATGCATTATTATTCAATTAATTACTGCTAAATTTTGACGTTTCTGCTGCATTGCGACTAGAATTCCCTCAGTACAGGCTTTCTAAGTAAGGGGTGGTCATTAATCGCACATTAAAATAATTTGTGGTGTTAAAGGAACTTTAAATTAACTCAGAAGTTAGCACACTAATTTTGACACCCCTACTATTTAATATTTGAAAACACAAATGTTGTACATTTAAACATAGACATCTAACTACATGCAATTCAGAGATCATTATTAAGGAAGCAGTAGTGTAGAGTAAAATAAAATATCCAAATGGCACAAATAAGGCCGCAATGAGTCTCTGACCCACTTGTTGAAAATCATTGCTCTAATGATTGTTCATTGCTAGTGCTTGTCATCCAAAAGCCTATTTTTATACCCAGTGTTTATGACAATTATACTTATGAGCGAAAATGTCTCCACTGGTTACTGTAAACACTTCACTGAAGACGTGTTACGAGGCTCATTATCGTGTGCAGCACACACACACACACCATAAATGCCCTGGTTCTGCCATTGTTGTTGTGAATGGGACGTTTTGGAGTGTGTAACATGGCTTTAGGTTTTTAGGGCAGTAAATTTGGAAGGAAATGTAAAACCGGGTGCGGCTCGGTGGACTCTTGATTTGCACTTTTGCCTCACAATTTTTTTGCAAATGTACAGTATACATTGTGTGAGGCCTAAACTGATTTTGAAAGTGCTTGAATCTGAAATCAGAAAATATAAGTCCACTAAAGCAGACCAAGTTGACAGTGAATCACAACTACTAACTAAACTGTCACGTGCCGTATGCTAGCTTTTAGATTACAAACAAAAACATGTAGAAAGTCACCTCTTCATATACTTAACAGTGGGGGGGGGGGGGGATGAAGGTGCTATCTATCTCTATTATTAACTTCTGTTGCTGAGAATGACTACTTACACAAAGGCAGTGTGGTGGCGACGAAAGGCAGGTGGGTGTGAGATTTTGGCCATGGTGAGTGTGGGTGCATGCTGGGACATTTTCCTCGTCATCAAGGCTTTCCGCCTGCACTCCCACTGCTGAACACACAAGGCCACGCTGATGTAAATACGCCGTGACTCTACAATCCACAGTGCTCATTTCAAGCCCCCCACTTTGAGATGCCATCTTAAAATGTGCACACCATGTTCACCATCTGCTTGCTCTGGGCATGTGAGGTGACGTAGCCATGTGTAAACTACTTCTACGTACGTTGTTTTTTTTCCTGTAAGAATATGATTATTGTAGAATATTTTGGTTTGGTTATATTTGCCTCAAATCGTGGCCCCTACTGTTGTATTATTGATGCTGGAAAAAATAATTGCCTCTCCCCAAATAGATATCTAATTTTCAAGAACAAAAAGAGACATTCAACGAGCTGGCGACTGCTAACCAAAACAGCAGCACCAACGCACATCGTGTCTCATCAAGAACAAAAACAGGAAGTTGATTGTTGAGTGTTCACAGACTGACATTAAAGTCCCCACGAAAATAAATAATTTCTATTACTATTTCTAATTTGACACACCACACAAAAGTTGTTAACATCCCTCACAAATTTAAATGTAAATTAGGGTTCCGTATCATGCACCCCCACGCATACACTTTTGCCGTTGAGTAAACAAATAACTGATACGATGTATGCCCGCATGTGACTGAAACTAGTAGTAGTGTTATAGTGAAATGGAAAACCGAGACAGCTGTTCATTCTTTGCATCACTGTTTAATTAGTGCATGTGTATTCAACGTATTCTTTAATGCATAACAAATAGCCTCCATTTATTAGCACCGCTGTACAAAGCCAATAAGGGGCAAGCTGTTTATTCTCTTAGTATTGCTTTCTGTATTCCCAACAGTTTGGGGCTGTTGACACTGCCCTGTCTTTTATCATGTCATGCGAATTTTATATGCTAATGATTTGTGGCTTTCTACATAATTGTGCTAATATGTATAATAAAATGACGCCAGCAGCATATTGCAGTCTTTTCCGTCCCGTGTGAGAAAGGATCCTCTTTATGGAATGTACCAGAAGCTGATGTATAAGCAAAGGTACCGGGTTTTATAGGAGGGTCTTAGGTAATACTTTATTTATACAGTTTCAAAGAAAACAAACACAGCTATCAACAGATGTAAAGGTTAAAATTAGCCTCACTTGCCAGCACATGGTGAAGCTCCGAGCATTAGAACTAAAGACTGTCAGTATGTAATTTCAAATGGTACTATCATCATACATTAAAAGCACAAGGCTGTCTTAAACGACCGTACTAGTGAGAACACAGCTAGCCTTATTGGTATACATGTACTAACCGATCTATCTAATCTATTTAGCCCTACTATTAATTCCATGACTAAATGACTTCAAATAGACTCTGAAAATAGTTGCTAACAGAAATATTATACAAGGCCTGAACTTTGCTAAAATGGTAGACAGAATGTTGATAGCATTAGCATTGACAGTGGCCCAGGCAATGGCTAAACTCGGCTAGAATGTCTACTAGCCACACCCCCAACCCACCTCCATATACACCAACTTTCATTCTCACAGTATTACTTCTAATCTTGCATTTAAGTCCATGTGTTCCTTTCTTTGTCTCCACCAACTGTTGCTCCATTCCTGTTCATGTTACTCCTCTGTCGATTTAATGATGTAAACCTGAATGTAGGAATAAGCGCCTGTAACCAGCACGGAGGCCGCTGGCATTCTGCGTTGCTGTGTTGCAGCCACATCTCAAACCGTATTAATAGTTGTGCTCGGCGAGAATCTCTCAACACGTTCGTCCTTATGGCTTTGTTTGCTCATTCATCACTCTGACCTGTCATCTCCCCTTGACTTCAGACGCTTGTCATTTTTTAACATGCATACCTAGAAATGACCAAAATAAACACGTGGGCGGTGAACCCTCGCTTTTCGTGGGGGTTAAGGACGTCGCCCGATTGCAAATAGCTTCTCTATCATCCCCACTGCGAACTTTGCCTGCCTGTAAGAATTATACTGGAATCTTTCACGCTGCTGTTCGCTGTCAAGCTAGCCGGTTATGATATGGATGTCAATGCTAGCCACTCCTTTGCTAATAGCACCTTAGAAGGAACAGAGCAATTTGGACATAGTGTGTCAAAAAGAATTACAATAGCCCTTTTGTTTTCCACCATTGTGGTTTGTCAGCAAGTCGGCATGCTTACTGTCCATAGTCCTAATCATTGACTTTGACCCCAGTGCCACTTTTGGTGCCGCTGTCCTTTTTACCAGGTCTGTCAACTTCATTATTGATGAGGTCACAAGAGCGATGACTTTACTGTTGTGATTCACTTGTGCTGAGGCTCAGCAGGAACCTGAGCCCTGTCTGCTGGCGGGCGGGCTCGAGGGTGGGGGGGGGGGGGGGGGGGGCATGGGCATGCCAGAGGGTCCGTTGAAGGCCTTTGAGCGCAAATATTGAACATCATGATGTGCTGACAAAGGGGCAACCTTGGCTTTTTCTGACAAGCTTCATATTCTGATGATGGCTGCTTGAAAATGCTGGAGTTTTTTTTTTAGTGCTCGCAGTAATGTTGACCTGGCTAACTCTTTCCACCATTTTTTTAATTGGTTATCCTGTACATTACTCCATTGGCTGCAGTCACCAATTATTATTTTGATTTTAAATAATAAACACGTCTATTGTAGCGTAATTAGACCTTTTTTTTTGGTCTATGCTTCTGTTGTAATTTAGAGTTACAGCATTGTTTTTATGTGTTTGTCTTTTGGGCAGATACATATAAATATACATCATCAATCTTTAATTATTAGATGACATCAAGCTTGAAATTGACAGGTATACTCTGTTAGCTTGTTTTCTTGCATTTTGGAAATAGCCATTGATAGTTGTATATCCATCAGCTAATCTATAATACTGGGAAGGGACATTGTTCACGACATTTGATAAGAACCTTATCAATGAGACTGTTGATATGCCTTGAAAGATGCTGCCATTTTGGGTTAGCAACAGCTATTTTTTTCTTCTTCTTTGAAATCCATGTCTGAATTTTAGTATCTATATGCTGAGAAATAGACTGACAACCTGGTTTTTGAGATCTGAAAAAGGTGGCATGTACTGTATTTGTCTTAAGCAGCTGGCTCGCCCTGTTAATTTTTTGGGACGTCTACCAGGGAGCCATTGTCCACTATTTGAGGAAAATTTGCCTTTGCCATGTATTTTCAATGCAAGCTTTAGTCATAATTTCAAGAGTATTATTTCATACATTTTCCCAAATAAGATGAGTCCGTTTTTCGAAGTATAGTACACTCACCCCCACCCCGTACCATTGTATTTAGAGATTAACGGTGAAATTAAATAGTTTTAAATATCAAAATATGCATTTGCATTTAACAACAAAAATCTCTTTAATCACAGGGGATTTTTGAATCCAGCATGAAATTGATTTTTTAGCGAATGAATAATAATGTGTATTCTTAAGTGCTACAGCTTTTTAGCTGGAGAATACACTGAAGTTTCATGAAGCAAATAGTTATCTGTAAAAATAAGTATATCAGCCCATCGTCCCAAACATGTAGCCAAAACAATTATGGCCCCCGTAATCTGCTTTTGGTTCCCGTTTGATTATGACACTGAGTGCAGCATCCTCAGGGGGTTGTTTTCCACATTGAAATAAAAGGAAGCTAATTAAAGATTAGCTCCGCTTTGCCAGAAGGGATCGCCTTAACCTTGTCACCGCACGCACCACAAAGGTTTGCGGTCCCTCCGGATGTTTTTGCCACTCTCCTCTGGATTAACTGCTGTCAGCTACTAAATGTGACACAGTCGGATAAGATAACCAAGTCGGACTTTGGTATTTTTTTTCGGACGCCATGGAAAACCCATTCAACAAATACGTACACTTATCATAGCTTCACTGCTGTCTGTCTCCCATTCTACTATTGTTTCCATCCACTGTTTTTCCATACAAGCTGTGCTACAAAAGCTATACAGTAGTAGATTTCCTCCCCCACAATCATTTAGACTCCTGCACACGTTACATCATCCCTGATGAAACTCTTCTTCTTCTTTTTTTTTCATCTTTTGCCTGCTTATCTTTTATGACCAAGGGCAGGCCACTTTATTGTTCGACCATGTCTCCAGGCTTGTATTGATCTAACTTACTCTTGAAATCACCCTTCAACGGTGATACATTGTGTTACACTGAATAGCAAACCTACAGTTCGGAGACACAAAGCTGTCGTCGTCTGGAGAGTAGTCTGCATGGAACGAGATAGGCTTTAGCTTCAGGGAGCTTCTTCCATATTACTGTTTTGCACTCTTTGTCAAGTCTGCCTTCAAATCCAGGCCTCGGCTTCTGTGACCGTAATCGAAGACCGGCTCTTTTCGCAGTAGTCGAACTGCTGTTCATGTGTTTTATAATCAAGGCTTTGAATTTAGATGCACTGCAGTGCAAGAATAATCTATCATTGTCATCTTAGTGCAGCTTTAACATCAGCGCTGTGTGTTGTTGTGTCTCGACAGAAACCTTGGGAAGTCTGGTCTGCGCGTGTCCTGCCTTGGATTAGGTAAGAGCCAAACTGCGAGAGACGGGTTGCGGTGACCTGGATGGATTGTGTAACCGAGTCATGGCGGGAACTCTGAGTCCTTTCTCATCAAGTGGCGAAAAAAGATGGTTATTATTTCCAAGACTCCAGTCGCAAGTTGTAAAAAGGTCTGAAGGAGATTTAAATTGGCTGAAGTAATAATAATTGTGTCATGCCTATTGGTTAATGTGCTGTAGTGCTGTCACTATAAAAAAAAAATATATATATTATGTATCTATTATTCAATCAATTAATCGAATAATCTGATTCATTTTAGTTTTGTGTGAAAGTGTATTACAAAAAGCATTTTTCCTTGATTACGGTTTATTAACCAGGTGGTATTTTGTGTGGAGGAGATTGATGTTGTAGTTTGTTACCGGTGCAGTCAATGTTTTCCAAAGTAAAAACAGTTGTTTGCAAATGTCTTATTTTGGTTTAAAACTGAATATAATCGGTCTTCTTTCATGAAGGACTACAGAAATCAGTGAACAATTGCTGTTGATATGCTGAAATCAGAAAATTTGGACAATTTTAAATTCAAAAAATGACACCAAATGGTTACTTGATTATTAAAATAGTTGACGATTAATTTGATAATCTAAATAACTTGTCGATTAATCGATTAATTTTGACAGCTCTAATCTGCTATCTTTATAAAGTTTAACATTTCAATTTTGCACATTGGGAGATTTTGGAACAAATATTCCTATATTAAAGTGTAGTGATTTATTAAACCAAATGTCATATTCATGAAATGTCATTATTGGATTCCAATGGTCACACTGTAGATTACCATAATCCATCATAGTTGTTATCATATTTGCATCACAGTTATTAGATTCAGTCACGGAGTCCATGGCTTTGTCTTGACTACACAAATAGGGATTTAGAATTGTAACTATTAAACATGTTTGGCAGTTATGATCGTCACCCAGATTTTGTCAAATGTTTTTACAAACTACACTCCACAGGATAATCTTTGAGAATTACTTTACAGAGTCAGCCGAGAATCAAATCTTTGCCGACTTTAATCGGGAGGGGGAAATGTTGAAATTTGTCCCGAATGTTGGCCTGCTTAATCATCTGTTTCCTTTCTCTGGCATTCTCAGGAACATGGGTGACATTTGGCGGGCAGATTACAGATGAGGTGAGTTGATAAACCACAAATATGTCATACTGTAGCTGCAGCCTTAATAGTGTGGAACGAAAAAGTACACTTGTTAGCGATGTGGCGTCGGTGATCTTTCATCCCTCCACTTTGGTTTTCCTTGCCCCTTTTGCTTTCTCAACAGATGGCAGAGCAGCTGATGACTCTGGCGTATGAAAATGGCATCAATCTGTTTGACACGGCCGAGGTCTACGCTGCAGGGAAGTGAGTGTGCGCCTTCGCGTCCTTTCAAAAGACGCCGCCACGTGACTGATTAAGTCGGCAGGGCAATATTACTGCCCCATCAAAAAGTGGCCTTGATCTTGCTGATTCACCCCGGTCGGACATTGTTACCATCTTGTGGTATGCGCTGCTGCAGTTGTTGTTTTTTTGGTGATAAAGTAGTCCCTGTTTCAATACAAACACAATATTAGCCTTACCCGTTTTCAGCAACAACAAAAAAGAAAAAAAGTGCAAAAAGAAAGTCAGTTGACACGAATGTAAGTGGATTTGTTTATCCTGCAGCGCAAGACTAGAAAAAAGTCCCACTGTCATTGTCAACTGTTTTTACTGGGACACGACAGAGTTCAGAAATGAGCCAACACAATTGCCTCAGTTTTTCTTGCAGTGCTGTTATTAAGGCTGTAATCTCGATGTAATAATATCTAACATTTCTTTTCCCTCACTTGTGGATTAATCTGGTTGCAACACGGCTGCTTTGATGTCGTCTGAAGGATTAACATTTCCAAATGTTTTTTTTTAAGATTCCCTCAAGAATCATCTAGTAATATCGCGATATATTGCCGAATCGATTTTTTTCTAACACCCCTAGTATGTATGTATGTATGTATGTATGTATGCATGCGTGCATGGATTACATTTTCGAATTATATATTTTTTAATCTGTTTTTATTTTCACTTTTAGTCATTTATTTATTTAGAGTTTGTCCTCCATAATTGTTAACCTTCATAAAACAAGGCCTCGTTTACACACCAACAAAACACGGTATGTGCGAGGCACGTGCAAATGTTTGCCGCACAGCTGAGTATGTGGCATTGCACAGGTGTTAATCCTGACAGCTTCCACTCGCAAAAGCAGCATGGAGGAGATTATGTTGCACACATGACACACACATAGCACCACAGGGTGGCAAAAACGCTTTCAGTTGCGGCTTTTTTTTCTTTTCTTTTTTACGCTGTCATTTCAACAGCGGTTTTGGATGTTTTTCCGCATTTTTTTTTTTTTTCACGTGACACAAAACGTTCATCGAAAATAGCGTAGCAACGTGAGTTTTGTTTCTGTGAAATGTGAATTAATATGCATAATCGCACAAATAATAAACACTCGCTCCGCTCAGCTGGCTGGGGCTGCTGTTATCAGCAAACACATGTGGCGCTTTTTTTAATTATTATTTTTTTTATTAGCTTCAGATGCGTCATAATTGCATGATATTGTGTGCGGAGCCAACAACAAATTGGAAGTGCAATCGCAGAGAAGTGTGAAAGCAATAAGATATTATAAATTCATGGATAATCCTTTTTTTTTTCTCTGTTTTTCTGTCAGAAGTCATACGATATTAAAACGAACCTAATTAATGGAGGAATGCAAAACATTATGTAGCTTGTGTTTAGGCCCCACAAATAAGTAATTTCAAGGAAAGGAGCACAGGGTTGCATTGCGTGGGTGCCAGCAGATACATACGCGCACATACACACAATTTGTGCTAGAGCTTGCACGGTCTGACAGTGAAGCATCGACCGTATTGTTTCCTTTCACAACCAGTACCACGATACTGTATAGTACCACGCATAAACACACAAAGACTAAGTTATTTATATCTTATTATACTAACCAATCACATTCAAACTAATTAGAAAGACAGCACACACCTGCCACCATTAAAGTGCCTCCGATGAACAATTAACTCATTCACTGCCATTGACGAACGACTATAGACGTCAAAAATTCATTTGAACTATTTCTATTCGTTTTTTCCCTCACTTTTGTTAACAAGAGTACGAAAACCTAGAAATGTGTTTTATTGTACATTTCGAACAGATATAAAATTTGTGATTAATCGGGAGTTAACTAGTGAAGTCATGCAATTAATTATTACAATTTTTAATCGCCTAACGCCCCTAATTTTTAATCTTTTCTTTTTTTAATCTTTTCTTTTTTTTGTAATAAAAATAATTAGTAAAGTCAAGCGATTAATTAAATAAAAAAATTTATTTGGCTGACGCCCCTAATTTTTAATAATCTTTTCTTTATTTTTTTTAAAGAATAGATTAAAAAAATTTTAACAAAAGTGGAAAAAAATGTAACTAATAGAAATAGTTTAAATACATTTTTGACGTCTATAGCCGTCAATGGCAGTGAATGAGTTAATAAGTTTGAGTTGTTCGAGTCTGCATTTTGTTTTCTGCCTTCTAGCCAAAGCCTGAAAGTGTTGTGCAAAGAGTGACTCGTGTTTGGAATTGTTCACAATTTGGGAACGTGGGAAATTGACTTTATAAGAGGGTGTGCATTCTTTTGCAACCACATTATTTCAGTTCTGGCTATAAGTCACATTAATGGTAGAAAACGTTTTATCTTGGTCTCTTTTTTTTTCCTTTTTTTTTTACTGACCAAACCTGACATTTGAACAGTGGCACTGTAAACAGAAACAAATTTATCAGAAAACTGTTGGAAAAAGTGACACTTTAGGGTGGTTTGGAGTGGGAGCGCACACACACACACACATACACACATACAAGTGACTTTTTGAGTGCTCTTCCTAATGAGCCCCATGTTGGACGTGTCACTCCTTAAGTACCCATGTGGCTGCTAATGAGTGACATGGCGTCCGCTCAGCAGCACAGCTGGGGCCGGAACATGGCAGTTCCCTCACACATTGAGCACATGCAGTATTTATGCCAGCATTTGCACTCTTATTATTATCTGACATTCCATTTTTGTGCTCAAGCCAGTTTGGCTGCATTGAATGAACATAGATCAGATTTGTAGCATGGTATATATTTAAAGAAAAAAGATTTGGTCTTTTATGTTTGTTAAATGTCAAAGCTACACAAAATAACAACAAATTTGTTCCTAACCACAGAAAATTCCCCGCAGAAATCCATTGTACAATAATTGCATTTTTTAATTAATTAATTTCCAGACTACAAGCCTCTACTTTTTTCCCACGCTTTAAACCTGATAGCTTTAAATGTGACACTCTCTTTTATCAACAAGCCTCATTATTCAGGAAAAAAATGAAGTTTAATATTAAAGATGTTTAAGTTCATTAACTAATTCGCTCCCAAAAATTTATAAATATAAGTATGTACTTTAAATGTTTTAAGTGTCCCAAAGACGTATTTATAAGTTTTTATCTTGTTTTTTTTTTATGGCAGAGCATACAGAAGGCTTTGATGCAGCCTCACAATGGTTGAAGAAATGGTAGTTATTACACAAACGGCCAGCGGGTGGCAGCAGAGTATAAGAGATCAACCAGGGCCATGTTGGGAAAAAAAGCTCATTTACTCACAATTCTAAACAGATTTGTGAATAATGATGAAACTAAGCTATATTATAATGCTAATTGCTGCAAAACGGATAGAAATATATTTTTTTCTGATGAAAGAAGAGACTCTAATTTTTCTTTTGGTAGGTTCCATGTTTTTATAGCAATAGAACACAATATTTTTGTGGGCCTTGCATAATCAGTCAAAATCCAGTAAAACAGCCGGGAGTGAAGGGAATTGCTTCAGTGAAAAAGGCTGCGAGTGAATGAGTTAAAAGTTGTTGTTGTTGTTTTATATTTGTGATGCCTTTCTTTGCAAATATTTCATTTTATAATTTGGAGTCCCCACAGCTAATAAAGCTAATCGGCCAATATATGATTTTTATGGCTTAATTTAGCAGTTGCGGCTTTAAACCAGGTGCACTCGTAGTACAGAAATTAAGGTAATGTATTCCTTCATGTTAAGATTTGACTTTGGATTGGTGGCACTATTTTCTTTTCCATTCAAAGCATGCAGCAAAATTTCACACAATTTGCTGTTTTTGCAAGGGTGCGTTGATAATGAATTGGATAATTATGTAAATGAAAATAAACACTGCCAATCATTGAACCATCTCAGGGCCTAATAGCAATAATGAAATACTCCTCGAATGCCTGATACAAAACTTATTTTCTTTCTTTTTTGTGTGTGGCTAAGGACAAATATTATAAGTATTTCTCAAGGGTTAAATCATGTTGCGTCTTGTGTGCTTGGCAGGGCTGAGGTGGTGCTGGGGAGCATCATAAAAAAGAAAGGATGGAGGTAGGAGATGCACTTTCATCTTTTTTTTTTCTTTTCTCATTTCCGTCTCACCGGCCTACCTATAATCTTGTCATCTACGCTCGCTCATATTGGGAATCCAGTTTGTTGTGTGAACTGGAAGCATGAGGTAGGACGAAAGATAAATGCGGCATGCCCACACGGCCGCGTGCCTCCTTCAAAGACATCGAATAATAAAGCCACTTGGAGGAGCCGCGTCTTCCAGTCTGTCCGCCCGGGCTACAGCTTTGTCAATTTATCCTCGCCTCCACCTCTCATTCATGTTTGCTGGCTGAGTTCCGGCACTGTGGGTGCACGTGACACTCAAAAGGGATGAGGGTAGAAAGGCGCGGGACTCTTGGTCCGTCTTCAGCGATCGCCCACTCGCGCCGAGCAGGCTGTAACCTTTCATGCTGTAACCCGCGCGCTTTCATTCTCCACTTTGCAGACGCTCCAGTCTGGTGATAACCACAAAGATCTTTTGGGGAGGAAAGTAAGTTGAGAAAGCATCTTTAATATAATCCTAATAGCGGGAGAATGTGTCATCCATATTGTTGTCTCTCACTGCCGGATCGCGTTTCATGATATCGGATGACACGATGGACTGTTTTTAACTCTCTTTGCAGAGCTGAGACTGAAAGAGGTTTATCTCGAAAACATATTATAGAAGGTGAGTACTGTACTAACTTAAAAGCGTGTCCTTAGGTCCCAACATAAAAGGTCTTGAGGTTACTGAAGGAACACAATGAATTAGTATGGTGACCAAGAAAACATGCTTAGATACATGCGTTTTTTTTAAATGACAAATTAATAAAAAGAAAACTTGAATTACAATCTGTCTAAAGTGGGATGTAATAATTTCACAGAAATTACCATCCATATCCTGATATGATAGTCAGTTAGTGTCGAACGTACTAAAATGTGGTCCAAGCGGGGTTTGAACCCGGGTTCTCCTCCATGGATATATTTGCAATGTACAGTCAGAGGTGGGATTTAAACCTGCAACCTCCTGGTTAGTGGACAATGCACTTTTACCAACTGCGCTACCGAGCAGTATCGCACAGCTGGTCATGATGATCAATTGTATGTATGGAAGTGGGCGGGGAAAGTGGTACTTATTTAAATGAATGGGGAAAAGTTGATTTTTTAAGGTTGAATTGTGCAAATACTGTAAGTAATGTGAAATCAGACGATATATACCCCTGGAGGCGTGAATTTTGGAAACAAGTTGACATTTTTTATGTGGGAGTTGTTTCACGGCAAGTGTGGAGAATAAAAATCACAATAACATAAATATAAAAAATAAAAAAAACACTCACCAAAAGAAAGTTGTTTGTATGCCGATTTGTGTTACTGCTTCTGATTTGCAGGTTTAAAAGCTTCTCTGGAGCGACTACAGTTAGACTACGTTGACGTAGTATTTGCAAACCGACCGGACCCCAACACGCCAATGGAAGGTAACGCCATTAACACTTAAACATGTTTTGCTAATGCTAATGCTAATGCTAATGCTTGCTCTTTCAACACTGTTGTAGTGAATTTTTATTCTGGGTCATGTTGTCTTGCTACTTTCTCCTCCACAGCGGGGATGAGGCTGTAGTGGCTGGAGACCTTTCTGAAATGGCAGAGTGCAAAATGTTTGTTTGTGTGTGTGAGCGGGGGTGGGGCGAGGAGGTGGGGGGGGGATCAGCTGGCCGCTCGCTCTCCATCTGCTCCTGTCAAGAGTTTCTCTTTGGGAATGAGTTCAGTCAGGGGTCGTCCGTCTGCCTCCACTTCGCTTCTTCGCCCGTCTTCCAGCACTCTGGCGAGATTAGAGTCAGAAATCACTGCTGAAGTTCAATTAAGTTAAAGAAATCGAAAGTGATTTGTCTTTGTAGATTACAAAAGGAAAAAATAGATGTTGGGGCGAAATGTTTTAAAAGAAAATCGACAATAAATAGATATTAACTAAATAATAATACAAATAATAGTAATGATGATGAGGATAATAGTAGTAGTAATAAGAATGTGTGGGAAAAAGTTTTTTTTTTTTATTCCACCATGTTTTTTCGGATTAATTTTTTTCCTGTAAAAAATACAGATTTGTCTCATACCATTAGTTAAATAGCATAATTTGGCAAAATCATCTTTTAGTTAACTTTCCTCGATTCAACCATTGTGAATTACTAGGACAGTGGACCTGGATGGCTGAGAATCTACACAGACAAAAAAAATTGCAAGCACATTGGTATTATTATATTTTATTTACTGATATGGTAACATTAAGTAAAAAATTACTACAGTATATGTTTCAGAAAAAGGCAGCAATAGCAAAAGACTTGAGTGTTTAATTTTTATATTTGTTAGGTGGGTAGGCATGCTAGAAAATTTCATTTCCCATATTTAACCTAAAATGGCAGATTAACTAATTCACTGCCATTAACGACTATAGACGTCAAAAATTCATTTGAACTATTTCTATTAGTTTTCCACTTTTGTTAATAAGAGTATGAAAACCTAAAAAAAAATGTGTACATTTAAAACAGATAAACAATTTGTGGTTAATCGTGAGTTAATTATTGAAGTCATGTGATCAATTACAATAAAAAATGTTATTCACCTGACGTGATTAAAAAATAAAATAAAAAGATTATAAAAAAATTGGGGTGTCAGGCAGTTAAAAAGTTAATTGTAATTAATCGCATGACTTAACTCATGATTAATCACTAATTTTATATCTGTTCTAAATGTACAATAAAAAAATTCTAGGTTTTCACACTCTTGTTAATAGTGGACTTTTTTTTTAACTAATATAATTTTTTTACGTCTATAGCCATCAATGGCGCAGTGAATTAGTTAAAATAAATTATATATTTCTGAATGACTGCAAATGGTTGACAGACGACCGTGACAGCATTTTTTTTTTTCTTTGTCTCTTGTGTGCAGAAACGGTTCGAGCAATGACCCATGTGATCAACCAAGGCATGGCCATGTACTGGGGGACATCCCGCTGGAGCCCCATGGAGATAATGGTGGGATTCACAGCTGTACCCTGCAAATGTGTGGACACGTGTCGGCATTGGGACCCGTCTTATTCATTTATTTTCCCTTGAAGGAAGCATATTCTGTGGCACGACAATTCAATCAGATCCCTCCCATTTGCGAGCAGGCCGAGTATCACATGTTTCAGAGAGAGAAGGTGGAGGTGCAGCTACCTGAACTTTTCCATAAAATAGGTAAGACTATTTTATTTTATTTTTTTATAAGTTCTACCTGGACTTGCTGTCTGGTCATGATGATGACGTTCTCTTGTCGTGCAGGTGTGGGGGCCATGACGTGGTCGCCGCTGGCCTGCGGTATCATCTCAGGGAAATATGACGGAAGGGTGCCCCCGTACTCTCGGGCCTCTCTGAAGGTAGCCACGTCTCACCCGTGGTCTCTTTGGTGTTTTGGTGTGGTCTCCTCGTGCTGTGCTGGCGTCCACCTCCTGGCGCGGTTCCCCCTCTGGTTGTTGCTCCTTGCAGTTTCTCTGTTCATCGTGTCGTCACATGAGTACAGTGCAGTGGTGTGTCCTTTGTGGCATGTTCCCTCACTTTGCATTTGGATGTTGTGCAGTTTCATTTCCTGTGTGGAATGTGCATCGTCATGCTTGACTCGGTCGATGTTTGTGGTGCTGTTACTCGTATTATTCAGAGTCATGGTTTTTGTCTTTTATATTAGATCACAATGGCCATGCCAAGTCATAGGATTTTGCATTGATTAATCAGTTTTGTTTTTTTAAGTCGAGTGTAGTTTTTGAAGTTAGGGTTGCATTTGAGTATCAGGTTCAAGGATTTGAAATTCAGGGTTTTTATGTATCAAATCAGTGTTAGTGTTTGCAGTTAGGGTAAGGTTCAAGTTACAGTGGGAACCTACACTCTAAAAACAGTTTGGTCAAAAGTAACCCAATTATGGTTAAAAAATGGACCGATCCACTTTATGGATCAGATTGACCCAACTTTCGGGTTGTTTTATACAAAATGACCCAATTTTTTGACCCAAGTAAACGACGTATATTTAGGAGTTGTTTTACACTAAAATACCCATTTCTTGACTCAAAGTTTGGTCAAATAGACCCAAGTAGAGGATTGGTCCATTTTTGACCCATTGTTGGGTTATTTTTGACCCAACTGTTTTTAGAGTGTAATATATTTTAACCCCACTATGGGTCAAAAATGGACTACTCTACTTTGGTCTGTTTGACCTAACTATCTGGGTTGTTTTATTAAAATTGACCCAATTTTTCGACCCAAGTAAAGGACCTGAGCAATATGTATGAGTTGTTATAAATAACCCAAATATGGGTAAAAAAAAATGGACCAATCATCTACTTGGGTCAAAAAATTGGGTCATTTTGTATAAAACCACACAGAAAGTTGGGTCAAATTGACCCCTAAATTGTATTGGACCATTTTTGATCCATAATTGGGTTACTTTTTGACCCAACTGTTTTTAGAGTATGATTAGTTGGGTGTGGGTTCAAAGCCAAGTTTTAAAAAATCAGCTATTATAGGCAACAGTCGCACGTGTTTAAAAACAGGCCCTGGTGACACGGGAGGCGAGGCGGCCGCGGTGTGAGCAGGGCGGTGTTTTTGAGCAGGTGTGCTGTGTTTTCGACAGGGTTACCAGTGGTTGAAGGACAAGATCTTGAGCGAGGAGGGCCGGCGTCAGCAGGCGAAGTTGAAAGAGCTGCAGGCGATCGCGGAGCGGCTGGGCTGCACTCTGCCCCAACTCGCCATCGGTACGCAGATGCATTCTGCTGCTCTCTCTCTTTCTGTCTGTCTGTCCGTCCCCTCTGGCTCCGAGGGGCACAGGTCGTCGTTTTGTCCGTGTTTGTTTCCTGTGTGTTTGTTTGAGGCCAAGGCAGGGTTTCATCATATTGTATCCCACAAGGGGGGATGGTGTCTCGTTCTTCTATTTCGATGAAGTCATTAAAAAAAAAAAAAAAAATCAGATTCAATGTCATAAAAAAAAAACTGTTTATATTGAGCTGACCTTATTATCGGCACCTTATGAAAAACTCTTCTGGGCCTTAACTGAGTGTAGGGCTATGCAATTAATCAAAATTGAATTACAATTTCAGTTATTACTCTCCGCGACCCTTGTGAGGACAAGCGGTACAGAAAATGGATGGATGGATACTCTCCACAATTACAAAATTGCCAAAATAATAAAATTAAATATTATTAATATTAATTCTGAGTTGTTTAAATTAATAATATATTTGCATTTATTTTTAAAATGACTAATTTAATGAATCTAGTTTGGTTCAAAAGGAACTTGCGTAATTATAGTGTTATTTGTCTTAATATTTTTTACATTTTTAAACTTTTTCTTGTTTTTTACCAAAAAACAAAGGATTGCCTTAATTGTGATTTCAATTCTTACCAAATTAATATTTTCCTCATAATCGAGCAGCCCTAACTGAGTGTACATTCTTGTGGCGCATAAACACTTTAGAATAATCTAGTTGCCTCCATTCAATTATTGCAGATTACACAGACATTAAAAAAAATATCTTAAAATTATTTAAATTTACATTTAATTAATTATTAAATTAATTAAACACATTAACTCATTCACTGCCATGAATCCATTTAAAAAAGGATTATTAGAAATTCGGGGCATCAGGCGATTAAAATTTTAAATCGTAATTAATCGCATTGACTAGTTAACTCATGATTATATCAAAAACTTTATATCTGTTCTAAATGTACAATTAAAAATATTCTAGGTTTTCATACATTTGTTAACAAAAGTAGGAAAAAAAAGTTTAACTAATAGAAATAGTTAATTTTTTACGTTTATAGCCGTCAATGACAGTGAATGAGTTAATTTATATTAAATTATTTAATTTAGTTAGTTACTTAATTTTAATTTAGAAACTAAATTAAAAACGACTTTTGGGCTAATGATTAAAAACAAAATTTGCCTGTGCGAACACCCTGTTCCATATTTTGTTTGTTAAAGCGACATTAACTGTATCTCTAGATGTCGTTCTGTATCAGTAGTAATGTCAACCATGTGAAAGATCTAGAATATTCCTTTGAACCCATTATTCCAGCATTATAACCATCAACATACGGCCGTAACGTAAGTGCTTCTGCGGCGTGTTCATATCTATGCAAAGTTGCACGGTATTGCTTGGTGTCGACGTGCATTTTCTGAAGTCAGCAGCAGGATGGCGTGCTACACATAAATCCCACCAGTAGATCCATATTGACTGAGCAAAAAAACAAAAAAGTCAAAACAGGCGGCGCTCCTACGAAGGCTGTTACAGCATCTCGACTAGTCAACGCTCGACTTCCCGCTCATATTGCCGCGTAGATTTTTCACGCTGGCAGGAAGTCGGCGTTTATGGATTAGCTTTCACGGCCCATTAACGCACGCACTCGTCTCTCCCAAATTACCATAAATCCTCGGGGCAGTCCTAGCGGTGAAACGTGCGGCGATTTATGTCCTCCAGGTGATCATCTACATCACTGTGACACGCCACTATGGAATATTAACTATACAACAATGACTTCCTGCACAACCCGCTGCTTTGGGCTGCACCCTGGGGTGCTCCAATCCCAACACTGCGGCCACCTCCATCAATACTAATGTTTAATTCTCATTTAAGTTTTGCAATCTTAATCCTCTAAGATTTATTTATATTTATGTGTCCGTATATTATGTTATCTAGATGGATGGATGTTGAAGCTCATCTGTCCAAATATGGGCAATTTCATATTTTTCCACAGATCGATTCTAACGGTTCGTCTGTTACTTTGACAAGTTATTAGCCAATCTTAAAGAGCTCAACTGTCTTGAGAAATGTTGCATAACTCTCTTCTTCTTATTTCGCCTCAAGATTGAAAGTATGGATGTTTATTTTAGACCAAAAAAAAGCAAGAAAATGATACACGATTTGAGTACTCACAGTTTGTAAAATGAAATTGGCTGTAATGCTTCAGTGCTGAAGGTACAGTAAGTTTGCGTGCAGATTAATTTCTTCCTATTACACTGCTTAGCTCTTGATTTTATTTATTGCGTCATTGTCTCAAAGACCCTTGAAATCGACAAGCTCAGTGGATCTCAAATGGGGGTACGTGTACCCGTTGGGGTACGTGAAGGTACTCCGGGGTGCATGTGAGATTAAAATATATTATATAATTTCAATGTCCTAAAAATCCAGCATCTGCCCCATTCCAGAATGGTTTGACCCAACTTGTCATATGACACCTAGAATCACTTGTCAATCACTTGAAACTTTTATTTAAAATTCAGTTAATTCTTTTTAGAGAACATAGCTTTACTATGAGCCTAAAGGAGGACAAATGTGCACAAATCTTTATTTATAATTAAATTATTATTTTTTTCTTAGTGATATATTTTTATTTCCAAATAGTTCAAGAGACCACATAAATACAAAGACAGTTCCAAATTTTACAAAAAAAAATCAGACAATGATGGCGCAGCACTTAGTTTAAATTTTATTTATTTATGTGTTTTGTTTTTTCATCAGAAATTATTCGCGCTGATTAGGGGGTATTGTCTGAAAATATTAGGGTGTACGTCACTGAAAAAATAACTTGAACGATGCAGTATTCAAGCAAAATGGCGTTTTTGTTACCTTGAAAAATAATTGGTTTTGGTGACGTAAAAATTCCGCCTGTAAAAGAAAATATGAGCAGTACAGAAAATAAATTTTACACCTAAAATTTACTGTCAATAGCATCTGTATCATAACTCATAACTATTTTTTATTTTATTTATTTATTTATTTTGGGGGGGAGATGGGGTCAATAATGGGGAAAAAAATATATGTGATAACCAATGAAAATAACCAGAGAGGACAGATTTACTTTCAAGGGTTGCCATTACAAAACCATCAAATACTGTACTGGTCATTCTCAACACGCCGATGTTGCCTTTGCTCTTTAGCAACATGCGCTAGGTTGTTTATTTTGATGCTGTTTGCGTGCGTCATCGACGTCATCACTGTCCACTGGTCTCCTGCAGCGTGGTGTCTACGTAACGAGGGGGTGAGCTCTGTCCTTTTAGGGGCGTCCAACACCGAACAACTGATGGAGAACATAGGAGCCATTCAGGTGAGCTTCATCTGTGTGCGCGGGTCTTGTTTTTGCTACATTATGGGGCCCACCATTTCTGTGGGGCCCACAAGTCCAGACCTCCTTTTGAGGGGTCAAGACTTGGTTTTAGTAGCGTTTAGGTTTGAGTTGGATTTGGGGTTAAGGTTAGGGTAAGTACGAGGGTAGTAAATGCATTATGTCAATGGAATGTCCCCACTAAGATAGTAAGACAAACGTGTTTGTGTGCGTGTCCAGGAGGCTCATGCAGCTCCTCTCCTGGGAACACATGAGCCTCCGGGTCACTTTTCAGCAGCATGCTCCACTACCCCACCGTGCTACTGCCGCCTCCTAATAAGGTCAACACAGGAACACATCACTCGCCACAGGGGGGGGAGATACTTAAGGGCACCGCCCCCTCCTGCTGATAAGACTCACCCGATGGATGTTTCCAGTGGGTAGCGAGGGGAGGTACATCCTCTCCCTCATTTACACATCGCATCAGAGTATTCCCATTTTGAAATGTTAGGCTCACATTTACAGAGGGCAGTTTTCCTTGAAAAATACTTTTTCTTGTGAGGGGAATTAAATTAAGTATTATGTTTACATATACGGTACAATCACCTCCAAAAGTATTGGAACGGCAATCCGCTTCGCTCCCGGCTGTTTTACTGGATTTTGACTGATTTTGCAAGGCCCACAGAATGTTGTGTGTTCTATTGCTAAAAAAACATGGAACCTATCAAAATAAAGATTACAGTCTCTTCTTTCATCAGGAAAAAAAAAGTTGATTTGTATCTGTTTCCTTTTTACAGCAATTAGCATTAGAATATAGCTAAGTTTCATCATTATTCACATATCTGTTGAAAACACGAGCAAAAAAAGCTTGCTGCAACATAGCCCTGGCTGATCTCTTATACTCTGCTGCCACCTGCTGGCCGTATTTGTAATAACTACCATTGCTTTAAGCCACCTCTTCATGCCAAAAACAAAATGTTTAAACACATTTTTGGGAGGGAAAAACAAAGTATTAAAAACTTTTTTTTTTAATGCACGTTTTTGGGTTTGAATGATTTAAAATGTATTTGTATCAACTAATTTGAAACACACCTGCTATGTGTTAATTCTTTTGACGTTTAATGTTATGAGGACATCTTCAACATTTTGTCCACTGCACATATTCTTCCTCCTCTTTTTCTAATAAGTTTATTACTTGCATAATTTAAAATAGAAAAAAAGTATGACCCCTGTAGTTAGACATGAACAAAAATTCTGAATGTCATACGCAAACATTTATTAAATCGACGCCTTCTTAAAATAATCACCGAAGTCATTTTTTTTTTCAGATTCTTCAGGGAACACAACAAATGTAACCATTTGCATCACGAGAAGATGATTTAGGCAAAATATTAATTTTGCAAAAAGAAGAAAATATGATTTAATTATTTTAAGAGGGTGCCGAAATGCTTTATTTTAACGCATCTAGTTTATTGTGATCCACATATCTGATGTCAACTTTTTTTCCTCCATCTTCCTCTTCAGGTTCTCCCCAAGCTGTCGTCGTCCATCACACACGAAGTGGACAGCATCCTTGGCAACAAGCCGTACAGTAAAAAGGACTACCGCTCTTAACGCCCGGTAGCCGCAGCGCGTCCCGCCTTTTTGCCTGATCCTCCGTTTGCTTGAGCTTCAACTGAGCGAGACCCCCCTCCCCCCTCTCAAGCCCCCCGTCCCCCCCCCCCCCCCCTAACCCGCTCCCTCCTTCAACCTCAACCCTCCTGGCGCATGAGTGTGGTCGCACCAAATGGCCACCAGGGGGCTCCCTCGCTCACATTTCCAGGGATATAAGAAAAAATGGCGTCTCTTGAGAGCTTTGCGAATCAGACGTTCAATAGGAAAGCAAGTGTGTGGGGGGGGAATAATAATAATAATAAGCACACGCTGGCTCGGGTGCGCGGATGTTATTCTGCCACGCCCAGCGAGCTGACGGTCATACGTGAAGAACACGTGTTCTCGTGTTATCCTCCACGTCGTCTTGTGTTTGTGTCTTTGTCTGACAACAATCAGCACTTTAGTATGGTCAGTGTCGCTAGCCAACCGCATTGTTAGCCCGCACACATTGCACTAGACAAGAAGTGGCCTCCTGCTAGTTTCCACAACTTCACATCCTCCAGCTTTACCGTTTTTTTTTTTTTTTTTTGTTTCATTTGAGATGCTCCACACTACTGCTGCCTTTTTCTTTTTTTTTTATACCCCCCGGGGCTCCTCCAACATCCTCATATGTATAGTTTTTATGCATGTGTCTTTAGCTTTAACATTAACTTGAGCTGTAAGATTTAGCTCAAGGAAGCAGCTAGCTTTAGCGTCAACGTGAGCCGGATGGAACGATTCTGTTGGCTCTTGACATATGTGTCTTTAGTTTTTAACGTTAGCTTCAGCAGTCACTTTAGCTTTAACATTAGCTTTAGCTAGAGAAGCAGCCATCTTGGCTCCTGTTCACTATCATGGTGTGTGAATTTCACGTGCCCATGTCTTTTGTGTTCTACTATTAATTATTAGGAAGTGGCCATCTTGGCTCCTTTTTGCCCTCAGTGGGGGTTAACGTGCCACCGTCTTCAGCTTTAACTGCTTTAGCTTTAATGTTAGCTAAAGGAAGTGTGCATGTTCTTTAGCATCAGAGGGTGTTAAAGGGGAACCAAACCCAAAATATTTTTTTCCCAAGAAGAAAAATGTCCAGCTGTAGTCAAAGACCATTACTGTGATTAATTGTGGAATACGAATTAAATGGAATCATTAATCGCGTCACATTCTTGTGAATTTGGACGCAGAGAAGTGAAAAAGAAGCAAAAATGGCTTCCCCTGTAGTTGAGTAGATGCGATATTTGAAATGTACAACAATGTTTTGACATCTTGGGTTTAGTTCCCGTTTAATGTTTGTCAGCGTGTTAACATAACTAGGTTTTTTACTCAATTCTAATGTTAGCTTTAGCTTTCACAATTAACAGCATCTTTAGCATTAGGTAGAGAAAGCAGACGTTTTTAACTGTTCCCCATCAAAGTGCGTTAAGGTGCCTGTGTCTTTTAATTTTAACTAGAGCATGTTATTAAGTCCGGGTCTTAAAGGTTACCTAAAGCTATTCTAGAATTAGCATTAATGTTAGTTAAAGGAACAGTTAACACCACCAAAAGGTATTTTTCCCCCTTTTATATCAGCTGCTGTTTTAAAGTTAGCAAGAGGGAAGTGGCCATGTTAGCGCAGAGGGTTAACGTTAACGTTGGCTCATTTTCGGTATCAGGTGTCGGTGTGCTTGTGTCTTAGCTTTAGCGTTAGCATGTGGTACTGGTCATTTTTGCTCATGTTGTCCATTAGAACGAAAGGAAGCAGGCTCTAGCAGCTTGCCATCAAAGCTTTAACATTTGTGCGAGAAAGCGACGATATTGGCTGACTGTCGAAGGATATTTGCACACCTGTGTCTTTTAGTGTTACCGGTAACTTAAGCTAAGAGGAAGTGACCGTCTTTGCTCTCGTTTTCTTGGCCTGAGATTGTTTTGAGTGTTTTGCCTTATTGCGTCTCACTCTCACCCGCCGCATACATCAGATTCATGATCCCCTGTCACGATGTTTTTAGTGCGTACAGAAACACAAATAATACTTTTATTCGGATCACGTTGAAATTTAGCATTGTGGTAAAAGTGCTTAAGGTGTCAATGCGGGCCAAAAGGGGTATCTTATTTCAATTTTAAACAGTTTTTCTTAGCTTGAAAAAAAATGAACCAAAAAAAAACATGCATGTCATATGCATAGGTGGTATAATTAAGAACTGGAGGATCCCCAGGGGGGTATACTGGGGCCATTTAAGATTAATCTAGTATTAGTTGCAAGTGTGACCTTGGCATGAACACGTTGCTAACTTGCTACAGCAATGGTTTGTATGAGGAATTTACTTTTTTTTTTTTTTTTTTTTTGTGGCAGCAGCTCAGGGAAGCGAGCCGGTCTTTTTTGGGGGGGCGGTGGATATGTACTGAAATGTGTGAGTGTGAGGACAATATTTATTTTGAGGGGCAAGCAACGATCCCTCCGACGACGCCAGTGATGGACAAAAATGTTACAATAATCATAGAACAGGAAATGGAATTGAAAAGGATGCATGCGCCATCCTGACGGCTTAGTACGATATCGGCAGTTAAATACATGTGCATATGCAAATTATTATTAACGCTAGAGCCGATTCTGACATGAGTAGCTAGGCTTGCATCTTATTTGTAGCGCTGTCATTTAAGTGCAACCTTGGTTTAAAAAAAAAAAAAAAACAGGCAGTTTTTGACTTGACAATCGTCAACACGCCGCCCATTTGCGGGAGCCTCAACCCCCGGGATCACGAGCCCTTCTTTGCTTGAGAGCACAAGTGAAGCCTCAGTCAAGACATCTGTTAGGTTTGAGCAGAAAAGGGGAAGGCTCGTGTGATGATTTTGTGTGTGTGTGTGTGTGTGTGTTGACGTCTTTGTTTGCTGTGTACTCAAGGAAGTGTCCCGTCATCCTCATGGTGGAGGTGACTTCTGCAATGGAAGCGCAAAAGAAGAGAATCTATTTTTATGTTTTCGCCTGTAACAATTCATCATGATTCATCATCTTGGCTGCGTTACCCCCCCCCCCCCCCCCCACACACACACACACACACATCTCGATAGGACTGACAAGTTGTGTTGTGATTGTGGAGAAAAACGGCCGAGAGAGACAAAGATCTCGTGTACATAATGAGACCCGTGTATATATTATACATACATTATATTCCAGTAGTGATCGCCTCTGCCTTTTTTCTTTATTTTTGATTCATTTTTTTTTAAATGTTCTTTTGCAGGCGTTGCTAACTGCACTGTGCTTGAATCTGAATTCTAGACAAGGATGTACAGCTTCATCGTCATTAAAAAAAAAACATGAAGAATGGCAAATGACAAATGTGTGTGTGTCTTTGTGCAGCTCGATATTTGTGGAAATTGTATAGTAACAATTTCGACAAAATGGCATCTTCCTTTATTATCACAGAGTAAGGCAGACTAAAGTACATGATGGTTCAGTTGAGGATTTTTTTTCCCATTCTCATAGTACGACAATTGCAAATATCTAATTAAAAGGGCATTTAAAAACGGATTTTTTTTCCATCTGTTTTTTTTAACTTAACGACAACCATAGTTCCGTAATTATTTTTCACAAAAATACATAATTCTCAAATCAGTATCTTTATGAAAGAATACTTGTATGACTGAAAAAAAAGTTATTTTTACTCACCCCCCAAAACTAGGACCTTTTGCCATTACTTTTTTATTTTTTATCACAGTTCCATTTTCCAAAATAAATGCACAATTTTCAGAATATCAATTATCACATTGCGAAAAATACAATTGTCATAAGACTGTTCTGTTAATGTCTTCCATAATTTTTATTCTCACTTTTTTTTAAGTCTTGTGATGTTTAGTTTTTAGTATTCCCCCCACCCCCCCCCCCCCCCCCCCCGCCATTTGGCCCCAGTATTCCTCTATCATCAAATGAAATAAAGAGAACTGTTACTTTTAAAAAGTAACTGAGTTAGAAATTGAATTACTTCATAATAAAAGTAACTCGTTCCAGGCAAAGTAACTATTTTCACTTCTTTTTTTTAAACGTTTTATCTCAAATTAAATAAAAATGGATTTTTACAATTTTTTTTTAAATATTATTATTGTTACTATATTTTTAAGGGAATTCAAATTATGTCCAGCCTATAGGGTGTTTATTGTTGTGAATATTTATGTCACACAAATGCCTCACTCCATAATGACATATATAATAATAATAATAATAATTCATTAAATTTGGAGTGGTGATATATGTTCTATCAGTGCTAATAAAAAAAAAAATACTGGATATAGAGTGATTTGTGGCACATATGTATAGGTAATTATAGGTAATTTGTCACATTTCACATACAATAACGATAACGGTAGTTAGAATAGTCCGCTCATGAAAAAAAAACAAAAATACAGTAACTTCACGCCATTAGTTTAAACGCCGTTATTCCCAACACTGGAACTAACTGACTGAGAATAACATTTGAGTGGTTGAAAATGAGGACACGAGGTGAAAAGTTGCATAGTAACTGCAAATAAGGACAACACGCGGCAGCACATTTCAGTACAAAATATTATATTTACAATCGCTGCAAAATGTATTTCAGGAGAAAAATATGAAACACAAAATACCAAAGTGCAGTAAAAAATAATACATCTTTGTGTTCCACTTGTTAAAGCTCAAGTCCCAGAGTGGAATCTCAGTCTTTCCATGTAGAATTGTTCCATCCAGCTTCCAAACAAACTTCCACTTGAGTTGGGCGGGGGGCGCTATAACGAGTTTTCATGCGTTGAGCTTCCCGTGCTGTTCCCCAGAGAAAGATGTGGTGGTCCTCCTGAGGATACACAAACACACACATACACACACACACACACACACACACACACACACACACACACACACGTGTGAGGATGTGTGTAGCACATTTGAAGAAAATTACCTTGGGTAAGAATGGAGCTGACCTTCCTGACAAGAGAACCCGACCCACATGTGCGTGCAGCTGCAGCGGCCGTTGATCGGGTCGCAGCGGGCGTCGTGCTGGCATTCGCAGCTCTGCGCGCAATCGGGCCCGAAGCGATCCTCTCGGCACTCTGTCACGAGTTCAGAACTCACTCAATGTGGAAGTCATGGACGACGGAACCAGTCAACTTTTTCTTCTGGATGTTTGTGGATATTTTCGTTCATGCAGGTTATTTTATTGGCGGGTCAGTGACGCGATCGCCTCCGGACTGTTCTGGTTGCCTCTCATCCAAGCAGGTTGCATCTTTTCAGTATGTTCATTTACTTCATCGAAGGCTGGAAAGGGTTCATATTTTGTTGAATCTAAATTTGATATAATTCATTCACTATTCATGTTTGAAGAAAATTACTCAAAACAGGAGAAAAATCTAATGTTTTTAAAAAAAATACTTTAGTAAGGAAAATTATTTACCATCACTTTTGAATATTTCCCATGTTTAAATGTTTTTTTTTCTTTCTTTTTTTTAAAACTCATAATCATTATCCAGGGACACTCATATTCGCAGATTTCTTTCAATTAAAAGTTTCCCCCAGTTTTTCACGGAAAACTCATATTAAATGTTTATCAGCGTTTTCAATGGGTGACAATTATCCTCGGATTCCACTATTTTAAAATGACTTATTATTATTATTGTATTGAAAATAACTACAACAGAAAATTTTATATATATATATATATATATATATATATATATATTAAATTGGGAAATAAAAATAATTAAGTTGTGTATATATAATACATATATACAGTATATATTTTAAACTCTTTTTATATATTGTTTTTTTTATTCATAATATAAAAAAATAATAATAATCTACCCAAAAATGCTAACTACAATGAAAATTGTAGGCAGCATTTTTGGTAATGTTTTTTTTATTTTTTAACAAAACCAAATCTTATACTATAAGAAGAGAAAATATATGTTTTTAAATTATTTGTTTGCCTTTGTAAAATAATTACTCATAAAAAAAAGAAATACTGTTTTTACACTGCATAAATATAAAAACAATACTAATTTTAAAAAAAATAATAATAAATTAGGAACTGAACAGAAAATACAAACATTGTAATTTTTGGGGTGAGGGGGCTTTTTGGAAAAAATATTTTTCATATTATTTAAAAAAATATATATATAATACAAAGACCTAATGAATGAAAATGAAAGCAGTGCCCTTTAAGAGAATCAAACAAGTGTGATCTCACCCAGGTCACATCTGCGTCCGGTCCTCCCGGCCGCGCACAGACACCTTCCTGTGACGGGGTGGCATGTTGCGTTGCCCTCGCAGTCGCACACATTAGCGCAGCCGCTGCCGTATGTGCCTTCTTCACACACTGACCACAAACAGTCACGACGCGGATGATCCACAAGAGGGCAGCTCTTAACTTGCGTTGTGTGACAAGACTCACCTTTTTGGCAGCGATCGCCATGACGCCCGGCGGGACAAACACACTGACCGGTCGCCGGCTGGCAGGAAGCTCCGGCCTCGCAGTCGCACTGCAATTGACACAGCGCCCCGTACAGACCCGACGGACAAACTGAGGAATGCAACATAGGACGCCATTTGCATGTGGCATCTGTAAAGCTGTGTCATTTACGATGGAGTTGAACCACAAAATGTTGTCTCTATTTCACAACTGCAGGTTACTGTAGTTGTGAAACTCTTCTTTGTTTGTGTGTGCATGTCTGTATTATACTGCCCCCTGGTGGCCCGCATGCGAATAGCAAAAATCTGCTTCTAATTTACCTTTATAAGTACATTTAAAAAACAATTGAAATTGAAGAATTGAGTTATGTTATATCCTAGCTCGAATAGGGACCTGCTAGCATTTGCAGTTCAGTAAAGGAGTGTTGTATTATTGCGTTGTTTTCTCACCGTGTTCACACGCATGCCCGTAGTATCCCGGCGCACAGTGACAGGCGCCGCTCACTCTGTCACACGTGCCATTATTTTGGCACTCGCACGTCTGCTGGCAGTCGGCGCCATACGTACCCGCCGGGCATGCTGGGACGCAAGAAAAACAGAAGAAGAACAGTGGTCATCGCGTGAGGGCTCCTTCTCGATTATTTGGGAGTGGGGTTTTTTTTGTTTTTTTTACCGAGGTCACAGTGTCGTCCGGTCCATCCAAGGCCGCAGGCGCACTTGCCCGTCACTGGGTGGCACGCGGCACCGTTGCTGCAGTTGCAACGGCTCACGCAGTCTGAGCCGAACCAGCCCGGAGGACAATCTAACCCGCAAAACACAAACACACACGTACACGTTGTTGATGAAGTTTACAACCACATTGAACAGGCTTTTTCATTCATTGTTTTTGTTGTAAATATTTTGCAACTTTGTAATATTTTTTTATTGATTTCACTTTTGTGATATTTTTGTCATAAATTATAACATACCTTTAAAAAAATAAAAATAAATACAATAATACCCAATATGTCACTGTTTTTACAAAGACCAAAAGTTAAAATACTTTTTTTTTTTTTTTACAAATTTATGACAAAAATAAATATTTGTATTGTAACTTTTGGTCTCTGTAAAAACTGTAATATATTGGGTATTATTGTAATTTTTTTTATTATTATAAGGTATTAATGCTTGTTTAGTTTTTTTAAATCAATTTCACATGACATTAATTGTTATTGTTTTGCTAATATTCCAATTTTCATTTAATTTAAATTTTTATTTATTTTTGAATAAGGATGTTTTTTTGGTAAATTTTTCCAGTTTTAATTTTTTTTTAATGACAGAAAACAAATATTTAAAAATACAACAGAAAATAAAAAAATACACAAAAACCAAAACTCCCCCCAAAAATTGTCAGTTTATTTTTTCAAATAAATGCAATACGCTTCCGTAGTGTTTGAATCATGCTTTACACATAAAGCATAGCTGTTTTAAACTGTTTTTGCTTTTTTTTTTAAATTATACATTGTTTTATGTTTTCAAAATCTTTGTTTAAGTTATTTATGCATTATAAAAACAAGCAGGTTTCATATATATATATATACATATATATATATATATATATACATATATATATATATATATATATATATATATATATATATATATATATATATATACACATTTTATCATTAAATCTTATCTAAAGCTTTATTAAAAAATGCATCAACTCAAAAATTTGTGTTTTAAAATATTTTTTTGTAAAAAAAAAAAAATATATATATATAAATATATATATATTCGGGGTACTCACCGTGTGCGCAGTGCTCTCCTCTCCATCCAAGCGGGCACACGCAGCGACCGGTTTCCGGGTGGTTCCTGGCTCCGTCTCCACAAAGGGCCACCTTAGCGCAGTCGGCTCCGTAGCGGCCGTCGGGACACGCTATTGTCATGGCAACCAACCATAAGTTACATGCCGATTCTTCATCACGAAACACCTGTTGTAGTATTACTCTTGTTTTGTTCTTTCAGGACTCACTGATGTTGCAGCGAGCGCCGATAAATCCTACGGGACATTCGCAGGCGCCGCTGGACGGCACGCACACGCCGCCGTTTTCACACTCGCACTCCCGCTCGCAGTTTGGACCGTAACGACCCGCTCCACATGCTGAACACACAAAAACAGTTTACATACATATACATATGTCTTGAGATATAAAATGAGAAAAAGAGTACGTTATAAAAACATACAGTAAAAAAAAAACGTATTCAAATAATTTGAACTCAACTGGTATATTACGTATTTTGGCCACCAGGGGGGTGTATAATATTTACATACGTATATAAATAAACTCTTCTAAATTCAGAAATCTGCAGTAACATTAGCCTAACGTTGATTTTCATGAGATTTACTTTGGTCACATTTGGGCCCGTGGAAGCCCGGAGCACAGTAGCACGATCCCGACACCGGGTGGCACAGTTGGTTGGTTTGGGAGCACTGGCAAACCTCATTGCAGTTGGGGCCGAAGGTTCCAGGGAGGCAAGCTGACATCAGAGAGAAAAAAGCCACAGGTTGCCACGTACGAGTATTTGTTCAGTGCGGCCTCCCGGCGAAGCTGATGATGAGAACTCACTTTGCTCGCAGCCGTTGCCGGTGAGTCCCGCCCGGCAGCCGCACTCCCCCGACACGTGATGGCAGGAAGTGCCCGGAGAACATCTGCAGCGCCGCGTGCAGCCCGGCCCAAAAGAACCTGGCAGACAGACTGCAAACAACAACATTGTTAGCAGATTAAGGTTGTTGTTTTTTGTAATGTAACACATAGGCCTATAAATTAAAATGTCATTTTCCATACTTTAAAGAAAACATTTAAACGGAAAATATGAAAATTTACTTTCATTTTTAAATGCATTATTTTCAATTATTAAATTAACTTAAAATAGACACATTTATTTATTTTTTTAAATAAAAAATAAATAAATGTGTATTTTACCATTTAAAAACATAAAATTTAATAAATATCATAAGCATTATTATTATAAGTAGTAGTAGTAGTATTATTAATAGTAGTATTTTAAACAATTTTTTAAATTACATTTGCCATAAAAAGTTAAAATTTAAATACATAATGCAGCTTTCCCATTTTTTAAAAATAATTACATTTACTTTGTAGGTAAAATAATAAAAATAACAATAAGAATAAAATACTGTATGTTCATTTATTTTCCAAATAAAATGTTTAAACCTCTCGGTATTATGAAATAAAATACATTTATTTTATAACATCAAATATGTTTGTTTGGTTTTTTTTTTTTAATAAAAGGGAAATGCAATGGACATAAAAGTCAGTGTTAGCTTCTGCTAAGGAAGTGAAAAAGAGTCAGGAAAAGCCTACTAGAACAGCTGAACTTTATCTGGGGTTAATCCAAAGCACTTTTGATTTGACATGAGCTTGAATCTGATTGGTTAATTTTGAACACATTCATTTATTTTAGTCAATTTTTTGCGTTAATTTTAAAGGCACACATTTTGAACTGGGGATGTGCAGCCATATACACCCAGTTATGGGAGGGTGTGCACACTTGTGCAATTTGTCCCAGTTGTTTACTTACACTTGTGAAAAGTTTTTTAAATTATTATTTTTTTCAAATGAGTTGTACTGGTTACAAAAAAATTATTGTAATGATTTATTTCAAACTCATTTTTGATGTTACAAAAACCTTGCATATGAACAGGGGTGTGTAGACTTTTTCTATCCACCGTAATTGAGAAAAATCGCAATAGAGTTCCTATCATGCATATTCGTCGCGTCTTGTGAGATTTCTTGGTGTACCTTTGTCACAGTGTTTTCCTCTCCACCCGGGTGGGCACTGACAGTCGCCCGTCACGTGGTGGCACGACGCCCCGCGCCCACACCGACACCTTTCCTCGCACCCGAGCCCAAATGTGCCCGGCTCGCATGCTGGAAGTGCAAATGACAGTCACAAAAGACACAAATGCAAAAAAAAGCATTGGCTGGTCGGACGTTCACGTTTGTGGCAGCGTTCTCCCGTCCATCCGCCGGCGCAGCTGCAGCCTCCCGTCTGTCCGTCACACCGGCCGCCGTTCTCACACTCACACTTGCGCTGGCAGTCGGACCCGAAGCGTCCCGCCGCGCACTCTGTGAAGAGAAACACGACGCCCAAGACGATGATGACAAAGTGCAGGCAGCATTTTGCTGCTGACGGCTACAAAATGTTCCCAAATAGGAATTTGCATTTGGACTGAGCGCGGAGAATTTTCTGGAATATCAACACACACCGTCTGAGGATGGAAGGTAAGATAAGATAAGCGAATACACATGCTGTTATATACAAATGGCTCTGAGTCGCATGTGATTCTTATTTATTTATTTGTTTATTTATGATTGATCCACAAGGCTACCTGAGGTCATTGTTTAAAATATCTCTTTATTTGCTATTTTCATTTATATTGATGATTTTAAAACTAACTTTTGATTTGATTATTCGTTTGTTTTTGGAAATATTTTCATTTGTTTATTGTTATTATTGTTGTAATTTTAATTTTAGTTTTACATATATTATTACATTATTTACATTTACATGATATATGTACTTTTTCATTTTTATCTTTTTAACTGTTCGTTTTTAAATATCTATGTTTTTATTACATTCATTTGTTGTGTTATTATTTCATTATTGATTGTTTCATTTGATCTGATTTTAATTTAGTTTTAAATATTTTAACTTTTTCGTTTTTTATGTTAAAAATGTTATTCTTTTATTCATTTTTGTCATTAATTTCTTTTAATATTATTTTTGAAGTCATTTATTAATAGTATTTTTATTTCATTAATGATTTTTTTTAACTTTTATTTGAAATATCTTAGATTTTCTTAATTTATTATTATTTTAATATTCTCTTCATTTTTTTTATCCAAACGTGTTATTTTGGCTTTCAATTTATTTCTGTCATAGAAATTTGACTTTTTTTTTTTTAAAGAATCCCATTGACTTTCAGTTATATGGAACTCAAGCCTGCTCAAGGTTAACTTGTTTTTCAAACTTTTATGCCACTCACTAAGCTTAAAACATCCTTCTGTAGGCTAAATGAACATTTTACGATGGCCACAGTTTGACCCTAAAAACAAGATGAATTTGCTTTACATGATTTCCTATTGGAAAAACTGCCTTGTCATTTCCACTGTATTATTTTGGACCACCCCCAACATGCTGCGTACGTTCCAACTAAATAAGCAGCAAGCGATATTAAAAAGCGTAATAAGCAACAACTGCTCGTAAATTGGAACTGCGCAAGAACACACACTGAGTGAAGTAATGAGCTGAGCCGAAGGAGGCGAAGAGCAAGCACACTTGTTGGATGTCGAAAGTTCATCCAGTGGACTGGATGGCGGCCAAACGTCCCGAAATAAAAACGAAATAAATCTCACATCTATTTGGAGACTTCCTCTTACCCATTTCACAGGCGGTTCCGGTCCAGCCGCTGGAACAAGAACACTTTCCGCTGCTTTTATCGCACGTTGCTCCGTTCTGACACAAGCAGCGGTGCCGACAGTCGGCGCCGTAGAACCCCGCCGGGCATTCTGGGAAGGAAAGCACCCAGCTGTTACTAAACCGCAGTTGTGGGAAGCAAAAATGCCGGTCGTCACTTTTGTGCACACACCTTGTGCACAGTCGGGTCCGCTCCAGCCCGGCGTGCACGAGCACAGCCCGCTGGCCGGGTGGCAGACGCCGTCGTTACGGCAACCGCAGGTCAGGTTACAGCCGTTGCCATGGAAACCGTTTGGGCAAGCTGCCAATGAGAAGGAGGAAGATGGTTACCTCCTCATGCACTCTGATCATCAAAAGTAACAAGTCCAATTTAGTAAGTGAAACACATGACGCACAAAAGCACTAGCTTTTTTTGTTCTACATTTTCCAGCCATGAACAGAATCTTTTTTTCATCGAAATACTACACAAAATACCACAGCAGTTAAAGTTTTTTTTTTCCACATTTGATGGTACAGACACACCCAAAAATGGACTAAAATGAATAATAATAATGTTTTATCTCAAAATTCTGCACAAATTACCTTATAGCTGCAAAGAAAGAAAGGTTTGAAGAAAAAAAAGCATTCACTTCCTTTATAATATGTTTATTTCAAATTTATTTAAAAAAAAACAAAAAAAGCTTTTACACATTGAATTTTTTTTTTTTTTTTATGAGACAACCTTATTCCAAAATTGATAACATTCATATATTCCCTCAACATACTAAAACAAAACAAAAACATTTATTATTATTATGATTATTTTTCTAAATTTATGTCAAATTAAACTGCATATCGGAAAATCTTAACCAATACTCAAAATTGTTATAATTCATAGAAAATGTCTGGAACGAAAAAAAATTTGTGGGGGGGGGAGGTATTTTTTTTTGCACTTTTTTTTAAGACTACCACAAAAACACACCACACCAGTGAAGAAGTTTTTATTTTAATTAATGTTTTTTCAAAATGTATGTCAAAATAAACTGTAAATCGGAAAATCTTAACTAATAGTCACATTTTGGGGGGGGGGGGGGGGGTATTTTTTTGCAAAGATCACTTCATCTTTTTATGTTACAGTTGTATACCAAAGTTGATTGAATTTGTATTTTCTAAATACCCAACAGCAACAAAGTCAAAACACATTTTAGCTGTTAAAAAAAAAAAGTAATGCAAAAAATAAAGGACTTGCAAATGAATGTAGTTCGATTTTTTTTTTTAAACCTTTTCACCTTGCATTACATTTTTTCCCCGCATTTTGTTCTATTTGTTTACGTGTCTTCACTCACTTTGGTTGCAAAACGGTCCAATCCAGCCACCGGGACACGAACACAGCCCGCTGACCGCGTCGCAGCTCCCGCCGTTATGACACGCACATTTCTTCTGACAGTCCAGTCCAAAGAAACCCTGAGGACACGCTGAGACATATCATGATTGACATGTCCGCTCCGCAAAACGGCAAGGAGTAAATCTGCGAGACGTGAGGTCTCTTACGCTTTTCGCAGAAGGTTCCGGTCCATCCCACCCGGCAGGTGCAAGCGCCGCTCACGTGGTCGCACAACGCCTGATTGTCGCACCGGCATCGCTGACGACAAGCCAGACCAAACGTTCCCGCTGGACACTCTGGCAAATAAACGACACAAATTGATTAGCATTTAATACGTGTTGTATAGAATTGTAGACTTTTATGAATGGTTAATATAATACTCCATCCAATTGTTTGGAATTTTTTTAAGCAAATTTACTGAAAATGCGCAAAACGAACATGCGACTTATGCACGTTTTGCGAATATTGAGAGGGGACTCCGCCGCTGTATCTTTCATGTATCATCGTTATTACTGCGCAAGGAACTTGTTTATAACCTACGGCAAAATGCAAAACATAAATACGGACCAGGATTATAATAGTTTTAGATTTTATAGTTAGTTTTCATTTCATTTTGACTTTTGTTTTTTTAATTCAGTTAGTTTGAATTACTTTTTAGAGCGCGGTTTATTCTTTCTTTCTTTTTTATTTATTTTTACTTTTCAGAAAATGTTTTGTTTGAGTTTAGTTTTAGTATTAGTTTTATTAGTTTTAATATTAGTGTGTGTGTGTGTGGGGGGGGGGGGGGGGTCCCAAAATATGGAGTATTTGTCAAGTGCAAGATAAAAAATGGTTTAAAAAAATAAAATAAAAATCTTTAAAAAATTAATTTAAAAAAAGGTCACAAATCATTGTATAATAAAGACCCCGAAAACTGATATTGACAAAGATGAAAATGAAGGAAATTTTTTAGATGATTATATTTAGTTTGAGTTAATTTTATAAACATAAGATGTAGTTTCGGTTAGTTTAATTTTTTTTAAAGCATTTCCGTTTTTATTTTATTTGGTTAACTAAAACGTTCTTCAATTCAGCTTTAGTTATTTTTCTTAGTTTCTGTTAACTATAATAACCTTGATACGGACATACATGCAAGATTGTGCAGCCACCAAAACACAAGAACATATAACAATTCAAGATGTTTGAAGGAGTGCTCGCTGACTCCCAATTAAATTGCAATAATGACCGGAGAAAAGACTGTTAATGTGCCTCTGTAGGTGCTGATGTTTTGGTTCGCAACAGGTTTAACCGAACTTCAAGTCGAACAATGTTCCTGGTGGCACATACTCTCTTGGCACCGAGTCCCGGTGTAACCAGCCTGGCAGTTGCACCGGCCCGTCACCGCGTCACAGCTGCCGTCTCCATTTTGGCAGTCGCAGCTCTCGGCGCAGTCCGCCCCCCAGTGGCCCGTGTCGCACGCTGCCACAACAGAACATCGGTGTCATTGGTTGGATTTTTATGCTTTGGTTGAGGGGGCGCTACCTTTCCTGCAGTTGTGGCCAGTCCAGCCGGGAGCGCAGGCGCACCGCCCGCTCGCCGCGTCGCAACGAGCGTTGTTCTCGCACGCGCATTTCATCTGGCAACCTGGACCGAAACGGCCGCTTGGGCACGCTGAGGGGAGAACATCGCAACGTGCGGGTCACATGAGAGCTTCGTTGGAGCGGATGTCGCTTGCTGTGACATTCTTACAAAATGTCAACGTTTAAGTTTCGTCAGCTTCATAAACAGCCTTTCAGCCAATATGAATATTATATACAATAATTGATATATAATTGAATGTAAAGTTAACTAAGTGATTTGTTAAGTTCTTTGTTTCTTTGTAATAAAGTTCAGGGAGGGGGGGGGGGATTAAGAAAACATACACGTGCTCAATAAATCACCTTAAAATAATTATGATTTCAATTACATTCTTTTGTTTTACATATTTTCAAAAATGTTGACTATTATTTTATATTGTAACATTTTTTATTTTATTAAAAATTGTAAATGCACAGACAAATATTGTGCTGAAAACATACTTTATATTAAACGTTTTTATTATTTTCTTGAATATAAAATAAATCAATGTTTTATTTTTTTTGCAAATATGAATAATTTGTATAATTATCTGCAATATGGCATACAATGTGACAATAAATTGTGTGTTGATTAATATATGGAAAACCCACAAAAGTTCAAAAATACATTTATATTCTGGGATTTATTTTTACATGATTGTTTTTACCAAATACAGGCAAATAAACTGTCAACATTTTTAATGACAGTTGTGTCTTAAAGCAGGGGTGTCAAAATCATTTTAAATCATGGCTAAATTTCACCCAAATTTGATCTTAAGTGGGCCGGACTAGTATTTCCATGAACTAATAATCTATAAATATCAACAGGTAAAAATATTAACTTTTTTTTAAGTGGAAATAATTACAAGTACATTTTGAAAATATCCCCATTTATTATGATTAGTGTAATATGAAAGTTTGTATCAAAAATGAGCGCAAAAGCTTTGCATCCAATCCTGAGTAACAGACAAAATCATATAATATCATTTAAGTGGCCTTCAGTGTGCCCTCCAGTGGACAAAATTAGCAACAACCGTTAATTTGAGTGAAAGACTGCAGTTTTGTTCTGTCTTCGTGCGCCAGATTGGACTCCCTGACGGGCCAGCTCTGGCCCACGGGCCATATGTTTGACAGGTTCCGTTTTAAAGGGTTCAAGCATAGATCCTCGGAATTTTGTGCTGTAACCTGTTAATAAATACAGAGGCTATTTTGCTGTACTGTAATTTGATTGTATTTTCTTGCATTTTCACGAGTGTCGCGCTGCGAATGGTACGGCACTCACAGTCGTGGCAGAGCGTTCCCATGAAGCCGGCGGCGCAGTTACACGAGCCGTCGTGTTTATCGCACGCGCCGCCATTCTCACAAACGGGGCAGCTTTCTGAACAGCCCGCACCCCAAAAACCCTCCGGACACGCTGAAAAAGGATTGTTATGCATTATTCCTGTTTAGAATGTGACATTGTTGTGTTCAATTTGATCGGCTTACCGTTCTCACAATGCGGCCCAGAAATGCCGGCAGGACACCTGCACTGTCCCGACACTTTGTCACAGGGGGCGCCGGTGCAGTTACAAGGATGCACGCAGCCGGGTCCGAAGCTTCCTTCGGGGCAGTCTGGCAGACGGAAAACTGAATTTTTTTTATTACTCTCGACACTTAAAAATGTGAAGTAGCTGCTATTGTACTTTTCTTGATTATTTTTCTGTCAACAAGCGAAAGTTAACTCATTCACTCCCAGCCATTTTCACCGAAGCAACCCCCTTCGCTCCAAGCTGTTTTACTGGATTTGGACTGATTTTGCCAGGGCCACAGATTATTGTGTTCTGTTGCTATAAAACCTACCAAAAGAAAAGTCTTTCTTCAGGAAAATAAATATATTTGTATATGTTTCCGTTTTGCAGCAATTAGCATTAGAATATAGCTAAGTTTCATCATTATTCACAAACCTGTTGAAAACACTGGCAAAAAGAGCTAGCTGCAACCATGTCCCTGGTTGATCTCTTATACTCTGCTGCCAACTGCTGGCCGTTTTTTTGTAATAAATACCATTGCTTTAAGCGACCTCTTCAGCTCAGAAGCTGCATCAAAGCTTTCTGAATACATAGAAAAAACGTTTTTTTGTTTTGTTTTTTAAACGCATTAAAACGTTTTGGGGAGTGAAGGACAAAGTATTAAAAAACGTATTTATAAGTTTTGGGGGTTTGAGTGAGTTAATTGTGCGGACCCACCTTGTTCACAGCTGTCGCCATGACGACCCGGCGGGCACTTTCGTTGGCACTCCCCGCTCACGTGGTCACATGACACCCCGGCCGGGCATGCGCACTTCTTCTCGCAGCCGCCGCCGTACATTCCCGGGCTGCATTCTGCAGTTCGGGGGAAAGAAACACAGCTGCTCACATGAGGAGGCAAGTACAGGAGCGACATGTTTTTCTTCATCAAAGCGCTCACCTTCCTTGCAGGCGTTGCCTCGGTAACCGGGTTTGCACACACACGTGCCGTAACGACGGTGACACTCCGCAGTGTTGCGTTGGATGCACTGACATTCCTCGGAGCAGCCGGCACCGAAAGTCCACTTTGGACAAGCTGGAGGAAGAAGATCAAAATCAAAATGGAGTATTCTAAATATAGTTGGCAGCTTAAGTTGGTTTTACGGAGGTGGCAGAAGCGTCCATAGAGTCCGGGGTCACACAGGCAGGCTCCATAAGTGCGATGACAGCGTCCGTTATTGGCGCAATGACATTTTTTACGGCACTGTTTGCCGTAGAAGCCCTTGGGACAGCCTGCACACAGAAACAAAATCATTGAATTGCGTTTTGCCGTAGTGGCGGATGAACAAAGGTACAACTCACCATCTTGGCACAGTTCCCCGCTGACCCCCGGCGGGCAGCGGCAGCTCCCGGTGATGGGATCGCAGCTGGCGCCGTTCTTACACTTACAGGGGAAGGAGCAGTTTTGACCAAAATAGTCTTCGGGGCACGCTGCGGAAGGGAAAAGACTTTTCACTGGAACATTTCGATTGAAGTGAAAGTGTGTAATCAGTGTGTAATTTAACGCTATAAAGTCAAACAAGTCATATTAAATGCAAGACATTTTGAGCCCTCTATTTCATAAGTATATATATATATACATATTTTGCATTAAAACCCTGACGTATATAATCTGACACGTGCATTGCTAGGATAATCCATTAGAGGGCATTATCACCCACTTGATGGCTTTTCCAGCAATCTTGCAAGTTGAAACACCTTCACTTATGAACTCATTCACTCTCAGCCATTTTCACTGAAGCAACCCCCTTCGCTCCCAGATGTTTTACTGGATTTCAACTGATTTTACAAAGCCAACAGAATATTGTTTTCTATTGCTATAAAAAAAAACATGGAACATACTAAAAGAAAGATGAGAGCCTCTTCCTTCTTCAGGAAAAAATATATATACTTGTATCTATTTCCGTTTTGCAGCAATTAGCATTAGAATATAGCTAAGTTTCATGAATATTCATATTCCTGGTGACAACACGAGCAAAAAAAGCTGGTTGCAACATGGCTGATCTCTTATACTCTGCTGCCATCTGCAGGACGTTTTTTTAAAAACTACAATTGCTTTAAGCCACCTCTTCATGTCAGAGGCTGCATTAAAGCCTTCTGCATGCTCTTGCATTTAAAAAAAAACAAAGAAACCATTAAAACCGTATAAATATGTTTTTGGGAATGAATGTATTAAAATATTAAGTATTAAAAAACTTGTTTGAATGAGTTAATAGTGGGAAATGTTCTTTCTGATTTTGGGAAATACTAATATATTTGATATGTTTATTATGATATTTTATAAATGTATGAATTTAAAGCATTGTGACCGGATGTGTCAAATATGACACAAATCAAAAGTCATATGTAGAAGTTGATTTGCAAATGTTTTTATCTATTAACAAAGAATCTGAATTTTCTCTCATATATTTCATGGTTCAGGCTTTTTTAGGGTTAAAACCCCACTATTGATTTCAATAATATACAAAAAATATATGTTCTATCACATTTTTTTACTAGCTTCTCCCGCTAGCCGCCCTTGTTAGCCACTCCAGCCTATGGCTTCGATTAACTCCCGCTAGCCGCTCGTTAGCTAAATCCGACTCGCTAGTTTTTTCGGCGTCGCTCACCGGGCTTCACGCCAGTTGCTAAGGAAGTATTCGGTGGTAGGCTTGCAAAGTGTGGTCTTTCTGAGCCACCGCCATGCTATAGCGACATCTAGTGGTCACTTATTACACACTGTCACTTTAAAGGTCCATTTTTGTTGCAATCAGAAGAAAATGCATAATGGTACTCATGAACGTGTGTGTGTGCTTTCTCACTCTGGTTGCAGATGATTCCCGTCCACCCGTCAGGACATTCGCAGCCGCTCTTCCAGGCGTTGCACTTTCCTCCATTGGAACAGTCGTCACACGTCAGACTGCAGTCGTTTCCGAAAGTGTCGTCCAAACACACTGCAGGCCGCCAATTAACGGACTTTAGCAAAGTCGCAACATTTGAACTTCCGCTGACACTTTGGAGATGTTAAACGGCAACACAAAATACAGCCTTTGACTTCCTGCTGCTGCTGCTGTCGGGGCGGGTAAGCGTCAGCATTCCTGTGTGTGAGGCGGCTTACGTGTGAACCGACTGCCCGGGAGCGCTAATTGAACCCCGGTGAGACTTCTTGGAGTCACGTCACCGTTGAACAGATTGTTGAAGTGTCAATAACTGCTCGAGAATTGACAATTAGGGGCCCAAATTTGCTGCGCAGCGCAGGTCTAGTGCAACGTGCGTTCTAGCTGTGGACGTGGGTGGGGTTTCCTTTCTTTTGTCATTTTCATACGAAATCAGTATTTGCGCCGTTGTGGGAGTGAGCACAGCCGACTTGATTTAGATAGAATAGGGGTCAGCAACCTTTACTGTCAAAAGAGCCATTTTAGGCTAAATAAATAACAAAAAAATCTGAACATTTGAACAATGTGAGGAATGGAACAGTGTGTTTGTGTTAGTTTAATGTACTGAGGGCCCAATAGCTAATTCGAGCTGCGCCAGAACACAAAAATATGCTGCATACAATTTATTTTCTTTTTTTGTTTAGTTTTCGTACTTCCTTTTTCATACATTTTTAGACTTTTCTGCCTTTCTGTCAAATTTTTTGGGGCAGTTTTATGAACATATGCTAATTTTCTGCCTCTCTTCTTCCTTTTTTGGACATTTTTTTTCCTATAAATTTTCTGACATTTTTGGCAATTTTGTCTTGTTTTGTTTTTGAACATTTTATAGTTACTTTTTGAACATTTTCTTTTCTACCTTTTTAAAAATAAATACATAAATAATAATAAAAAAATCTCTGACTATTTTGGCTATCTCATGGATATTTTATGGTAATTTTTTGTTTAACCTCTTCCTTTTTGGACCTTCTTAGGCAATTTAAAAATCGTTTTCATTTACCTTCCGTCTCTTTTTTCTGTCAACTTAAAAATTTGGACTCGGACATTTTTTTAAATATTTTTATTATTAATTTCAAATATTTATTTAATTAGACCCAGTAGCCCCTTCAGACCCGCATTTTTTCTGCTGGGCAAACTGTATTTATTTGTTTTGCTTTTTTGGACTCTCGCAACATTTTTAACATGAACTCAACTTGTTATTGTGATTGGTTAGTTAAGATCCAATCATGAACCAGAAGTGTTAACATCATCCATGCAAATATGTCATGTCCACTGGGACCGTCTATGGGCCTGAAGGGTTATTTCATGTAAAGAATATTTTATCTGAAAAATAAAAAATAAATATTTAAAAACATATGAATTACTAAAAAAAAATTTAGGTCCACAGGGAGCCACTGGAGGGGGATTAAAGAGCCACGTGTGGCTCCAGCGCCGCAGGTTGCAGACTCCTGAGATAGATAATTGATTAAGATAGATCATCTCATCGCCTCGGCGCACAATACTCGACATGGCGGAAAGGAGAAATTTGAGCATAACAGTCAATGTCGTGAATTAGCAAACAATCACTTCAAGAACACGCACCAAACTTCTCAGCGAGATTACTCTCGGCCCTTAGCTCGCCCTCGTCGTCCTCGTAGTCGTCATAGCGCTCAAGGGGTTGACTGAAGTCCTGCAGCAAGGTGAGCTGGGGGCGAATCTGAGGCAGCTCGGCGGCGCCTCCGCTGTACAAGGCCTCAACTGTGTTGTCCAGAACTGACGGAAGACGAGTTTAGGTCGTGATTGACGTTGGCACTCGCCCACGCGTTGGTAGAAAGTACTCACGGATGCAGGAGAAGCGATCCTCGTGCAGACGGAATCCTCGTCGGCAGAAGCACAGGTAGGAACCGGCGTTGTTTTGACACGCGTGATCACAACCGCCGTTAGCTGACAAACACTCGTTGATATCTAAGCAACGAGAGAGGAAACAACACCGGAAAAGTTGCTCTTTAACTCTTTTTATCAATTTGTTTAATTGTTCCAGCAACTCATTCAGTGCCATAAATTAATTTAAAAAAAATTAAAAAAAGTTAGGGGCGACAGGCAATCAATTTTTTGGGTGTGTAATTAATTGCATGACTTCACTTAAATTTTATATCTGTTCTAAATGTACAATAAAAAAAATTATAGGTTTTCATACTCTTGTTAACAAAAGTGGAAAAAAATGTTAAACTAATAGAAATAGTTCAAATGAATTCTTGACGTAAAAAAAAAAGATGATTTAAATTTTGGGGCGTCAGGCGATTACAATTTGTAATCGTAATTAATCGCATGACTTTACTAACAAATTTTATATCTATTCTAAATTTACAATAATTAATTTTTTTAGGTTTTCATACTTTGTTAACAAAAGTAGGAAAACATTTTTAAACGAATAGAAATAGTTAAACTGAATTTTTGAAATGTATGTCCGTCAATGGCAGTGAATGAATAAAAAAAAGGAAGAGATTATTAAAAATTCGAGGCGTCAGGCAATTAACATTTTTAAATGTAATTAATCGCATGACTTCAATAGTTAACTCACAAATAATCACAAATTTTTATCTGTTCTAAATGTACAATTTTAAAAAATCCAGGTTCTCATACTCTTGTTAACAAAAGTGGATTATTTTTTTAAACTAATAGAAACAGTTCAAATGAATTTTTGACGTTAAAAAAAAGATGATTTAATTTTGGGGCGTCAGGCGATTACAATTTGTAATCGTAATTAATCGCATGACTTTACTAACAAATTTTATATCTATTCTAAATTTACAATAATTAATTTTTTTAGGTTTTCACACTTTGTTAACAAAAGTAGGAAAACATTTTTAAACGAATAGAAATAGTTCAAATGAATTTTTGAAATTTATGTCCGTCAATGGCAGTGAATGAATTAAAAAAAGGAAGAGATTATTAAAAATTCGAGGCGTCAGGCAATTAAGCAATTAACATTTTTTAATGTAATTAATCGCATGACTTCAATAGTTAACTCACAATTAATTTTTATCTGTTCTAAATGTACAATAAAAAAAAAATCCAGGTTTTCATACTGTTGTTAACAAAAGTGAAAATGTTAAACTCAGAAATACTTAAAATGAATTTTTGACGTTTATAGCCGTCAATGGCAGTGAATGAGTTAAATTCACTCAGATCATCTTGCAAGTTCTTGTTAAATAAATATTGTGTCTAGAGTCTCAATGATCATCGTATGAATGTAAAAGGGAGAAAGACAAATGGACTTTTTCTTGCGTTTGGTAAATGTGCGGAATCATAAACATACCATCGCAGCTGCATCCGTCCGAGCTGAGGCGGTAGCCCGCCGAGCAGTAGCACTCGTAGCCTCCGGGATAGTTGGCGCAGTTCTGCTGGCAGCAGGAGCTCCGCTGGCCACACTCGTCCACGTCTGCCAAATGCAACACAAGCGCCCAGACCAAACTTAACGATCTGTTTCCTTGAGGCACTTGAAATAATGCAAATGGCGCAGTTTGAGAGGCCAAATGTGAGTCATGAGAATGAGTGGGAGTGACTCAAGAGTTGAGTTGAGCACTTGTACTGGTATCGGTCTGAAAAAAAAGTGGTATCAAACATCTTTATACATTTTGGGGTGATATCTTACCAACACAGGTTTTAAGGTCATCATGGAGGCGGTAACCTTGGTTACAGATGCAAACCGGGCCGCTGTTGGAATGCTGGCAGCGGTGCGAGCATCCGCCATTGTTGTTCTCGCAGCTGTTCACGATCTCCATCTCGATCCCTTTGAAAAAAGCCAGCGTATTAATATCATGGTGGTGACTTTTTTACGCGACGGCAAAACTCACTGTAGCACTGTTTGCCGTCCGAACCCAGCTCGTAAGCGGCGTTACAAACGCAGGCGAAGGAGCCCGGCGTGTTGTGGCAGCCGTGAGCGCAGTCGGCCTTTTCCGTCTGACACTCGTCAATATCTGACAAACCAGGAATCACAAGGAAAAGTTGACGCAATCGTAGCTGCGTTAAAGGCGTCTGATTTTACGGCCAGTGCTTTTACCTTCACACGTGCGTCCGTCTTCGGCCAGGATGAAGCCCGCCCTGCAGTCGCAGTGCGCGTTGCCGCCGTCGGCGCGACACTGATGCGTGCAGCCTCCGTTGTGCTCGGCGCAGGGATTCTGCACTGTCAAGACACACGGAAAGCATTGGCTGGTAAATGCCGCAGCACAACACTCAAATGTCATAAGTCTCTGCTCAATGTAAAGAAACAAGCCTCAGGTCCCAAAAATGCCCACAAACAGAAGTATGAAAAATCACAAATCTGTCACATAATTACTGTTGTCATTTGGCGCCATGTAAATTGACTTGACATTTTCTCATAGGCAGTGAGTGTAGTCATGATTCATTTTTATTTCCGGGTTCGGGCACTTACATTTGCAATGCTTGCCATCCTCTGTCAGCTCGTAGTTGGGCTTGCAGCGGCACTGGAAGTGAGCGGCAGACTGCTGGATGCAGTACTGCTCACAGCCACCGTTGCTGAGGGCGCAAGAGTGCACGGCTACATGACAAAAAAAAAAAAAAAACGACAAAAAAAAAAACAGTTTCTAAAATTAGTCCAGATACAGAAATCCCGTAACAGCTTGAAATCGAAGTCACTGACAACTAAATAGAACAGCAACTTCTGTTCAACAAAGATATCTTCGATAGCAGGAACACATACAAACGCACACTCTCAAATGTATAACTACAATAGAATTCCCCTCTGAGAGAGTTTTGTCCTCGAGTCCCTTATTAACTCATTTTCACTGAAGCAACCCCCTTCGCTTTTTTTTTTTTTAACTTTTATTTATTTATTATATATATATATATATATATATATATATATATATATATTATTTATTTGTTTTTCATTTATATTAATTTTTTGTATTTCATTTTTAAATTCTAGGTTTTTTTAATATCCGTTTTTATTTTCACTTTTATTCATTCATTTATTTATTTGTAATCTTGGCAGCTTTGGTCCTCCATACCATCAGCGCTACTTAGGCAACAATCAAGTCCAAATCATACTCTGATGAGGTTGCGAACATGAGCGGCTCGATCATCTCGCCAGGCTGGACTCAATCACTTGAGCAAAAACACGAAGGCGGCCGATGTTTTTGTGCTTCAGTCAGGATCCATCTGTCAAAGGCACGCGACGAACCTCACAAAACTTTCCAGTCGAAACATTTTGCGCGTGTGGCACGGGTCTGACCCCGGCGGTCAGATCCAGAACTGGATAAGATAAGCAAAGCTGAGATCGAATTCATTCAAGTACATCTGTAGTTGTAGTTTTCCAGCCGCTGGAATGCTTTGCCCTTAAACCAGCGCTGCGTGTGATCGTGCTGTGAGGAAAGAAAAAAAAAAACTCAAGAAGTTCTCCATTTATTTGTGAGCATACTTTGCATTTTTTCCTGAAGGGCATCTGCACAGCTTTACAGCGTCAGTCTGCGAAGTCTCACGGAAGGGCTTTTCACCTGGGAGTGGCGCCACAACACGTGGACGCTGATGATCAGCGCAATCAGGCGATAGCGGCGGCGGCGAAGATCTACAAATGCTAGCCGAGACCGCCGCTGATTGTTGAAGCCTGTCTCCATCAGGAAACAAAGCATATGCTCTAAAAAAGGCTGGCTTCAATCCTAATCACAGGTGCTCTTCGAGCCAATTTTGTAGCAGATGGATCGTGTCCAGCTGTCATCCGTGAGCAGGAGCGCTTCCCGCCGCTGGACGCCGAACCGATTCGGACGCGTTCATGCTGTGTAATTTCACGGCCAACGTCTGCTTGAATTCATCTCAAGATCAGCTGCCAACTAATGCAGTTTAGTCGGAGCGATCCGTTCCCAATTTGCAGATTTGATGCAATTTTAAATGCCTCAATTTAAGTTTGCGGGCAGCACGGTGGCGTAGTGGTTAGTATGTTTGCGTTGGCTTGAATCTCAGCTCAGGCCTGGAGCTTGCGTGAGTTTTTCTTTGGGTACCTCAGCCTCCATGTTGTGCTAATTGAAGACTAATTGTCCACAGGTGTGATTATGATTGAATGTGTTCTTCGGGTGACTTGCAACCAGTCCAGGTGTAACCCTCTTCCCAGCAAGGCAGTTTTATGGTAACTCATAGTTTTGAACTCGGGTTTGAAAGCATTTACACTTGGGGCTAACTGAACTTCTGTTAGCAGTTTATTCCATTTGTGTGCAACAAAACTGCTAAATTGACCCGAGTCTGCTGACGGTTTACATTCCATGGTATTTCTTAATGTATTCAGGACCAAATCAGTTTTTTCCAAACTAACAAATTTAACTTTTCATCTCATTATATACATCCATAATGTAAAATAAACCTACAGCTGTCGCTTTCTGTAGATTTAAAAAGCAGGATTGAAGAGAGTTTGACATTCAGAAATTATCAGCAAAAACTAGGCTGTGTTGAAATACTTCCTGTTTTCTTTTTCTTTTTTCATATTTACACTGTCTCAAACTAAATAAGAGTGTCGCCATCTAGTGGCCGACAGTGGAATTACACACAGTATAAATGAGAGTTACACCAAAATATTATGTAATGAACAAACAAAAAAAGTCTGTTAAATAGTGCAAACCAGTGATGGAGAGGGGTTTATTGTATTTGCCTATTTGGCACATTGTGACCAATATGTATTTATTATTGTTACACTCTAATTTTTATATTTTTTAATTTCCATTTTGAGAAAATCATGCAACAAAGTGGCATGTTTTTTTTGTTTTGTTTTTGTGGCATGGCTATCCATCTTTCACGAAGCCGGAATTGACTTACAGCGCCTTGCAAAAGTATTCATCCCCTTTGAGACTTGAGAGAAAAGGGGGTTCGACAAAGTATGAACTCAGGGGGTGAATACTTTTGCACACACTACTTTTATTTATTTTTTAAAATAAGATATCCACTTTGTGTCACGTCATGATCGTGTGCTACTTTCAATGAAATATATTTATGTTTGTGGTCGTACCGTGCCAAAATATTGAAAAACTCAAGGGGGATGAAAACTTTTACAAGGCACCGTAAGTCTACAAAAAAAACAACAACTTTATTCCGTACCAAATGGAAGGCATTAGAAGACACCAAAGTTGCGATGCCATGCCGGTACATTCGAGAGTGTCATGTACTCACGAAGGCAGGTGCGTCCATCAACATGCAGGCGTGATCCCATCTGGCACTCGCAGTAGGAGGAGCCTCGGGTGTTAATGCATCTGTGCTGGCAGCCGCCATTGTGGACCTGGCATTCATCTATATCTGCGGTGAAGGAGGACGGCGGTGAGTTTTCGGACGGGATATCGGAAATCAGCGCAATGTGACTAAAGCCCGTCATTACGGCGAACTGCTTACGGACGGCTTACGGCGGGTTTTGGGGAGTTCATGTCGAGGAGATGAAGGATGAGCAGGTTAAGTAAAAAACGAAAAAACGCAACTGTGATGCAAATCAAGCACAAGAAATCCCGCCATGTGGTAGCAACTACTATACAGTTGCATTCTTTCCCCGTGCGCGTGAAGCCAACACGTGGACGCATACACATTCCGTTTAGCCCCATCAGGATATTGGAAGCAAAATAAAAAGAAGTGATGGAAGTAGCGCTGAGCCAAACATGACCGCAATTAGTTTCCTAAACATGTCTTGAATTAAAGGTCAAAAACGGATAAATTGCTGTTCACATCAGACTAACCTTCAACTCTCCAATATAACTAAAATGAGTGGAAATGGAACTAAACAACGTGACGTGAGATAATACCAGTGAGCAGCTTGTGGCCGTCTGCAAGCGCAGGTAACGCATCATAAACGAGCATACGGTAGTTGCTCACTCCAGGTGCCCATTTGCAAGCACAAACTATGTGGAAAATTCAGTAGTGGAAAGCAATATGACCTTACACATAATTATATTCATTTTTTATTAGTAATCTGGTGTTGATTACTGTCTAGTGCTGTTGTAAAGTGGTGGGGGTGTGGGGGGGGGGGGGGGGGGGACTGGCTCGAAGAGTGTTTTTGTCACACTGTGTGGGACAATGTGGCGAGTGGACAAGAGCATCTGGACCTCATCGAGCAGTTTGCGCTGCACATGTGTCTGTCCTGATGTTCACACAGTGCACAGGAGGACAGGCTGAGGCCACAACATTAGGTACACCGAGGCATGACGTTTCTCACCTACCGCAAGCCTGCGACTTGACGGTTTTTTGTTTTTTTTTTGTGTGGAAGGTATCTACTTGTCTAAAGTCTGCGTAAAGTATGTCTGCGTAAAGTCATTCGATTGTATTGGTAAAGTCATTCGAACGTCTTAGTAAAGTCGTTCGAACGTATTTATAAAGTCGTTCGAACGTATTGGTAAAACATAGACTAAATGCTAAAAACGGAACTCATCATGGCAAGTGTGATTAACTCATTAACTGCCATTGACGGCTATAGACGTCAAAAATTAATTTGAACTATTGCTATTAGTTTAAAAAAATATATATTGTTAACAAGAGTATGAAAACCTAGGGAAAAAAGTACATTGAGAACAGATATACAATTTGTGATTAATTGTGAGTTCACTATTGAAGTCATGCGATTAATTACAATTTAAAAAAATTAATCGTCTGACGCCCCTAATTATTATTATTTTTCTTAATTAGGGGCATCAGGCGATTAAAACTTTTAATTGTAATTAATCACAAGACTTCACTAATTTTATATCTGTTCTAAATGCACAATACATTTTTTTCGAGGTTTTCATACTCTTTTTAACAAAAGTGGAAAAAAATGTGAAACTAATAGAAATAGTTCACATGAATGTTTTACATCTATTGCCGTCAATGGCAGTGAATGAGTTAATTACAATTAAAAATGTTATTGCCTGACCCTCCTAGTTTTTAGCATATGGCCTACATTTTAACAATACGTTTTAACGGCATAGCCCAATCAAAAACGTTTAGTCCAGTAGGGTGACCAAGGCGACACGACAACACGCCAGGCCAGCCAATTTTAAGGTAAAAAGCAACATTTAACCGATCTTAACTTACTAGATGATACCTTTAACAACCACTCGTCAATGTTCGCTTTGAGCAAAGTTGTGAAAATGATCATCATGGTGAGTACGTACCTTTGCTATTTTTGACAAATGTAATATGCTAAAATAACACTTTGCATATTATATTGACAAAGTAGCACATTAGCTTCAATGATGAAGTAAGATTTGACTGTTTTTCCTTCTGTGCTAACAACACAAGCTGTGTTTTCAATCATGCAAACTCAACACACGGATTTTACTGACAATAAAAACACAGCCAGTCGCGGCTAAACCAGCAAAAGGGGAATAAGATCGTCTGGCTTGTTTCCAGCAATAGCGTTGGACCACAGACGTAATCTTCGATTTGACCCCGTCGACGTCCCGCGTGCGATACAGCGTGTGGGGCACAAAGGGGTCTTTAAAAATCGTGTTTCGGTGTCTTCTGCGGCCAAACGTCAGCCTCGCTCCATGTGCGGCAGCTGGCAGTAGTCATTTCGGCACTTTTTTCTTTTTTCCTTTTCCATGCGTGCTGCACGCTGCGCTTTGGTTTAAGGGAAAACAAGTCCCACTAACCACAAGGCTTGACGGCACGTTAGCGCTCTGCCCGCACACACAACACGCTTGTCAGTGTCGTGTTTATGATGTGCACGAAATGAATTTCATTTGACGTATTGCCAAGATCAAAAAGATGCTTATCCTTATTTAAAACACACTTTTGTTCCTGAGAGATGCGGCCATTTTAAAAGATATTCCGTGATGATAGCATGTTTTCAATGAGTATTCATATCAGAATCTTTGAAGACTCCCAGACTGCTCCGATTGCTCAATCTGGAATTTGGCCAGGAAGTCCTCACTTACCTGCAGCCCTGTGAGGCAGGTTGTAGCCGTGGTAACCGTAGAAACAATGCGGCCTATAGCAAAGCCTCCTATAGAAACCGTAGGGGTAGTTTGCCGCAGATGCAAAAAACAATTCCAGGAGCATCAGGAGGAAAATCCACCATCCTGATGCCAAAACCATGTTAGGGTATTATCCCTCAGGGAGTATAAATATACAATTAATCAAATTTACAAACTAAGTGAAAACTCCAGTTGCAAGAATGGGAAAATCATTATGAAAAAGGGAGCGTGCGGAATGCCGGTGGGGTTATCTCTCATTCAGTCTAGACTGCCTCTGGAGTTTTTGTGTCCTTCCATCTTCCTCTCACACTCTCGCCCTCCCAAAGCTCCAGTGTGTCCGTCATGCAAAAGACCCGCCCACCTCACGTTCAGCTCTCGCGCAAAGCACCTCCAACTCCTGACACTTGACATACTGTTGTACCGTAACTCCAGCAAAAATGTAGATGCTTGTTGAAATTTCTCTTGGATTTGTAAAAATTAATTAATTGATTTAAAACGAATTCATCTAATTAATATTTGGTGCAATTAATTACACATACACTCTGAAAATATTCCCATTTGTTATATATATATATATATATATATATATATTAGGGGTGTTAAAATCGATTCGGCAATATATCGATTCAATATGCGGCAGAATCGATGTTTAAACATAAATTTTTGATGGAAATATTCAACAAAACGTCTTACACAGGGTTAAGGTTCACACTTTAAGCATGGAAGAATGTTATATTAATGGAACATTATGTCTCAATATTTTATTTCAGTGCTGTACAAACATGAAACAGACTACAACCTGTTTGCTAAATACAGTGGCTCAGTTATAAGCCTGAAGTTTCTGATAAATAAATAAATTTTCATACAAATCTTACAGTGTTTACTGATTAGTATTTTCTAAAATTTTAATTTAAAAAAAAATCGCAATAGTCAATTTATAGATTTGTATCGAATCGAATCGTGACCTATTAATCGTATACATATTTATACATATATAATAATTTTCATTCAAATCCTGAGTAAAAGCCAAATTTCAGAATGTCATTTAGGAGGTCGTCAGTGCACCCTCCAGTGGAAAAAAATCAGCAACGACAGTTAATTTTAGTAAAAAACTGAAGCTTGTGTTCTGTCCCTTACGGGCCAGATTCTGGGAAAAAAATGGAAAAGAAGGGTCACCAAGGGTAACAGAAATTTGTGACACAAAAGCCTGGAATAGAGTAAGAGCGTGACTTGAGCAAGATATTTTATACTTTAAGTATGCGTGTTTTGGGGAGGGAAACCAGCAACCAGGTGTTGAGAAGAGAACATATGACGAGCCAATATGTTTCTGTCTTTGATGCTGACATGTATAAGGAAAAGAATGTGGGCTTTAACATTCGCCAGAAATCCTATTCCATAGTTCCAATCCAAACATCTGAGAGAGGAATGGGACCGCCTGTGTCTCGTAAGGTCAATACGCAGACATATTAGCCGGGCCAAAACAGCACTCGAGTAAACAAATCACAGCGCAAATGTGAACCACCGCGTCGCCTGACGGGATAGCTTCAGACTTCTGTTCTGTGCTGCGCTCTGATTGGCCAGTCTGCATGTTTGGGGGGTGTGGTTTAGCAAAAAGGTGCATTTTGAAATCGACAGTGGTCTTTACACTAACACACAGCCGCAGCTTGCTGTTAGTTCAGCTGCTGGAACGCTGGCACGGCATCAGTCGCACAAAACGCACACACGCTCACGTCGGTGCGAGCCGTAAAGATTATTCGGCGTGACGACCGACGAAATGTTAAAACTCATGGCAGCATGATGGAATCCATGCAAACATGATAAAAACTGACCAGGTGGCATAACCTTCGCTGACGTTTCCCCGAAGAAATGATGATTTGTTGGTTGGCAGGTTAATAATCCCTACATGCGCAGCGACCATGCCAAATTTGAATGAGTACAAAAATTGCCACGTACATAAAACGAGGCTTGTAAATCGTGAAATATCACAAAAACATATCAACCTAAAGCCTCCAGTGGCTGGAATATATCCCACTACGCCATGATGACAGGCGCTAGCCACCAGCTAGCTAGTAAGCTAACAGGCTTCAGGCTAGCGATAACCAAACACTCTGGAAAACTGGAATGTTCACATTCTTTTCTCATTTTTTTTCAGCATTTGTCTTCAAACATGTACAATGTATTTAGAAATTTCTCTCTTATCTCTCTAGTGTCTTGAAAGCAAACTAGCCTTCTAGTTGTTTTCTTCCAATGGCTGTGATTTCCATCTGTGACAACAATGTTCCCATCCACTCTTAATTCTATTTTCTATGGCGCGGATAAGATCTCTCAGTCGTCCTCCAGCCGACTATTACTGATCATTTTGTCTGATCAAACCAACCGCACGCTGGCATGCTTTCGTCGCTAACATCAAACTGTGGCAGAGAATGAAAGGGAAGATGTCGGGGAAGCGCTTGTCGCGAGCAGAAATTTGGAGAGAGAACACAGCGTATTGATACGTCACAGATTCTCTGGTGGTGATTTTGCCTCTAAATCATCCCAAAAATACATCATCAGGATTGCTTTTAGCCTTTTGTAGAAGCAAGGAGGTTATCAACCCATTACCTATAAGGGCCATGTTAGTTTTCATAAAGTGAAAATGGAAAATTAAATATGGAATGTATACCAGACAAGGGCTCGTTTATTTACAAGTTTGTTTTCGAAGGACCCCTAAAAATGGCCGAATTGACCCTAAAATGGCCGCTTCAAAACAAAATGGCAGATCAGTTTGGTTTTGAGTTAAATGACTAAACTATTAAAGTTAATGTCTTTTTATTTAATTTGTTTTAAGTCTGTCAACCCCACTAAATTGGTTTAGTTTCAGCTTTTTCAATGATTTGGAAAAACAATTTTACATGGCAACGTGAAATTTGCTCGGCACGTCTACCTGGGCTCGACGACTCGGCATAAAACACCAAACTCAGGTCAACGCCGGAGCAAATTGTATGTGCTACTTTCCAGTGGTGCCTACTGTAACTTAGTGGAAACTCACCTTGACAGGTTTTGCCATCTTGGTTCAGTTTGAGTCCGGCAGGGCAGCGGCAGTAGAAGCTTCCAATGGTGTTGCAGCACAACGCTTCACATCCGCCGTTGGTCTCCTCGCATTCGTTCACATCTGACAGGATGAACCAAATGATAGGGTTAATAATATCCTGCTCACTAAAAATTGCAAGCAGATAAGCCACAGTGAGTTTTTTTTTTTTTTTTTTGGGCCAAACTTTTAGGGTTGCGCCAATGTCAGGCGATGATTACAACTGCGGGTGGAAATCGTACGCAACGATTCCAATATTAACACAAAATTACCAATGAAAGGAAATAAGACGCTTGTAAATGTTGTTTCTGTCACGTCTGTGAAGTTCATTGCAAAAGTGCCCTTCCAAAAATCACGAGAAGCCCCCTTTTTTTTTCAGTCATTTTGCTCTCCACCGGCTAAATATCATGCCAGACTTGTCATCAAGTCCAACTGATCATATCTTTGCCTTCCAGACGGCCCATAATAACAGTCTCGATTCAGCCGCATGCGCCACCGATGCACGTGGCTAACTAACTAAAGACAGGAACCTTTATTATCCATTGAGACATGCAAAATGCATTGGGGGGGGGGGGGTCTTTTGAATGGGTAGACTTGATGACACTAGGCGGCGTTATCAAAAGGGGATCTTGGACGGAACCCTGGCGCGCATGGAGTCAATCAGGAGGCAGCTTGCACTCACCACCAATTAGCCTGAACATTTTCTCAAAGCCAAAAAAAAAAGGACAAAATTAGCCGCCAACTGGCTAGTGGAGTTATTCCTTAAGTTTACAACATCTGGAAGTTAAAAAAAAAAAAAAAAATCCATAATTATTTCCAGCTAAATATATCACAGGAGTTCTTTATAAAAGCTTGATTTAAAGGTACAGTTTGTAATTGAGACAAGCAGTTGCATCCTGTCAGCAAATCTCGTAGGAATAATTTTAGTATCCATATCCATCTTTTTGGTTTGGTTTTCTTTTGTTTCCTTTGTCTTTTTGTGATTACATAAGCTTTCAATTATGGGATATGATGGAGTGATTATCAGGGATCCCACACATAACATATCAGATAAGAGAGAAATGCAACTGTTTCGCGCTCCGGCCACATGCTCAGTGTTGGAATGTAAAAGCGTTCGCGAGCGTTTCAAGAGCGTAATCATCTGGCTCAACTCCGTTTTCACCTCTTAACAAAAAGTGCAGCCAGTCCAGGAAAAACCAAAACCACACCCACTTTACAGGAGGTGTGGAATGTGCTGTTTAAAAGACAATGGCGGGCAAACAGCGGAACACGCGCCGAGTCTAGGACACGGCGACAGAGCCTTGAGGGTATGGAGGAACAAAAATGCTAAAATAAAATATAAAAAAATATATATATATAAAAAATAAATAAATAAAAGTGAAAATAAAAACGGATATAAAACATATTATTTAAAAATTAATAAAAAATAAAAATTTATGGAAATTAAAAAAAACACTAATAAATAAATAAATAAATACAATTTTACTATATATATATATATATATATATATATATATATATATATATATATATATATATATATATATATATATTAAACAAGATTAAAAATAAATAAATAAATGTGGAAATAAACACAAAAATAAATGTAAAAATTGAATTAAAAATCAATCAATAAAAACTCCGCTCTCACATTTATTTCATGCTGCAGGCGTTTTTACATTTTTTTGGATTTCATTTTTAATCATATTTTTATATCAATTTTGATTTTGATTTTGGGATGTATTTATTGTTTGTCCTCCAAACGAGTGATCTCTGCATAAAGAAGGTCCTTTTGAATAAAAAATAAATAAAATTAAATTAAAATCAACTTCCACATATGACTTTTGATTTGATACATCAGATCACATTGCTTGAAATGTGTGCATGTATAACTGTCAAAAATGTAATAATAAACAGACATATCAAACATATTAGTATATCCAAAAATCAGAAAGAACATTTACTACTATTAATAAGTATAGGTATCTCTTCTTTCTCAATTGTGGCGATCTTGCAAGGTCGCTGGGTGATACTGCCCTCTAATGGATTGTCCATGCAATGCATGTATCAGATCATATACTTCAGGGTTTTATTAGGGGGGAAAAATTCTAGTCATGAAATTGAGGGCTCAAAATGTCTTGTATTTAATATGATACATTTTGCCTTATAGGGTTCATTAAGGAGCTTCATTTAGACAAAAGTAATGTTTTTTTGCCCTCTTGATGCGTCTATAAACAATCATAATAAAGTATAAACCAGTTTGGTGGGGCGTCAGTTACAAATTTTTGCTATTGGGAGCTTACATTGAGGCTTCACTTCCTCATGCAAACCAGTAGAGGTGCTTAGCACTGTTCTGGATGAACAGCAAAACATCTCAAACATCATTAGGAGTAAGTGCTTACTGCTGTTGTGTCTTCTTCGTAATGAAGAAACAAAACAAACACGCGCCTGAGAAACGGCTACAAAAATGTGCATTTCCCCACATCGTACGCTGTGTTCTGGAAAAGAATGAAAAATAAATACGCTGAGCAAAAATACGTGATTGCACGGAACTTTCCCCTCCTGCACACTCAGCTGCAAGCTGAGAGGGTTGACATTCCAGCGCTGCATTGTGCGACTTCCTGCGATAAGGACCAACGCCGCTGTTCTCGGGAGGGTCATGCTAATGTCCCGATTGACCACGAGTGGCTAAGAAAGCGCTCGCTGAAACCTCCGGAGCAGATATCATCTCGGGAGCCGCGGGGCGGAAAATTGCTGCATTCATGCGGGATGAGGAGTATGGGAAGGTAGGGGGGGGGGGGGGGCGCCATGGATACCCCCAACCTGTTTCCTCTTAAGGGTCTGATCTGAATAAGTCTTCTGCGAATGTTCTATTTCTATTTGTCGTGACCACAGATTTAGCAAGAAAACACTGTAAAAAAAAAACTGTAATATAACAAAATTTTACTTTTTATTTTACATGTTTACATGTTTTTCTGCTTTAAAAATATTAAATTTGCAAAAATAAACTCTGATTTTACATGTCAAATATAAAATTACATGAAAAACACTATATTACTGTTATTTTACAAAAAAAACTCCATTAGAAATATATATATTGATTGTTAAAATACGTTGACAAATGTATCATAATTTAACAAGTATTTGCCAGTTTTTAAAACCCTAAAAAAAGAAAAAATATAAACATTTACTGAAAAATTTATAGTAAAAATTCATAATTTTACCATAATTTCTTTCTGAATTGACAATTTATTTTTTAAGTGAAAATAACAAAAATTTCTGTAATGTCCTATAGATGGTAGCATTTATTGTATTTATTTTGAAAGGACATCCAATGAGATATACACTGTAAAAAAAAAATCATTGCAACAAAAAATAAACAAAAAACGCTAATTTTCCAGCAGCTGGGGCGCTAGAATTTTTTGGGAAGTAACAGAAAATTACTTTCTCGTAAAAAAAATTTTAATCTTCCATAATTAAAGTACAGTTTTTAACTGTAATTTTAACAGCTGCCAGAAAATTACCATTTGCTTTTTATTAAAAAAAATTTTTTTTACAGTGTACCCGAACGTCTTATTTCAAGACCCATTTTGCAGCAAAAGCAGCTCACCAAAAATGTACTCGCCTACTCGGTTGTGTAATTGCACACTTAATGGGTGGGAAGGCACTCCAGAGACCCAAATATATACGTATACAAGCCATTCAAAAGTCACTTTTTCATCATCTGTCCTTCTTAAGAAGCAAACCGTCCATGAACTGCAGCTGGGAATCAGATTTACACTCTCTCTCAGGAAGCACATCTTCACGTCTGACCTGCTGTGCAAGCGACCCCAGAAATGTTTATTTCAACCGACACGATTCCTTACATTTCGTCCAGCGGGCAGCTTCGCCTCAAAGTGCTGAAGTGATCAAATAAATAAATCATTGAATAGACTTCACAAAAAGAGCACATGGATGTCAACTCCTGTCTGGATGAGAAAGATGTTAACGACTTAAAACAGAAGCAGCCTCATAAGAGGTTTGATCCAGTCTGGAATCGACTGCACATGACTTTAATTAAACATTGCCCCCTGCTGCTACATTACCACACTTGCAGAGCGGAGGCTGCTTTTTGTAGCTTTTTAGAATAGTGAGTTTGGTCATGGGTGCCATTTAATTCCTGACAACCTGTAAATGTGGACTGAGCTGTTGTTAATTGGTGCTAATCAGATTAAAAAGGTAATCATTTAAGACAAAATGTTCCTAACGTCACTTTATGTAAAGAGTTTTTGTGTACAGACAATTTAAGGGCATCCGGGAGGAGATGGCGAGTCGTCTTTTTGTTGTTGTTGTTATCGAGACTTGCCGTTGAGGAGAGTCGGAAATTTGGAAATTTGTGCCGAAGCTCCACGAGGTTTGCCAACTAAGCACTCAGCTATCGGGTCACCCAGATAAGCAGAGAATTCAAACAGTGGTATTTGTGAAAGTCTGGTTCCCAACGCATAAGCGCTTTTGTTTTACAGTGAGAAGCACTGAGAGGCTGCCTAGCAGCTTAACTCATTCACTGCCATTGACGGCTACAGACGTCAAAAATTCATTTGATCTATTTCTATTAGTTTAACATTTTCCCCACTTTTGTTAAACAAGAGTTATGAAAAGCTATACTTTTTTTATTGTATTAGAACAGATGTAACATTTGTGATTAATCGTGAGTTAACTAGTGAAGTCATGCGATTAATTACGATTACAAATTGTAATCGCCTGCCTGATGCCTCAATTTTTTTAAGAATCTTTTCTTTAAAAAAAATAAAGATTATAAAAAAATTAAAAATAAAATTATTTAATTTATTTTTATTTTTTTAAAGAAAAGATTATTCAAAATTAAGGGCGTCAGGATTTTAATCGTAATTAATCGCATGACTTCACTAGTTAACTCACGATTAATCACAAATGTTATATCTAGGTTTTCATACTCTTGTTAACAAAAGTGGGGAAAAAAATTTTAACTAATAGAGATAGTTCAAATGAATTTATATGACGTCTATAACCGTCAATGGCAGTGAATGAGTTAACGATACGGGACAGGAATTTTGCTACATGGTTTGTATGTAGCCTCAGTATTGGAAGCTGCTGGATTTTGACTCCACTTAAGCTACAACGGGCTGTTTTGTTTCTGCCTTCAGTCTCCTCTAAGGTAAAAGTTATCTCCTGACCCAATAACCCTAACCATAACCCAACACTAACTTTAAGCCAAATCCTCCAAGCCTAAAGTACTGCAGCCTGACAAAATTCTAGCCCCAACTTAACTTAACTTTTCATACTATTTCCCCACGATCAAGTGTATGAACGTCTATATAGATATTTTTATTTTATAGAAAGCGTCTTCCATTTATAACAAGCAGCTGTCGTTACGTCATGTCATTTTTTCTTCTTCCCCTTTAATTCTGCTACAGCTGAGCGCCTGTAATCCTCCACTTACGGGCAAGGTCACATCGATGTGACACTTTTCTCACACATTATGTGTATGATCTAGATCCTACACAAAATGCGTGAGAAAAGTGTATGCCCTTAAAAAAAAAAAGATTCCCAACAGGTTCCTGACTTTTTTTCATTTTTGCAGTCAGTGAAAGTTGAAGAAGTAAGCGCCTTTGCGAAACACATTTTATGATGGAGAGTTGAAAAAAATGCCTGAGGACCTCGGGGGGGATTGCCCTCTGACCTGTTGCGTGTGCTGCGTCTGCACTCTACCTGTTGGGACCCGCTGCTCCTGATTCTGACCCTGTAGGAGCCTTTGGAGTGTCTGAGACACATAACACATGGAAGCCAGAAGGAATCCAAAAATGATTTGTTGTCAACCTGTCTCCATCCGTACGCTGGTCGCATGCGTGAGATATAGTGCGGCGGATATTTTGGATGGAAAGGGGCCCGCGGCCATTTCGGCAGCAAAATACCGGACGGCCCACTGGTCTAAATATGGTATTCTGGTTAATATTGCCGTTTTTATCCATCTCAGGGGACGGCCATTTTGCCGCTTGACATCAAGCAGACGTCAATGTTGCTCAGGTAACAACCAATCATAGCTCAGCTTGAGAAAACAGGTGAGCTGTCATCGGCCGCTGCCTGAGCCCTGAGCAACTGCGATGTCATCATCAGTCGACGGTAAGTGGCAAAATGGCCGCCCCCTGAGATGGAGAAAAATGGCTGGATTTTTCCACAAATGTAATATTAATCAAAATGTCATGTTTATTGTCGAGAAACGTTTAAGGTTTAACGGTCTTATTATAAACTCAAGCCTTAAGATGTTTTATTCCTGCTTACGTCTCAATTCTATTTAGAAAAAAGCACTTCAAAAATGGACGTAATTCAAAATCAAACCGGTGTTTAAAGCAGTTGTGACTTTCTGTCTCATTGCATTTTCATCAGATTAGCATCTGCTTTTGGTGACCTTCCCGTGCCGAGATTACACGGCGGATAACAACGTATATAAGCAAAGTGTTCGGCTTGAGGAGCTAATCAGAAGACAACGCATCAGATGACCATACGGACGTTTCCAGTCGCCCTGGCTGATGACTTCGATGATGATATTTTGCAAACTGCTGTCACGTCCGATTAACGCATACTTGAAGGCCCGGACGCCTGCAGCATGACCGGGAGCGGCCTTTCATCACGGACGGAGCCTAATGAGACGGGGCGGGAGCCCAGCGCACAATTATGTCAGATTAGGCAGGAAAGAGCAGCAGGTAGAAAGGCAAACCCCGCCCTCAGACTACAAAGTGGTTCTCTCTTATTAGAACCTCGTGCAACAAGACGGTGTGCCACAGGGTTTCAAGTTGGGGACACTAAACATTTGATCCAAAATTTAAAGCAAAAAAATGTGAATGCGATTACATGTGACGATTCACTTTCATTGAATTAATCGCAACTGGACAGTTCTGGTTGCATCAGAAGACGTTTCGCTTCTCATCTGAGCAAGGTTATTTTAGTTAACGAAAACTTATGAAATAAGTCAAACTAAAACATTTTCGTTAACGAAATAAAATAAAAACAACTAAGTGAAGCTACATTTTACATTTACAAAACTAAATATAATTGTAGTGAAAATGTCCCTCATTTTAGTATTTGGTAATTAATTTAATATATGAGCCTTTAGGGTTGATTTTTATGTAAGTATATATTCTTTCGATAGGAATAAGGACGTTGGAAAGTGCGTCGCACAGAAATGATGTCATCCAATCAAAAAGCACCTTCAGATGACATCACTCCTAGGCGACTCGATTTTTGGCTCGCCTGCTTTTTCATTTAACTTGTTAGGTAAGAAATATGTAACTTTTTTTATTTTACCGTGGTGTTTATTAAATATTCCTCACAAATAATTCACTTTTTTTGTTTTTTTATTGAAAACTAATACTGTAACTAAAACTAAATTAAAACTAAGCATTTTTAAATAACTATTTTTTTTTCTTAAACTAACAGAACCACCCTGAAAACGAATTAAAACTAACTAAAAAAATAAATTAAAAAATCTCAAAATGAAATTAAAACTAACTTAAAGGAAAATTCCAAAACTATAATATCCCTGCATCTAAACGGTCTGCATCACTTCATGCACATGAATTAGTTGAGTGACCTCTCGCCAACTACAAATTATTTCATATTTTGTGTAACCTTCCCCCCACCCTCCACCCCACCCCACCCCACCCCACCCAAAAAAACAATCCTGATTTAAATAATTGATGTAAAGCTTTAGAAAGGCAACCAGGTGGAGAACGGGAGTGAGAAAACGCCGCCCCGGGGCTGACGCAGGACCGACAGTACATCTTGGTGGCCCGCTTGCTTTCAGCTGTCAATATGCAGATTAAAGATCCTAAATGGCCAAAACAGACAAGAGGTCAGTGACTGAACGGTCCATTGCTGCTGCGATTTACGACGATTGTGCTCGCCAACGCCAACAGTTACGAGCGAGCAACATTAATTCTCACCCTGACCTTGTCCGGTTTTCACCCTCTATTTGTGTGTTTATAATTAGAAACCCCAAACGTCGTAACTCAAGCTAAGTTAAGTCAAAAAACAGATGGCTTAGCTGAGGCCTGTTAAACCCATTCCGATGGTCCACAATGCTAACCCGTTATCAGTATTTTTGTTCTTTTTACTGATAAAAGCCTCTCAAGCGGTGGATGGGCTCGTCACTCATATATTATTACAAAGAGTGCTGTAGTTGGAAACTTCACAAGTCATGCTCATGTTGAATCCTGAGCACACACTTTAGAGTATTTCCCACCTGATCCACCGCACTTGATGCAAGACAGGAAACATTTCTTTGAAACGTTCACTATTCATCATAATAGCAAACAAAATAGCACTTAACAACTGGCAACGATCAGCGACTGGAAGAAGATGCACATGTGGCTTTGATTTTCCTCCAAATCCTCAGTCAGGTGCTCGGCTAGCTCAGCATGGAGGTTCCACAAATGTTTTTCTTGATCCCAAGTAAAGACAATTTGAGAAGTTTGGGGGGGGGGGGGATTTATTTTTTACAATGTGGGACAGGCATACTGAGAGGCATGGCTCTCGTTACATTCCTTAGTGGTCTTCAATGGGGAATAAACATTAACGACCGGATTAAGTAAATGTTGCGCGTGTAAAAGTAGGCACAAACATTCTGGGAGGAGTGTATGATAATTTGATTTCTTCAAACTTGAGACACATTCTGTTGGCTCATTTTGGATCGAACGGGAAGGGGAAAACCGGCACGCAAATCGGTGCCAGCGTAGCGCAGGAATTTTTAAATGATCTAAAATGGCTGACTGGGAGACAGTCACAAGAAGGAGTCATGCCATGACAAAACTCTGCATTTTGTTGTGTCTGGGTCATTTCAGCCCATGGTGGCAATTGGTGCTGGGCCTTCCCTAATTTTAAATGCAATGTTACCCAGGATGGGCTGATTCCTGCAGAGCAAACAAATAAAAATGGCTTCTGGGCCGTTACTGGCTTTTCCAACATTATCAAAGCAAGAGATTTATTTTTAAATATGTTTCTGTGGTGTGTTTGTCTTCCATGAACAATTCCAATTCCGTCACTTTAAAGCAGAATTTTGCACTTGCCACACGACTACCCTGTAAACAAACACAATGCGGCTCAGCCTCTAATTCTGACTGTTCAAACTGTTACTGTTTAATTTTTTCTGCAGAAAAGAAGACAAACTACTGCTTTTACACTTGACTAAAAAATACATTTGAATGTGTTGTAAGTTGTCCTGGGTTCTGAATCTGTCATCGTTAGCGTTGGAATTCCTGACAGGTTTAGTGACATCCTGGCGGCCTTTGCCCGGTTCACCGCTTCAATTCTCCCTGCGGACGCTACGCACCACAAAAGAGATGCTATCCCGACCCGGCGTTCCTGAACAGACAGATGTGAGGTCACGTTGACCTTGACGCGCCACCTTTGACCGGCCGAAATCTAATCAGCTCATCCTTGAGGTACGACTGCGTGTTTCTAGAGATTCTTCCGCCCTGGAGAGACTGAGATGGGGGGGCGACTTGAAAGAACCATGCCCTTCGGCCACGGCGGCCACGAAAAACACATGCCTGATGAGGATTCGTTTTGGGAAGAACTACGTGAAGCATTGCAGGACCCGTCGGTCCGTCTGCATTGTTGAGTGGTGGGCTGGTTATAACATGTTGAGGAACAATTTGACTGGGGAGAGACCACTATTGAACCTTAAAGTCATTGGAGAGTAGGACGTCTATTATATTCTATATTCTATTCTATTATTCTATTATAGGTTGTACAGGGAAACATCTGAAATCAGATTCCCTGATGATATGTACACGCAATCGTTCTTTCTTAAAAATGCATAGCGCTAATGCTCTTTGGCCTTTTTTTCCTTTTTTTTTTTTTTTTGCCGCTTCCAGTTACTCAGTCAATGGAACCAAGGATCGTTTTTCAGTACATTACTTTTGAGGACAAACAGGAAAAACCCATAAATCCTTTCTGAGATACAAATGGAATGTTCTCTTAACGTCAGCAGTGCAACGTCTCAATCGAAAAGTACCCCCATTTGCAATAAAAATGTCAGTCAGCAGCCCATGTAAGATATAAACAGTAAAAAAAAAAAAAAGGCATTCCATAAATCTGATTCCATTAAAGTAAGTCTAGTCAAGGGGTTATTCAGTTCCGTAGTCACTAAAGCTCGAAAGATAGTGCGGCATTGCGGCATGACCCCATAACTGGCCGAAAAAATGACTCCGACAGACATAAATGGCATGATCAGGAAACACAAACCTGTCCAAGCTGCAGCTATGACAATAGTATCAGGTTACATAGTCTGTCATGACTGTAAATGTCTGCTTTCAAATTTGGTATCATTGCCTCATATTCACGTCCCATAACATTCTAAACAATAAATCCGTTTTACGTTTTAAAGCACTTGAGTTCATTTTCCCTCGGGAACGTGATGGTAGACTAGATTCGTAGCATTTATTCACAGTCTTTATGTCTGAGATTAAAAAAAAAAAGCTTTGGAAAATGTTGACCTCCACTCCCCATCCTCCAAAACAGCACTTATGTAGCGATGACAGGTCGCATACACAGAACCGTTTTTACACTGTTTTTAATGGAGTACTTTTAAATTGATGCAAAATAATGATTTCAAGCACCTTTGGCTGGAGAATGTCAAAATAACATGGAGTATTTGAGAGGTTTGAAAGATTAAATGTAGTTTTGGACTGGACTGAATGATCTTTGTGTGAACTTGACATCCCACCCAAAACATGTCTCTATAATAGACTTGACTTAATTGTCCATAAGTCAAGTGTGAGCGTGGATGGTTGTTTTGTCTATACATGACATGCAATTGACAGACAACCAGTCCAGAGTCCTGATTCCAGCCTGCACGTCATCATAAACAAGTAAAATGGTTGAAAATGGATGAAATCTGAATTGATCCATCCAATACAAATTAAGCCATCCATTTTCTACATCGCGAATCTCCTCATTAGGATGATCAGCTAACTTTGGGGTGACAGAAGCGGGGTCCACCCTGTCCCTGGCACATATAAACAAACCACCATTCACACTCACATTCATGAGTAAGATCAAGTTAGTGCATACAAATCCCAAAAAGTAAATTTTGGCTCAATTAGCTAATAACATCATAGCATGAATGCTAGCAAGGTAACAAAATGTTGTTTTTTTTAGGTGCTTTCAAAGATGACTCTATCAATAGGTGTCAACCCATGTATTTGTGTCGGAAATAAGTCACACTACAGAACTAAAGAAGCATGTGTTTATTAGCTGAGAGTAGCATTTGCGTTGCTGCGTTTCGCTAGCTAGCTAGCATAGTTGTAGTAAAACAGCAAAAGCAAATCACAACCATCTGTAAGAAAGTGAAATTTAGACTGTGAAGACGCTCATATGAGAATTCCACAACACTTTAAAATGACATGACGTACGACGTACGTGTGACAGCTTCTTAATGCTAAATAAAATAAAATAAAATCTTGAGCCATTTCAAATGATCGAAAGACAATCTGCTGTGCAGATGAATGAGAGCATTTAGGTTCGGAAAGTTGAGACGTTTAATCCTTTAAAAGAAGCAGGATTTGTTGCCTTTGAAAAAGTTTCACAAAACCCACCAACTCCCTGTCATCACTTCGCCGCAGACTTAAGACGCAAAGCGGTAATTATGGCATTACACTGTACATCACTTTGACAAAATGGCAGCCTCACACAACTATTGAAAGCAGCAGACTAATCGCCCCCTTTGAAAACACATGGACACGCACGGCATAAACACAGACATATATTACAAACAAGGGAGAAACACTTTTTTTTTTTTTTAAAGCTATGAAAGGGTGAGTGAATGACGACTGGAGGCTTTTGAGTGCCGTCTGTTGACATCTTTAGCGTCTACACGCAGTGGACAACAGCTGCGACCCCAAAGCGTAATATCCCTAACTATGAGTAATGGGGACTGAAATAAAAATAAGAGTGTGAAATTGTGGTTTAGTTTAACACAACAGGTAGATACCCGCGTTAGTATATCTTTTGAGCACAGCGGTTGGCAATCACACCCTTAGCTTTTCTGTTCAAGTAAATACAGTAATACATTGACGGCAATGCAGTAGACTTTTACTTTGAAGTTCGCCCACGTCGTGGCGTGATAGCTAGCTTGACTTCCCTTTGAGATGTTTCTTATCGTAGTTGATTGACGTTGTAGTTGCGACCAACATCAGTACAACGCTATCCCAAACTCATGTTCAATCGCTAATTTAGGACGCTAATTAATTACGTCTCCCACGTAAGTGGCTAGCGGCTAGCTGTTAGCATGACTAACGAGTGACCAAATTGGTCAGCTGGTACCTGGCTTACTTTAATTATTTTTCAATATTCTGGACCAAGGCTACTTTGTAATTCACTCTCCATGTTTAAAGGAAGGGAACGTGCCTTAAATTGCATGTTGAGGTATTTTTATTATTATTATTTTATTTTATTTTTAAAGGTTAATTGAACTTTGTCTTCATTTATTTTATAAAACACATTAAAAAAATTAAAATACGTTCACAAATGTATCATAATTTCACAAGTATTTGCCAGTTTTTTAATGGAATAAAATTCAATTCAACTTTAAAACCCTAAAAAAAGAACAAAATATAAACATTTACTGAAAAATTAATAGTAAAAATTCATAATTTTACCATAATTTCTTTGTGAATTGACAATTTTTTTTGAAGTGAAAATAACTACAATTTCTGTAATGTCCTATAGATGGTAGCATTTATTGTATTAACATTTATTTTGAAAGGACATCTAATGAGATATACACTGTAAAAAAAAAAAACATTGCAACAAAAAATAAACAAAAAACGTTAATTTTCCAGCAGCTGGGGCGCTAGAATTTTTGGGGGAAGTAACAGAAAATTACTTTCTCGTAAAAAAACAATGTTTCTGCCTAACATTGCACTTAAAAGTTGTGTTCCTAAATCCTAAATGGCTATATTAGACATTTTGAATGTATTTATTTTATTTATTTATTTATGTGAAAAGGAGTTTTACTAAATAAATGAAGACACTAAATCATACACGGCTATATTAGACATTTTGAATTGAATTTCTTTTAATTAAAAGGGAAAAGCACTTTACAAAATAAATTAATTATCTTTTCTTTTTTTTGCTGATCCAAAAAACGATCCGATCCGTGACTCAAATTCGTGATCTGATCCGAATCGTGGCTTTTGTAATCCATTGCAGCACTACCCAGAACAGTATAACCGGTAGAAGTGTTTACGGACTAACGGCATGGACAGCAGACGCGTGTTTACTGGAAATAGAGCAGCCATATTCTATATCCCCCCTCCGCCATATGCTGTGTCACATTAAAGAAGGAACATCAGCGTAGACGCGCGTCCCCGTAGATAATGAAGCGTGAAGTAATCAGAAGCAACTCAGCTCGGCTTAGGAACCGCGCAGCGCTCTGATCGCATAAACGGGCTGTCAGTGCCGGATTGCCGCGGCTTGATCACGAGCACCTTAACGAGCACGGAGGGGGTGAATGTTTGCGGCATGGTGTCATGAAGACACATCTGCTGCACCGCAGAGCTCTTGAGAAAATAGAGCAAGGTGGATTTGTCGCCTCAATGTGATCCTCACGCAAACGAGCGTGCTGGGGGTGGGGGTGGTGGGGGGGGATCATTCTCGGACGGTGTCGACACTTGCAGGAATTTCCTGTCGTGTGGTGCGCTATCGGGAAAAAACAACAGGGACCTCCGCTGTTTCAGTTTAACAGCCGGAATTCAACAATGGCGTCTCCGCAGATAAAATGTTTGTTCTGCTGGTCGAGAAGCCAAAATGCTGAGGTGCCAAGAATCTCATTCACATGGAGAAAGAGGCCATCCATTCAGTTTCTTTTGCGCTCGTCCTTATTAGGGTCGAGGGTGAGCTGGAGCCTAATCCAGTTGATTTTGGACGACAGATGGGGTACACCCTGGACTGGTCATCAGCCAATCACAGGTCAGAGTTAACTGTTAGATTCTCATTAGCGGGATGGAAAAGAATCTCGACTCTGGGACACCTTCAAGCGTGTGATTGAATCCAAAAACATACATGGTAGGTTAAGTGAAGACTCTAAATTGTCCATCGGGGTTGAACAGACAGTAGACTTCGATTTCACGACTTCTGCATTGATATGTAGAACTGGAAGTCTTTTTTTTGCATCTGGTCTTCCAATTGGTCAACTGACTTTCTGGCTTTCGACTTGTTTGTTTGCTACTGTCGCTAATGCAAAATCATTTGCCTGACTAAAAACCTCTGTGAGGTGAATGTAGAAAGTAGTAGTTACAGGTTGTGATGATTATATAATAAAACGCGTAACCGTACGTAAGAAATACTTCATATTCTTCTATGTCTATATGAATACTACAGTGAGGAATTTAAGACAAGACCTACCCTGTCTGTTTTTGATGTATGGACTTGACTAATTCCAAGAAAAAACAAAAGAAAACAACTTGACCACTGCGAACCTGTTGACCTTCTGGATGCAAAATGTTCTCACTTCATTATTTTGTTTCACCGCCAAATCCTCATTAGTGGGATAGAAAAAGACTCAAAAAACTTAAGACGTGATAAAGTGCAGCGGAATTTCAAATCTGGAACGCCTTAAAGCATGAGATTGTATCAAAAACATGGATGTTAGTTACAGTGACTAGTTTGTCTACTTGTATATGCGCACTGCGACCTGAAAAAGGGCAAGCACTATAGGAATCTAGACTTCTATGCTGTGTGTGTTTGCACAGTTCAAAAAAGTTTCATCATGCTGACCAAACAAATTATTTCAAAATCTAATTAATTTCTACGGAAGCGTATTGCATTCACTTGGGGGGAAAAAACCTCCTGTTTTTCGGACTAGTATTTCTTTTTTATTTTCTGTTTTTCTGAATACATTTTTTCTGTTTTACTGAATATTTTTTGTCTGTCAAAAAAATATTCCGAAAAACAGGCTGAAAAAAATTATTCAGAAAAACAGGAGGAAAAAATATTCAGAAAAACAGGGAGGGGTGATTGTGGGATTATTCAGAAAAATGGAAAAAAATTATTCAAAAAAACAGATTTTTTTTTCTTCAAAAAAAGAGAAAAAAAATTGTCAGAAAAACAGAGCTGGTGTTCTGTTTTTCGTAGTTGTTGGTTTTTTTTTAACCTCTGAACTCCAAGTGAGTTAGCAGACTTAGCATAGCTCCATATGCAATAAGATGCTCATGTTTACTTACTGGCTCTCAATAAAGGAATGAATGTGAATACTGTATTGTCTAATCTCTGAGGGTAAATCCCTTTAAAAAAAAATATTCAGAAAAACTTTTTAAAAAAAAATCTGAAAAACTGAAAATAAAATATTCAGAAAAACTGAAAATAAAATATTCAGAAAAACAGAAAAATAATTATTTTATAAAACAGGGAAAAATTACTCAGAATTTTTTTCTTCTTCAGAAAAACAGAGGGAAAAAAATTTAACAGAAAAAAAAATACTCAAAAAAACAAAGCTCCCAAGTGAATGCAATACGCTTCCGTAAACTTCTATGGGGAAATTTAGTTTTAAAAAACAAATACATGGTTGAGCATTGAGGTTGCAATGTATTCCATTAATTATAAAAAAAATAAAAATAGTTCACCACTCACCATATTGGCAGCTGGGCCCGTTGAACCCTGCAGGACAGTCGCATAGCTGAGTGGATCCCTCTCGACACTGGCCCCCGTTGAAGCAGACGCCATAGCTACACACAGCTGCACCACAAAACAAACAAACACAGGTAAGTGAAACACCTGGCTGATGTCACCACATCTGCAAAGCTGCTGCTATCAAAGCCTTATCATCGGCCCGTTGACTCCTGACCGCAGCAGGACTTTGAGACTCCTCCAGAATCTTAACACTTGGCTCCAACTGTAACGTTTCCATTCCAACACCACAAATACGTGGTAGCAACAAACTGGATTACTTCCAAGTGAAAAAGTCTTGCTTCCCACAAGGAGATTAGATTTGAACTGAACTTTTAGATGAATGCCAATGACCCAGCGGTAATGTTAACATTCTGCGATATGAACTGGAGGTGTGCTAAGCCCTCCAATCAGAACGTCCTCGCCAGTATTGCATTCAAAAAGCAGTCCATCGTGAACTATCTGTCCATCCATCTTGCATAACATTGGTCATTATTAGGGCTTATTATCTGGAGCGATTATCCTGCGCTCTGGGGTGTGTAAACATGAATTTTTCCTCCCTGACCTACTTTAAAAAAGCTCGGGCCTGACAATCGTCAATGTTTAAAGCGAGATACACAAACACTGATCATCAAAATGGCGTATTTTTCTTTCCTTCTCATCAGATATGCAATAAAACAGTTAGCCTTGTCAAGGCGCTATCTGTGACCCCTGCACGATCTGAGGCGCTAATCTACGGCAACCACACTAGGACAAAATTTATAAGTAATGCCTGTACATACAATTGCCGATACGCAGTCGTAAAATTAGATAGATAGATAGATGGATAGATGGATAGATGGATAGATGGATGGATGGATGGATGGATGGATGGATGGATGGATGGATGGATGGATGGATGGATGGATGGATGGATGGATGGATGGATAGATAGATAGATAGATAGATAGATAGATAGATAGATAGATAGATAGATAGATAGATAGATAGATAGATAGATAGATAGATAGATAGATAGATAGATAGATCAGGAGCAAGACAATAACAAAGTGATGTATATTGTTTTATAGAATTTTCCGAATGCGTAGCGTAGATTGTACGTACTTATATGTTTTGCCATTGTGTGGTTGACATGGGTTAGCGAGACAAGATGGCCGACCTGCCGCGCACGTGCACCTCAGATTGCCTCAGATCGTGCAGTGGACACAGAAAGTGCTTTGACCAGCCTAGCTTATTTGATTAATTCTTCAATCTGTCTTCCTCTTTGTATGTTCTAGCAGTCCGGTGGCCCTGTGGCACCACGCTGCCTCTCACAGGTCAATCTTGGTACTACGACAAACCATGTGTGGGATCTCTCAACGTTTAAAAAATCGGTTAAGATGCTAAAAACTGCCACTTCTAATTCATGACATTTCCTCGATCTAATCACCACCACAGGCTAAATTGGGAAATAACTATGTAATGTAAATTGTTAGGACTGCTTTAATTACACTCAGGCATCTATATAACTCAATTTGGATTTAGAGACATCTGTTTCTCTGCAAAGGGAGTGTAAACGGTGCTTTAGGGTATTGAAAACACACGTTGGATGAGGTGTACTCGCAGCCAGGATTTAGTGGTATCATGTCAGCCGTGGGGAATGACATCGCCGCACAAAGGAAGGGGACACGACATGGAGGTCTCGAACAAGCGAAATTGAGTGCAGACCTCGTGAGGCTCCACAGAGGCCAAAGCTCCAGCCAAAACATCCGCATTTCGAAGGGCGTCTTCAGCAAATCGGGACCCTCCAGGCGCTCACACACAGGAGATTCTTTCACCTTCTTGCTTTTGAACAGTGCTTCTTAACCTGGGCTCGATCGAACCCCGGGGGTTCGGTGAGTCTGTCTGAAGGGTTGGCGGAGGTCAAGACACACACCTGGCTCATATCATTGCTGATGACACGCCCAGCTCGGCCATCATTGGGTGCAGGTGATCACGCTAGATTGCTTGGTCTATCTGCGCTGCAGGGAATTTAGTGCGCTCAGTAGTCGACTTGTGAATGTTGTGACGGTACGTTGTGTGGTGTCTTTATTGTTTTAATTATTTTATACTAACTATGTCAAGTAAAAAAAAGAAAGAAAGTGGTCAGCTGAATATGTGCAATATGATCTCACATGTAAAACGGAATGTACGGTGTTCCACAGGGTTCAATTCTGGGGCCTTTGCTGTTTTTATTGTATCTCTTGCCCCTAGGTTGCATCTTAAGAAAATAGCTGTGGTTGTTTTTTAAATCTAGTTGTCTTGTGTTGAGTGATGGGAGTCAGCATGCTAACTGCATGATATGCTATGCCAAGTTGAGCAATTCTAGTCCAGCACAACTAGCGCTCTAGCAAAACTAAAGGAAGGCATGGAGATGGGCAATACAAGAACACATAACTGAATTTAAAGGGAAACATAGGGAAATCCAAAATATGAAGAAAAAAAAGGAATCTGCAAATACGTTGTAAAATCCCCATTCACCACTAGATGGCAGACATGTCTTAGTTGCACTTACACTGGGTTTTATACTGCCGTATACTACAACGTAAGTAGGCCTAATAATTATTTGCGGATTTCAAATGATATACAGGACAAACATTGTGCCTCAATGAAATTTTGAGTGAGTTTATTTTTGCTAAAAAAATGTAAAGTATAAAAAAAATGCGAAGCGTACACATTTTGTCCATATTTAAAGTGGCACCCCCCCCCCCTTCCCCCTTACATCTGGGTAGGAAGTACGTAATCCTATGTGGCCCTCCTTTAGCAATGGTGAAAAATTGTGGGCCCCTCCAGCATTTGAGTTGCCCATCTCTGCTTTACAGTGATGAAACTAGCAAGCATGTTTTTGGAATACGGGTGAAACACATTCACACCTATGGGCAATTTAGTCTTCGTTTATCCTACCATGGATATCTTTGGAATGTGGGAGGAAAGCCATCGACTACTCTTGGGCTTGGGGGGGGGGGGGTCTAACACTGAGTAGTCCTGCTGATTAATCTCCCATGAATTAAAAACCTAAATGTGGCATTCAGAGTGGCATAAAACTCACTCTCATCCGTCACAGGGAAAATCTGCACTTCACTACAAAGACGCTTTTTCTGTGAGAGGATTAGCGGCGTCCGCAGAGAGCGCAGGCAGACAAAGCGGGGGCAGCGACTCGTGCTGAGCAAACTGAAAAGCCCGAAGCAGGTGCCGATTCTTGCAACTCACCGAGGGGATGACCACATCGTCGCAGTGGCAGCCACCCGTGTTTGTTTAGGCTCCGTCGATCAGTTTAACCCACAGAGAGCGGTCCGGACAGCGGGGGGGGGGGGGGGGGGGGGGGCGTTTTTTGTCGCTGTAAGTCGAAGTACACACGGACCTGTACGCGTTTTAAAACTGTGAATGGCTCATTAAATCAAATAAGTTTGAGAAATGTAAAAAAAAAAGTATAGTAAAGATTAAGGACAGTTTTGCTCATGTACTCATTCAAACCCAAAAATGTATAAATATGTTTTTTAATACTTTGTCCTAAACTCTTTATGGGTTTTTTTTCTGCTAGAGCATACAGAAGGCCTTGATTGATGAAGAGGTCGCTTAAAGCAATGGTATTATTACAAAAAAAATGGCCAGCAGGTGGCAGTAGAGTAGAAGAGATCAGCGGGGCCCATGTTGCAACAAGCTCTTTTTGCCAGTGTTTTCAACAGATTTGTGAATAATGATGAAACTTTGCTATAAATACAAATATACTTTTTTTTCTGATGAAAGACAAGACTCTAATCTTTCTTTTGTTAGGTTCCATGTTTTTATCGCAATAGAAGACAATACTCTCTGGGCCTGGCAAAATCTGTCAAAATCCAGAAAAACAGCCGGGAGCGAAGGGGGTTGCTTCAGTGGAAATGGCTGGAGTTACCAGTAAGTGGATTTGAGAAGTAACTAATTTGTTCTTTATATTAAAATTCAAGCACATTCTTTTCTCCATCTCATCAGATTCATGATATGTTTCATGTACGTACTCTTGAGTTGGAGTTTGTTGATTATTTTTCAGGAATTCCACTCACGCAAATTTGTATGCATCTGGGTCGGCGCCAATGAGCTGCGACATACTGTTCCACGACACCCACATAAAGACCACCCACGGCTACGCACCGCGCCGTTTCCTTTGTTCGCACCACTCGACCTGTTTTGCATGTTCTACCTCTGCCAGCTCGGTCCCGCCACAAAGGGAGGCCAATTCCCATTCAGCATTTAACCAGGAGGACAAACCGGAGGAGCCATTGTCCCCGACCCTCGGCCCCCGCCGGCCCAATCACCACCACGAAGCTATTGTTGCCATCATTCAACGTAACCGATTTCTTCCGCTCCCGACTGACCCCCGTTGGTTCGTACTATCCCGGGGCCCGTGGCTCGGGGTCGAGGCGACTCGTGGTTGCTTTAGAACTCTCAAGTGGAGGAAGTCGCCATCACAAAGTCAAGAGCTCTTCACTCTTTTGTCAGAAGCACATCGAGCCATTGAGATAATTGGAGTCGTCTCGGAGGCATTCAAGAGTCACCTCGGAGATGTATCGAGGGGAGGGGGCTGCGTTGTGGCCTGCAAATGTTTAAATAGAAAGAAAGAGACAGGTCTCTATAGATCTTAAGGCTCGTACTTGAGTGATACATCAAATTATATGTTTTTTAAAATTATTATATTAAACCTATATTTATTATAATTTATTATTATTTCTTATAGCACTAAACTATCTGGTTGAAACAAATGAGTATTAGGCTACATTAAAATGGGGAGAAAAAGGGAAATGTCTAAAAGGAGGGAAATAATCAATCATGTAATACAGTTCTTGTCGGACCTAAGATTTACATTCATATTTCAGCAAGTGACATTTTATTTAGATTTTTTTTTAAGTCACAATGTTGCAAAATATTTTTAAAGACTGACGTTTTTCTTGCTAGATTGATTTTGCAAGAATAAAATCATATACTATAAATAAATGTACATTAATTATATACAAATTAGGGGTGTCAATATTAGAGTTAATTTTGAGTTAATTTAAAGTTCCTTTAACGCCACAAATTTTTTTAACGTGTGATTATTTAGAAAGCCTGTACTGGAGGAATTCCAGTCGCAACGCAGCAGACATGTCCACATCAAAATTTAGCAGTAATAAATTTAATAATAATGCATATATTTGTGGAGACGGGGTCAAGTTGTATTTAATTTTTTTTTTAATGTGCATTATTTCACAAGTTACTTCATGTTAAAGATTAGATAGCGCTTAATATGAAAACAAAATGCACTGAGCTGTCACCAATGTCTAACAAATGCAATTATGCCATCTAGTGGCAGAAAAATGACCTCAAGACAAATCAATATCACACTCGGTTTTTACAGTACAGTACATCTTTTTAATTTTAACTCAATTTTATGAATTATGAAATTACTGTATCGATGACTAAAAGATGCAGCCATATTTCCATTAGTTTAAAAAAAAATCACTTTTATGTTAACAAGAGCATAAAAACTTAGAAAATAAATTTTTATTGTACATTTTATTGTACATTTAGAACGGATATAAAATGTGTGATTAATCATGAGTTAACTATTGAACTCATGCGATTAATTACGATTAAAATTGTAATCGCCTGACACCCCTGGTACAAATAAAGAAACATAAATAATATAACAAAATCATATAATTACACACAGTTTCTTTGTGGTAAGATTAGAGTTAGCAAGAAGTCAGAGTTACAAAAAAAATAGTTTTATTTTTCTTCAAAAATACTTTTGTAATACACTTTAATGCAAAATAAAAATGCATCCGATTAATTGATAGAATAATCGATTCTAAAAATATTCGATCCTGTGACGATTTCTCTGATCAATAGTATGAAGTATGGATTGAATAAAGAAGGACAATATTATGTGAACAAAAGCCAACTGAACATAATTAATTCACAACAAGGTTTTCCTAATAATATGATGAGTTATTCCAAAAACAAAAATCCCAATTTATCTTACAAATCTTTATTGTCGTAAAAAAAAGTTTCATTACGCAAAAGGACGCCTACGACAGGAAACCAACATTTAGGCAGCTACAATGGAGTCAAAGATAAGAGGGAAATGGTAAGCTACTGACAGATGTTACAATGTGACCTTCAGCCACTTCCCAGCCTTTATGTCTGCTGGCCCTAACGACGTGATTAGACCCTCAACCGCCTCTCAATAACAGCACGTCATTTGCCTAATGAGCTCACACACAACGGAAGAAAACGTCTCGACACAAGGTGGGAAGATTACAACGCCAGCGAGCATTTATCCAGGCTCAGCGATTAGTTTGTCCCATCTCCAAGTGCTGCAACATATTTGGTTACGGAGATAAAAGCCTGTTCAGAAGGGCAGCCATTGTCCCGCGAAAAAAGAGGAGATAACTCCTCGTATCTACTCGAAAAAGGGAAGTCCCGACTCCCAAGGAATGTCTTTTAAAGATCGTCTGTTGATGAAGGGAAGGGAGCAGGTTGCGATCTTGTAACCAATGTGGAAAAGTTGCACCGCGGAGACAAAGAGCCCTTTGAAGAGCGACGACAGGAGGAACCACAATACCACGGTGCTGACATCTTCTCATACTCCAGATTACGTTCCTGGAGACTCGTTTTGCTCTCATGAAGCTTTGGGGAAAGTACTCACGAAAAAGTTTCAGCTTTCCGATGAAATTTCAGGGTGAACCTGAAATGCACTTTCAGCTTTACAGGTGACCTTCATTTGACCTTTCGCAAACTCCAGGCAAAGCTTAAACTGAGATTTGAACCCCAAAACGCAGTCAGAACTTGCTAGGCACACATGCTAACTAGGGGTGGGAATCTTTGAATGTCTCACGATTCGATTTGATTGCGATTTTCGATTAAGAACGACTTTTGATTGACAATGATTTTTGCTCCCATCTATAGATGTGCAAGGAATTGTAATGATCTACTCCAGTCAGACACGCTAATGCTAATTAGCGCGCTACTCGCTGCACTTTTAACACTCAAAAGAACGGCTCCACGCTGAAAAAAAAAAAACTTTTATTGGAATAACTTGATCGTGACTTTTTCCTTCTACTCTCTAATGTGGCTACAACTTAACAGTGTATTAGACCGCGTGGAACCACACTGCCCCTCAGTGGCCAAACCGGGTACAACATGAACAGGCAAGAAAATATAAAATAATTTAAATAAAAAACGATTTTGGGACATTTCAAATCGATTCTGAATCGTACTAAATGAGAATCGCGAAATGGAACATGGAAGGTTTCTTTTTTGTCAAACGCGTGAAACTAAACGTATCCGCCAAAGAGGAGGCTGAACGCTGTACTTACGATAAAGGCAGCCGGCTTCTCCGTTGAGTTGAGACCATCCGGAGCAGCACTTGTAGACAGTGTGATAATCCTGCCGGTACATTTGTCTGTACGCAGTGTAGTACGCCGTCCTGTCAGAAATGGAAAAACATACACAAGCACTCGTCAGACACACATGACAGCCAATATCGATACAAGCGTGCACGGTTCAAAATAAACAGTGTTTTTTTTCACTGGTTTTGTTCAGCACACATTTCCCAGACACGTCTGATGTTTAGGGAACGGTGTCAGGTCCCTTGTACTTTTGAGAGGCCTCTCATTGCCACTCCGCCACGGTTATTAGGCCTCGTGACAACTTTGTTTACAGCAAGTAATTGTAGCCCTCGGCGGCCTTCAAAGCAGGCAGTGAGCAACTCTGACGAGGGATGACTCAGGGACTGTGTTACCATAAAGACTTTCTGTGGAATGTTGACTTTTGGGTGTTTAATGGCTGGTTGCGTTGAGTGGGGATGGTGTGTGAGTGCGTGTACACCTTAAGTGCAAGACGGCTGTCATTAGAGGACGAGTCCGGGAGAGAAAAAGGCGATATGGGAAAATGATGGCATTGTGCTGCTAATGAAGGATCAAAGCAAACGTGGCCGGTGGACAAAAGTCAAATGTGTCCATTTAAAGTGTATCCACAAAATGGAGGGAGGCGGGGACGAGTGTATGATTGAAACGCGATACTGTCCACCATCTCTTTGACGGGGGGCTCGGACGGATTCATATACAGTCATTTGTGTGCCAGACAAGGTCATTACCTAATTGCTTTAATTTAATTCGTGGATAATTTAATTTACAGCAAAAATAATCACAATTATTTTTTTTTAAATTATGTATCACATTAAAATTGATAAAATAGAGATAATTTATTGTATTTATGATTAATGTAATCATAATAAATGTAAGTATTATCTAATCAAATAAGTGCATGATAATAATAATAATAATTTCAATATTGATAAAAATTTTATTCATTTAATTTTTGTATTGATATGTTACAATTAATTATTTTTTTTATTATTTAACCAATTATTTAATAAATTAAAAACAGTATAAATATGTAAACTACATAATATTGTTGGCGTTGGGCAGAAACATAAAATCTCCTAATCCATCATTTTTCAAGACACCTAAATTAATTTTGTACATTAGATTGGATTTATATTGGTCAGTTTCAGGTTTTAGATTTTAGATGCCAGTAATATGTTAGTTACATTGTTTATTTTACGCATCTTTGTTTTATTTACAATAAAGCAAAACAATTTTTTACAGTGATAAATGAATTAAAAGGTAAATAATAATGAATAAATGCACTATTATTCCATTTATATTGATGGATTGATGGATGGATGGATGGATGGGTTGATTGATTGATTGATTGATTGATTGATTGATTGATTGATTGATTGATTGATTGATTGATTGATTGATTGATTGATTGATTGGCCCCTGTGGGGAAATTATTTTTCATTAGACTGTAACGGAGGAAGACAACAACATTACATGCATCACAGACAGATGGCGGACATGGCAATATAAATGGCATATGACAGGGTGGCGGATTTGGATTGGTCAGCGGGGCCTGCTGTTTATCAAATGTCTTGGTGTGAAAAATGCAGGCCGGATGAAAGAACCAACTGGGCGGCCCGCGAGCCACACTTTGCCCACCCGTGGTGTCAAAAAATAAACACACGTGAGTTGCTCACCTCCTCTCGTACCCGACGCACCACGACTGCCCCGCGCAGCCCTGCTTCCACACTTTGACCATGCGCGTGAAAGCCTGAACGCACGGCTGCCTCTGGGCCACCAGCATCATCTCACGCTCCGTGCAAACGTTGGGCCTGCGAGCGAAGCGGGGAGAAATCATTAAGGTGTTGAAATGTTCCGCGCAGGTGAACAGATTCAAAAGTCGACTTGAGGAACATGGCAGCCATCTTGAGTGCGTGTTTAGGCAGTTGCTTCTGATGCTTTTTTTTTTTAACAAAAAGTTGATCTGGGACAAATTTGGACACATTAGATACCGCTACACTGTTAGTGACCCCTCAAACTTTTCCACAGAAGCATTTTTTTTCTGCACATGCAGCAAGTAGGACAGGTGGCGCTCTAAAGCGAGACGGTTGAGTAGTTTTAAAATAGCAGCAAAGGCCAACGAGGACGACTTTGCTGGGGGTTAAGGTCTCCAAAAACAAAAGTGCTCCAATTTGGAGTTCAGCCATTATTGAGATGTCGACAATTCTTGCGAGACTTCAGCGCAGTTGTAGTTTTGCTCCATATGCAGAAAAGTCATTGGTAGGCAGGTGTAATGATAGCCATAGAAGAGGAACTGTGATGCAAAGAAACTTCTGACTGAGCAAAACAATTAATTCAACATCATGTGCAGTTCATGTCAAATGCAATTTCTCATGTAATGTTGATAATTAATGCTATTATCATTAATAATCAATCAAATACAAAGACTACTAACTTCACAGAATTTTGTATTTTATTGATGTATATGTTTTAGTGACAATACATCAATAAACTAATGATTTAATTAGCTAAATGAGTGCATTTGATTCAAAGCTAAAAAAAAAATATATATCAAAACAAAAAAGTAAAAAGTATTAGAGGACTTTTAACAACGTATATCATACTGTGAATATTCTCTGGCTTGTGACAACTGACAAATGATGCAGAAATTTGACCATAAATGAATTTTAGGAGTGCAACAACACACATGTAGCCTACTGTGCATCACCTTCCAGCTGCACAATACAAAACACAGCATGGGAGAGCAAGCTAAGACCAATCATCATCCATCATCATCATCATTCATCATATATAGCCAAATGTCCACACTTTTTGGTTTAACAGTCAGTGAATTTGTTGACTCTTCCCTTCAAACTCTCAAGGCAAAGTCGAACTGGTTACTCACATGAACGACTGGAGGCTGTTGGAGTTGCCATACCGGTGGACGTGTGCTCCTTGAACAAACACTAAGAACAAAAGTAATACAAACACACTCTCCATAATCCTCCTTTTTAGTTTAAAACACGTGATTCGCTCGCACGCGCGCTCATGAGTATAAAATCTACCCATTAACGCTGCAAAAAAAATACAAGAAAAAAATAGTTCAAAGGCACGTGAGTTGGTGTTCTGCGTGGAAAAGAGCCAATTATTCCAAAGATGTCACTCATGACATAGCCAATAGACGGCGTGCGTCCGCGCTCTCGTTCTCCGCGTGCGAGTGTGACGCACTGCCAGAAATCACCCAGAAAACAGAAGCTCGGCCACACTTGCTCCCTGCAGATGTTTCACTTGAGGGGAAGAAAAAAAAAAAAAAAAAAAAGACCTGGAGGAGGCACCCTCTATTCACTTGGTAATGTGTCTGTCAGTGTGTGCGTGTTGTTCAGAGCCCCACGCACGCGCACACAAACACCCAGTAGGCTACTTAAAATGTATGGCAGCCCCTTAAACTTTCTTTAAGTTTATTTACTTAGTAAACAGCTATACGTGTTTAAAAAAAGATTAGATTTTTTTTTTTTTAAGTTTACCTTTAACACAAAAAAAAGTCACTAGCTAGTGTGGCTCAGCGTTTGGCTAGCAGACGCCACGTCATAGCTAGCTAACAATGTGCTTTTGGCAGTATGTCATACTCATCTGAAATGACTATAAATAATATGTATACAGTATTTGAAGAGACGTTATCAGTTGCATTGGATTCTGCGAGTCCTGTGAAATCTTTTAATGGCCAGCTTGTGGGGTGCGGGAGGGAGAGCAAACAGCTGACTGGTGCGGTCAAGGGGTCGGCGGCCGCCGCTGTTCTCGTAAACAAAGCTTTCATTGCCCACATGTGTGTGCTTGTGACCCCCATAGAGTTGTGGGGTCACTGCTGAAAGGCCCTTGGAAGAGGACACATCATTGGCTACATGACGTTCAAATTAGGACACAAGACAGCTAATGACTCTGCTATTTATACAAATTGAAAAGGTGCATCCATGTAGAGAAGGAAGGCTGCACTTCCCTCAGGGGCCATTTTTAGTTTCTGGGTCATATTTTAATTTTAATTGTATGGCGGCTTGATCACAAGCTTCTATGGACGAAAATGATTGAATACGCTGTAACTTGCAAATAGGTGGCAATATGCAAAGAATAAACACTAGGCCCAACTGCAAGGATACTTGTTTCTGAACGATTACAAACACAGATTGCATAAGAGCTTAAAATGGCTGAACTAAAGTTCAATTTCATCCCTATTTTGTCTAGATTGGAAAAAGTGTTTGGGCCCTCTAAATGAAAACAAAAAGTTCACAAAAATGCACATGCTTGCAATAACTGAGTGTTCGGACATGTTGAGGCCACCAAAAACAAAAGAACAATGAATATGATAGACTTTATAGCAGGGGTTCTCGAACTAGGGTCCACAACTCCACAAGTTTTAACTTAGTCGTCCGCAAAATAATTTACAATAAATAAATTTAAAAAAAACAATACAACATACAGTATGGTAAACGGTGGCCAATAAAACAAGCATACTCAACCATTTACGCCTCACTACCTTTGTTTTTAGCCAAGTAAAGGCACTGGTATAATTTTTTTGTATCACATCTCATATTCATACATGGACAGTAAGTTCATAAAATGTCTAAAAGTTATATATATTTTTTTCTAATTCACTTGACTTTCTTCTCGTAATTTAAAAAAAATCACAACTCACGTTTGTTTTCTTCGAAACTTTTGTTGTTGCGAAAATACAAATATTCTCTATATATAACGTGTCTCTGTATGGATGTATTTTCGCTCATGACAGGTAACCTGTGCTGATTTAAGTTATTTGGCTCCCTCTAGTGTCACTTTGGTGTATATCAGCTATCTGCCTGTATAGGAGGCGGAGCTACTGACGTCCATGTATTTTTTTTTTTCGCGCTGTCCCACGCGAACTTTGAACTTTACAACTATGCAGTGCGTAATAACAGCGCGACTCCCCTCGCTAAGCAATTTACATTTTATAGCGAGTGCGCTGTGCGGCAAATTTTCCGTCAAGTTTGCACCTTGGCGAAACATGTCGACGACGCGACCGGTTACCTTGCTCGGCACCATGGCCTTCGGAGGCCGGGCAGACGCCGAGCAGAGTCTGGAGATGGCCAAGACCTTCCTGGAGCGCGGACACAAACAGATGGACACTGCCTTCATGTACATGGACGGAAAGTCAGAGGCCATCATGGGGGGCATGAACCTCCCCAAAACGGGTTGAGTTGATTATATAACAATAGTGCTACGTTCTCTGTCTTATGCTGAGTGATTTCTTCATCGTGTGCAGCCTGTAATCAAACGTAGCAAAAATAATTTAAAAAAAGCAGACAACTCTAAGTGGTTGTCTGCGCATTCGTGTTCGTTTTTGTTGTAAAACCTCATATATTTTTTTTAATGTATATATTTACCGGTCCGGAACTCTATTAACGCTAAGAAGACCATATTGTAACTTATCAACACTGTAACTACAGTGGCAAGTGCCATAAGGCATACAGTATGTCATTTTACCACAATAATAATAATAAAATAAAAAAGTGAATACATTGTTTAACTTTTTTTTTTTTTTAACACAAAACGGAGATAACTAATGTGGTCGTCAACATTTGCCTTTTTTGGTCGTAAACGCTCAGTAATACAACAGAAAGTGCCATGCATAATTTCAGAACATACCGAGCTGCTACTGCTTACTTTTATCAGGAAATGTATATTCATTTCCTTTCATTTTTGTGATACCCATACTCATTGATATAACAGCTACTGTAATCTTAAAATAGACTGTAGTGTAGAAACCGACTAAATGACTTGTATTGTGTCTTTCTCTGAAATCAGTCAGCATCGCCACCAAGGCAAACCCGTGGGACGGCAAGACGTTGAAAGCAGAGAGTGTGCGCTCTCAACTGGAAACCTCCCTGAAGCGTTTGCAGACCGACTGCGTGGACCTGTTCTACTTGCACGCCCCCGATCACCTCAATCCAATCGTGGATACCCTGCGGGCTTGCGACGAGCTCCACAAAGAGGCAAGGAAACACATTTTTGTTCAGTAACGAATTAATACGATTATTATGTGCGCGCCTGATGTTTAGTTTCAAAATGTCTCCCTCAGGGGAAATTCAAGGAGTTTGGACTGTCCAACTATGCATCATGGGAAGTGGCTGAAATTGTTTGCCTGTGCAGACAGAATAACTGGATTGTGCCCACAGTTTATCAGGTAATTCAATTTGTTTTGTACATAAGCCGATGTACATATTCCACTTAAATATTGTTCTCAAATGTATCTAAATCAGTTAGTGAGCACTTCTCCTTTGCAGAGTATCTGGGGGTGGACTGTAATGACACTTTTGTTTGGCCACCAGATGGTGCCAAATGTTCCACCTTTTACCATTTTGTGCAAGGAGCCTTGCTACCAAAATGGCGTTCCCCCTTTTTTTATGGGGGGGGGGGGTTGTTGGATGTTAAAAGG